>NC_133008.1:7860148-8163179 GCF_048564905.1 Vicugna pacos | reverse complement strand
GGTTGTCTCGGCAGGCCTATAAATCCCAAACTCTCTCTTCCCAGATTCCTCACAGCTAGCCCCTGGGGAGAAGGGGGCAGCATTACCGACCTCATGCTGCAGACGAGGACACTGAGGCCCAGAGAGGCTTCGTGTTCGGTCCAGTGTCACACAGCTGGAAGAGCCCAGCGGGGGTCTGAGCCCAGGGCTGTCTGTGGCTGTTCCTCCCAGGGTGTTCACCACCCCTCCACATGCTCCGCCCACCTCCCCTCAGGCCCAGGAGGGATGGACACACCCTGGGGCCATGCCCCAGACCCTGGGCCTGCCAGCTCTTCATCCAGGCTGGAGCTCCCACCTTCTCCCTCTGCTGGGCTTGGAAGCCCCAGGGTCTACGCCTTCCCCTCCATCCCTGCCCACCCGCCTGGCAATGCAGGGAATTACCTTCCTGTGTGGTCCTCCTCTCTGCCCCTCCAGCTGCCTCTACACCCTTCTCTTGCACTCTAGGGTCTCTGGACAGCCCCTGTGAGATCAGCCAGGGCCACACAACCCCAGGCAGGAAATTCCAGGTTCCAAAACGCCAGCGGTCCTAGCCCCCCGCCTTGCCCTGCCCTGACACTGCCAGCGCTGAGTGAGATCCCAGTAGAGTTCTCTCCTCCGGCACGCTCCCCAGGTCCCACAGGCCCCTCCCCCAAGAGACCCTGGGGCCCAGCCCAGGGCAGGACGGTCCACCAAGCTCCTCCCCAGCAGGGCATGAATCTTCAGGCACATCTGCAGGAGCCACTGATCTTGACCTAGAAAGTCAACCATACACACACACCAAGTCATGCAAGATGGGCCCAAGGAGGGAGGGGGTCAAATCCTTATTTGGAGGCACAAGTTATTGAAGGCTTGTCATGATCTAAACCCTGCGGAGAGTGCTTCACAGCTGTTTTCTCCTGTAACCTTTATACCAGCTCTCTTATTACCCTGCTTTGGAGAAAACAGTTTCAGGGAGGTGGCATGACTTGCCCAAGGTAGTCAGTATAAGCAGCAAGATTTGAACTCAGATCTGCCCAGCAGTCAACACCGGCTTTCTCCCTGTTACCACCACTTCCCCAGCTGGCCTCTCCGATTCAAGCTCAGCACAGCTCATTTTCTCCTGGCTTCTTGGCCCGTGATACTGGCTCCGGGCTTGAGGGTGCCCCGAGACCCTGGTGCGCTCAGCTGAGCACACAGATGTGCTCGTGGCCCCACTCAAGGGAGGACATGTGGCTAAAATAAACCCCAATTTAAAGAGAGGCGCCATAAATAGTTCTTAATTCTAACATATATTTTTTAATGACGCCACGTAGAATAAAACGTAAAGGAGCAGTAAATCCAGTGCCAGCACCCCACCTGAGCCCCTGCCCTCAGCACCCAGGGTCAAGGGGCGTGGGCTGCAGACCTCCAGGGCGAGTGGGACCGGGGCGCACGTCAGCTCCCAGAGGGGGCTGAATGTGGTGACAGGGAGAAGTTATGGCCCCTGCACATGGCCTGGAGCCGGGAAAGTAACTGCCCCTCTCTAGGGCTCAGTCCCTCCTCTGTGAGATGTCTTCTCCCCAGCCAAGCCCAGCCCACTTTCTCCTTTAACTGCTGGAACCCTGGGGGGAAAGGTAAGGACCCCCTCAGTTTGCTTTTTTTTTTAATGGCTGTACTGGGGATTGAACCCAGGACCTCGGGCATGATAAGCACTGGCCCTACCACTGAGCTATACACTGCCGCCCTGCCCACCCTATTACGTTTTTAAAAAGAACTTCACTCAAGAAGGCTGCAAATGAGTGGTCCCCAGGCCAGACTGACCTTCACAGAATTGTGCAGTATGTCTTTAAGTGGTTGCCAACATTTACCGATTGGGAAATTTTATCTAAACCTTCAGAGCTGTGCTTTCTCTTGTAGAATTGGGCTGGGCTGCATCCCTGGATGGCACCAGTGCCCTGGAGCTGAGTTCTGCTGCTCCTATAGGCCAGCGCACTCCCCACCACCCCCACGCACAGCCTGGGCCCCTCACCTAGGCTGCCTGTCTGGCTCTGGGCTCTCTGAGTTAAAGGGCCCCCCTAGGAGCCCCCCTCTCTTCTCTGACAATAGTGGGGAAGGGAAAAGTTGTGGGGCCTAGACCCTCTTCCACAACCCATCCGGGCAAGGAATCGAGAGAAGGAAAACAGAAGTTGGGCTAGGGGCCTTGAGGGGAGGATGCGGCGAGGACGCCCGGGAAGAGGGGGCACTGAGGCAGGGATTGGTAATAAAAGATGGGGAAGGGAGGGTTTTCAGAAGAAGTGAGCCATGGTCAGCGGCATCCAATGCCAAGGAGAGGTGGAAGAAAACGTGGACAAAAGCCACCCGCTCGAGAGGCCCCTGTGGGTCCCTGAGAGAGCCGTCAGGGGGCTAATGGGGCAGAGTATTCCAAGGGCCGACAGCAGCCAGATTTTTCACCCCCGTTTCTTCAGTGGAGCAAACAGACTCAGAGAGGACAAGGAAACCATCCAAGGGCATGTAGGCAAGAGGACCACCTGTATCCCCCCATCCTCCATCTTTCCCTAACCCCCATCTTGGCCCAAAATCAGGCTGCATTTTCCTAATTTCTCTAAGTCACTTTCCTCTTAATCTAGGCTCCCACCCCCAGGCCCAGGGCAGAGGCCAACACCAGCCAGATGCTCGGAAATGTCACCAGGGAGAAATGTGAGTGCCTGCGGGAGATTTCCGGCACAACAGGGCTGAGCCTGGCAGAGGCAGGGTCGACTCCCACCAGGCCACTGCTGCTTCCAACCCCAGAAGGACAGCTGCCAATTAGCCCAGCTCCTGGGCCGGGGGTCAGGCCCTGCTGTTAAGGTTGAAGGACCGTGAGGCGGGGCCTTCAGCTCTGAGCCCAAGAGGGTAGCAAATGTGGGTGGCTGGGAGCCAGATGGGGCGTCAGCTCTCACCAACTTGACACCCATGCCCCTGCAGGCCACCACATCTTCGTGGACACAGGGCTGCCTGACCTGGCCGTCGGGCTCATCCTGCTAGCTGGCTCCCTGGTGCTCCTGTGCACCTGCCTCATCCTTCTTGTCAAGATGCTCAACTCTCTGCTCAAGGGCCAGGTGGCCAAGGTCATTCAGAAGGTTATCAACACCGGTGAGCCCCAGGTAGTGGGGGGAGGGGGAGCGGGCCCCAGGATGCGTGCTTCTGGATCTTGCCAAATCCTGCACTGCCTTGCTGTGCAATCTGGGTAGAGCCCTATCATCTCTGAGCCTCAGTTTCCCTTTGTGAACAAAGAAGATGTTGGACCGGGTGATTCCTGAGGCCCCTGAGGTGCTGACAGCTGAGGATCTGGGGCTGCCTCCTGCTGTGGTTCCATTCTGGCAGGTGGCTCTAAAGAGAGTCTCAGAGGCTATTGTTCCATTCAATTAGCAAATAGTCGTTAAACCCCTACGGAGTGCCAAGCACACAGCTGTGATGTCAGGGATACAGAGGTGAGCCACACAGAGATGATTCCTGCTCTTAGGGGCCTCACAGCCCAGAGAGGGAGATGGCCAGTAAAAAAATAAATGATTGAGGGGAAATAAATTCAGATTAAGAGAGCAGTAACCACCAACAAGAAAGCAAAAATGGCAAATAGAGAGTACAGAAGAGGCTGCCTTCGATGGGTGGTCAGTGGCCTCTGTGTGGAGGTGACATTTGAGCAGGGACCTAAGTGGGGAGCAGTCAGACGTGGTTTCTGGGTGGAGGGAATAGCATGTGCAAAGGCTCGGAGGCAGGTCCCAGCTGGACAGGTGGAGAAGGGCGGGAAGATGTCAGCGAGGTAACAGGATGCAGCAGATCCCAGGCCCTGAAGTCTGTGCTCAGAGCCTGGACTTTATTCAGGGGATCAGGGGCACTTGGGGGTTTGGGGCATGGGAGTGACACCATCTGATTTTCATTTTAAGCCTCCTTCTGAGCTTTCAGGACACTGCCTGGCACCAGCAGAGGCCGCATGATAAATGCTGGAATAAGAGGCATGGTGGATCTATGGGAGATCAGAGTCTGCCCGGGGGCTGGAGGGCTTTCCAGAGGCAGTGATCCCCAGGCTGAGCCCCGAGGATGAATATTTAGGAGAAGGATATCCCAAGCAGGGGGAACAGCCTGAACAAAAGTGTGATGGAACTAGGCTAAGGGCCTTGAATCCAAGATCAAAAGAGGGCCAGGAGAAGTGACCTCAGTTGAGCAGGGGACTGATAGGGTCCCACTTGGAAGCTGGCATCCAACGCCTCCTCCCCAGGGAGAGTCCCCACTCCCTCCCAGTGCCCTCCCACTGACCCTACTGGGACGGGGCTTTCCTCGCAGACTTCCCTGCCCCCTTCACCTGGGCCACAGGCTACTTTGCCATGGTGGTGGGCGCTGGCATGACCTTCGTTGTCCAGAGCAGTTCTGTGTTCACCTCAGCCATCACCCCACTCATCGGTGAGTCCCCACACCAAGGTGGGGTAGGGTGGGGCAGGGCTGGCAGAGAGAGGGTGGAAGGAGGGAACTGGGGAGACGGCATCCTCTCCTCTGCCCCCCAGGCCTGGGTGTGATCAGCATTGAGCGTGCCTACCCGCTCACACTGGGCTCCAACCTCGGCACCACGACAACGGCCATCCTGGCTGCACTGGCCAGTCCCCGGGAGAAGCTATCCAGCGCCTTCCAGGTACACTTGAGGGAGTAGCCCTGCCAGAGGCAGGACAGGGCTGGGACTGGCACATGGAGCCTCACCCAGCATAGGACAATGTGTACCAAACAGTTTTTGACTGCCTACTAGGGGCCACCTGCTATGCCAGACTCTACGGAAACCACACTGGCGAAGTGGACCTGGTGCCACCCTTAAGATTAGCGTCTGTCAGGGGAGATATTACTGAGAATCACACCAGTGAATAAACAGCAGCGGGTGGGGTTCACACTCTGAGGAAGAGGTGCTGTAAGAGGGGCCTGGCCCCGCCTGGGGGATCAAGGACAAGTGGAGGGAAGCAGCCAGCAAAGGGGTTGCTGGTCTAGGAACAAAGAAATAACTGCTGAGCCAGGTCACTGGCCACTCAGGGAGCCAGAGCTTCTGACCCAGAAACTAGTATGAATCTCTCAGCTGCTGGGTTTGTGCAGAGTTGTCTGGGGAATTCCCGAGAGAGGAGCCAGTGTGGGAAACTTGGAGAGTTCTGGGCAGTGGGTATTTACCTACTGGTCCAGAAGTGTTTCAGTATTTTCCTGGGGGCATGTCAGCCCTAAGTGGTGACTTTGCTGCCCAGACCACGTGGGGTCCCTATTGTCTGTCCTGACTCAGGAGCTGGGACCCTCTGCCCTCTTCCCTGCAGATCGCCCTCTGCCACTTCTTCTTCAACATCTCGGGCATCCTGCTGTGGTACCCAGTGCCCTGCACGCGCCTGCCCATCCGCATGGCCAAGGCGCTGGGCAAGCGCACCGCCAAGTACCGCTGGTTCGCCGTCCTCTACCTCCTCCTGTGCTTCCTGCTGCTGCCCTCGCTGGTGTTTGGCATCTCCATGGCAGGCTGGCGGGCCATGGTAGGTGTGGGCGTGCCCTTCGGGGCCCTGCTCGCCTTCGTGGTGCTTGTCAGTGTGCTGCAGAGTCGCAGCCCCGGGCGCCTGCCCAAGTGCCTGCAGACGTGGGACTTCCTGCCCCACTGGATGCACTCCCTGCAGCCCCTGGACCGTCTCATCACCCGTGCCACCTTGTGCTGTGCCAGGCCCGAGCCCCGCTCCCCACCGCTGCCCGCCAGGGTCTTCTTGGAGGAGCTGCCCCCCGCCACGCCCTCTCCCCGCCTCGCGATGCCTGCTGGCCACAATGCCACCCGTCTCTAGGCTCTGGCCCAGACTGGCTCCTGGAGCCAGGAAGGGCCTGTGCCTGGTGCCCTGGGTGGAAGGGCAGAGGGGTGTGTCTGTGTACTGTGGGCACGCACCTGTCCCTGTGCAGGTCCTGGGAGGTCTTGGCTTGTGTGGCTCAGGGTGAGTGTATGAGCACACATGGGCCTGTTGGGGTAAGCCTGTGTGTCAGCCTGCACATGTGTACCCATGCACCTGGCAGCGGGGTGCTGCATGCCAGCTGCAGGGTACTTTGCACATGCATTTGGAGGCCTGCGCTTGTGTCCTTGTGTACACACAACTCCCACTGGGCTGGGCAGGAGTAAGGGTGGGTCTGAGTACGTGACTCGCAGCTGTTTGCTTGTGCACGATGTGGGTGCCTGAGTCACTGGCTGAACTCTAGCCCTGTCCCTGCCACCTTCCTTCCCCCATGATACCACTCTCCTCATCCTCATTCAGGTTTTCTCTGTCACCGCTTCAACCCCCTTCCCCAACACTGCCTGATTAAGAAGAAGAAGGAAAAAAAAAGAATGAAACTCATTGTGCACTTGGAAGTCTGTTTCTCTCCATCTAGCGGGGAAGGAGAGTCCACGGTTTGGGGTTCAGCAGCACTCTCTCCCTTCCCAAAGGCAGCCCGCTATGTCCTGGAGGAGCCCGCCTGCAGGCTCACCCTCACAATCCACCTGGCCCTACCTAATTAGTGCAATCCGCAGTTCAAACTCCCTGGAAGCCCCCCTTGGGCCACCCCAAGGCGAATGCAAGGAGGGCTCTCTGTACCTCCATCCCCCAACCCCACCAGGCTGACCTCCTCTGGTCTCTATCTGCCACTGGACTCACCCAGCTCATTGTCTGTCTGTCTCCCTCTTTCTGGGATGAAATCAGTTCTCCAGAAAACAAGTGACAAGTAGAAGCTTGTCAGGCCCACTGGAGGAAGGGACAGGGAGGGTGGAGTTGGGCAGGAGAGGCCATGCCCTGGGCCCTAGTGCACAGAGAGCAGGGACCAGCCACCTTCCCTCCCACCTTTGTCCTCTACCTTTGGGCCATAAACCAGACCTTATTTAAACCCACCTAATTTTTTCAGTCTCTCCTCCTCAATTCCTCTTCCCCCTTCCCTCAGCTGAGGCCTGAAGAGGTAGGGGGTGCCAGAGTTCCTCCCTCTAACCCAGGGACAACTCTGGGGCCTTTGAACCCCAAGGGGGCAGGAAGGCTGCAGGGCCTAAGACTGGGTTCTGGTGGTCTGGAACAAGTGCCTCCCCACCCACCACCTCCAGTTCCTTTGAAATTTGTTGGGGGAGATGCAAGGACCTGGGAGCCCCAGAAGCTGTTCTCCAAGCTCCCAGCACCACCCTGTCACCCATTTACAATGCTTGCTAGTGTTACCTTTGGCCAAGTGGAGGGGGTGAGGACACTGGCCTCTAGCCTGGGGAGTCATGTGGGAGGCTGGGGAGGAGACCTCCTTACAGTTTGTCCTGCACCGACTTGGGAAGAATTTTGTGGGAAAGGATACTCAGGCCTGAGCTAGAGGGTTTGAGAAGTCCACTCCCTCCTCAGTTTCAGTGTCCCTAGGACCCTGGAAGGCCCCAAGGCCCCCAGGATGGTGGCCTAAGGAGTGAGGCCAGAGGCCTCTGCAGGGCACCAATGGGAGGGCCAGGTGCAGGGCTCAGGAGGCTGGGATGCTTCTGGACTCATAACACTAGCCTCCCCAGGTAACCCTTCTGCAAGATTCATCTAGTAAACTGGTTTCCTCGTCTGCAACTTCCCCTGCCCTCACAGCCGGAGGATGAGTCTGCCATGACCAGGTCAGAGTTTATTTTGGCGCCCGCTGCTGGTCCTGCTAGGTGCCCTGCATTCGCAGCCCGTGGATCAGCTCGTGCATCGTCTTGTTGAGAACGCCCCCGTGCACGCCCCGTCGGCCCATGAGCACGAGGAGCGCACGCGGCGTGTGGCCGGCGCAGACGGCGCGCCCGTCCAGCCCCTTGGTGCGCGCGTCCAGCACTCCGTCGCCCTCGGCCAGCAGGTGGTCGCGGATGACGCAGCAGCGGCGCCCCGCCACGCTCAGGCCGGCCTGCAGGAAGGTGCGCCGATCCGGCCCCGTGAGCACACCCACCTCCTGCGGTGAGATGGCCGCCAGCAGGCCCCCGGGCCGCGATGCCCACACGCAGCGATTGTCCGAGTGGCCCACGATAGCCACGTCGTCGATGCGCTGGTCCCGCAGCACCGCGCTGATGTAGACTTTCCAGTCGCCCATTCTGGCTCAGAGTGCACCCCTCGCCTTGCACTTGAAGGGTGGTCTGGCTGCGCCGCACGCCCGGAACGCCCAGAACGCCCGGAACGCCCGGGGCACTGTGACGTGTGCAGGGGCGGGGCTGTGACGTTGAGGTACCGCGACGTCACCGAAGCGCTACTTACGCTAGAGAATGGGGCGGGGCGGGGCGGGGCGGCGGGGGCGGCGTTCGTATCTTACGCCTGATGAAGTTCTAAAGTTACTCTGAAGGCGGGAATCAGAAGTCAAAATAACCCTCAAAAAACAAAAACAAAAAAACAAAAAAACCCAACTTATATGTCCATCAAGTACCGAGCAAGTGGGTTTAAGAACAGAAAGAAAGACACCAGGTCTGGACAGCCGGACCTCTTGGCTTGGTAGCCATTCAACCCCCAGAGCATGGTTCTCAAACACTTCCCAAAATCTCCTAGAAAGCTGTCAAACAGATTGCTGGGCCCCAACTCAGAGGGTCTCATTCTGCAGTATGGAATGTGACCAGAGAATATGCATTTCTCACAGGTTCCCTGAGGACCCTGCTGCTGGTCCAGGAAACACTTTGAGACCCACTGCCCTAGTCCCAGCTGGGACAGGAGTGAAGATCAGCCTTAAGGGTCCACACCACTGTTTCAATGTTAAGTACTTCTAACCATGGTTCTGAACCTCCGCTGCAGACGGAGTCACCTGGGAAGTTTTAAAAACATGCAGCTACCACGCTCCCATCCCTAGAGATGCTGATTTAACTGACCTGAGGTGGATATTGGGCATAGGTTCAAAAAGCCCCCCAAGGTGATTCTGAGAACTCCTGCTCTATAAACTTACAGTATTCGTTTTATACGAGGAATAATATGTGGAATCACCTTGCACAGAGCTTGGAGCACAGTGTTTACGGCTCAGTAAGTGTCAGCTGGACGTGAATCTAAATCTTGTATAAGGTCGCAGCAGATTCCTTTCTCGGAAGGGGCGTGGAGAAGTTGTGCACCGGCTTACTGTAGTGACATTTTTTCAGTAGGCTCCCTGAAGAGCTGTGCCTTTGAAGCATTTTCAAAAGCACTTTATTGAGTGCCAATGCCATGCCTGGCGCTGGGCTGGCAGCCTTGGGGGGAATGGAACACAATCCTTGCTGTCTGTGATCTTGCCCCAGCCACCCTTCCATTCTAGAATTGCGCAGGAAGGAAAGACGAGTCCCTGGTCGGTCAGGAAGCAGTGTGCTCCTGAATCCAGGCCAGGTAGTTGGCCACGTCGGTGTACACACCCGGCTTCTGGCGGTCGCCACAGCCTGAGCCCCAGCTGACGATGCCTCGCAGGATGAGCTGATGCTCTGCCGTCTGGTCCTCACACACCAGCGGGCCCCCAGAGTCACCCTGGGTAGAGGACACGCAGCTCAGCGCCCTTGGCCTGGGGTCTGCACTTGACCGGCTTGGGGGAGGGCGCCAAGCGGGCCTAAGTGCTCACCTGGCACGCGTCGGTGCCTCCCTCGAGGAAGCCAGCGCAGAGCATGCCAGGAGCGAAGGCGTCTCCGTGCACGTCGGGGGCGGAGCAGCGCTCCGGACTGATGAGCGGAACCTGAGCCTCCTGCAGGAAGCTGGCATACTCCTCTGCCCCTGCGAACAGGGAGCGCTTTCTTCACTCACACCCCTCCCGACTCCGCTTGCTGCCCAGGTCACGGACCTGGCTGTGCCAGGCTCTTCCAAACCCGCTCATCTCCTGACTCCCTCGCAGCGAGCCCAAGAAAGGGGGAGTTGCCCTTAACACCACTTCATAGAGAAGGAAGCTGAGCCGGAGAGGAGCCGGGATGTGAATGGGCCAGGAGGAAGCAGGACTGCTCTGGAACCCCACTCCCACTTCCCGTCCAGTGTCTCAAAACCTCGCTCCCGAGCCAGCCCACCCGCTGATCCAGCGGGAAGCTGGATGGCCTAGCTGGCCCTTGCAGCCCAGTGCCCAGAGGAAATCGTGAGAAAGTATGATTCTCCCAGGGCCCCTCAGGAGATTTGGGGACCTCCCTGGACAGTGAATCCCAAGCCCTGGGAGAAGCGGACTGCAGAGACAAGAGCCTTGCATGTCCTCACAGCCCACTAAGTCAGCCCTTCGTAGTACTAAACCTGCGGGCTTCTCTTGCCTACCCCGGTAGACAGAAGCCTCCCTCCCGCCCCCAAGGCGTTCTGCCTACCCTCGAACTGGTGGCCCCAGCCGGCCACCTCGCAGAGTGCGGCTTCGGGTTCGGCGGAGCGGGCGGCGCTACTCGGCAGGCACACCGGCTGAACAAAAGGCGACGAGTGCGCGCAGCAGCCGTCCGCGCTCTCCTGCAGTCGCACCAGGGCTAACCCAGGCGGGGAGGAGCGTGAGATGCGGACGCTGGGTTCGGAGAACCCTTTCCCCTGATCCCCGCGGGGCAACCCCACGCACCCAGGTCGTGCTGGTAGGTGATGGGCGAGAAGCCTTCGTGCAGGCGGTAGGTGCGCACGGCCAGCGTCTGGCACTGATCACAGCTCTGGTTATGGCGGTCCTGGCCAAGTACCACCGTCAGCTCCTCGGGAGCGGGTCTGCGGGAAGGGTCGGGGAAAGGAAGCACGCTCAGAGCCGGCCACAGGCATCTTGCGGGAGCCTCCTCCTTCCGAAACCCTTCTTGGGTTTCAGCTTCCTCCTGGGGAGCCCTGAAGGGGAGAAGGGAGAAAGGTGGGGCGGGGACGCAGGAAGGTAGGGCACGTGTGCGGGTGTCACGCGGAAGCTGGGCACTGAGAAGAGAGGAGCTGGGGTCCCGGGCGGGGCGCTGCCCGCGCTGGCACTCGCCGGTTCTGCAGGCAGTGAGCCGCGGTCAGCACCCAACAGGGGGCGATGAGGCTGCCGGCGCAGAAATTTTGGCCCCAGTACAGCGCGGCGATGTAGGGGTGCGCCCCAGGGAGGGCCACCAGTCCCCCGACGACGCGGCTCAGCGAGGACAGCCGTTTTCGGAGGCGCTGACCGCAGCCCGCCGGGCGCTCGCTAGGCAGAGGGATCCGCTGCTCCGGCGGCGCGCACGAGGCCGTAGGAGGAGCCCAGGCTGAGGACGGAGAGACCCACGATCGGTTGGAATATAGCTCGCCCCGCACCCTGTCTACTCCGACTTTCTTAACCCTTCCCAACTACCTGAGGTCAGGGGTTGAGGCGGGGTCTGGGTTGTGGGCTGAGCCTCCTGCAAAGCCGAAAGGGAGGGCAAGGGGAAGTCCTGGGGCCCAGAGGAGATCCGGCTCGGAGGAGTGATTTGGGGCTCCGCCTTGCTTGGGGCCTGACACTGTGCCAGGCGGCAATATTGCCAGCTCAGTTGGTCGCCTCTCCAAACGAAGCACCATGGGCGAATGTCGTTGTCCGGGTTCCTGTGGCCACGGGGGAGGCGGGGGTGGGGCGCTGTCAGAGGGCCTGGGGGGTGGGGAGGGGGAAGCCCTCCCCGGCCCCAACCAGCGCACCGGCAGAAGGCGTGGTCGCCCAGTCCCCAGTTCAGCGCTTGCTCTGCAGTCACATTCCAGAAGGTGGCCTCCGAGGCCCACGGCTGACAGGGTGCGCCCGAGAGCGTAGTCTGGGCCACGCCGCGGTAGTCGAGCCCGCGGTCTTTGTAGCAGATCGCCTTGAGATCTGGGGAGAGAAGGGGCTCCCTGCAGCTAGGGGATGGTATGGTCTCCCGCCGCTCTCTCACCCACTTCACTCTCCCTCCTCCCTCTCCGCAAGCCCTTCCCACGTGGGGGCGGAGCTTCCCCGAGATCCTGACTCACCCACGTCGCACAGGCTTCCCGCGTAGCCCGCGGGGCAACGGCACAGGCGGTGGCCCTCTGCCTGCAGGCAGCTGCCCCCGTTGAGACACGGGTTGGTGCGGCAGACTGGGAGAAGGAGCACGTTGAGCCACCCCTAGGCCCAAAGACACCCGCCCCCAGCCCCCTCACCCTGGCACACCACTTGGCCTCCTGCCAGCCTCTTCCCCACCCTTCGGCCCTCCTCCGTGGCCAATTCCCCACGCATCCACTCACCCTGGCTGGCCACTGGTTTGCAGTGGGCATTAGGACCCTTGCACTGGCACTTGGCCACACCTGCCTGCTCAAGCCTATGCCATATTTCATTCTCCTGGAAGAACCGGAGAAGCTGGGACTCGAAGCACTTCTCTGGGGACAAAGGGATGGAGTAGTCTCAGAAGGATCTGGGGCCATGCCAAGTCTTTGGTAATCCATGGACCTCTTAGGTAGACCCGTGGCTTCCTGTGTTCCCCAGCGCCCCCTCCCCTCCCTTCAGTATCTCTTTACCTCTCTGGCAGTGCTTCCCAGTAGAGTGATCTGGACAGATGCAGCTTGGGCCATTTGGCATGTTCACACAGGTCCCTCCCTTCTGGCAGGGGTTGTGCTTGCTGCAGTGGTCTATAAGAGATGCGCACAGTGGGAGAAAGAGCCTGGAGCCTGAGTCAGACAGAATGAGGGACAAGTCCCTACCCAAACCTGCTTGTTTTATGACCTTAGCCCTCCAAGTTTCCAAGCCTTAGTTTACCTACCTGCAAAATGGGGCTACCCCCTCTTAGAACTTCTCCCTCTGGAGGGAGGGAAGGGGATTTGTGGGCTCAGAATCCCAGGTGTTTGGTGTCTGATGGTACCTAGGAAACTAACTAGGGGTGAGGAGAGGGCCCCGAACCACTCCAAAGTTTGTGTGGCACCTTTCACTGTCTTGGGCTCCAGGCAGTATGCCCATCGCTGGTCCTTCTCAAAGATGGGGGTGGTAGCACACCTGTAGAAAGAGATGAGGCATAAGACATGTAAATGACCCAAATGCCCATCGACAGATGATTGGTTTAAGAAGATGTGATTATATATATTCAATGGAACATTACTCAGCCATTAAAAAAGAATGAAACATTGCCATCTGCAGCAACATGGGTGGACCTAGGGAATATCATACTAAATGAAGTAATTTAAACAAAGAAATATAATATGATATCACTTATCTGTGGAACCTGAAAAATAATACACATGACTCTACAAACAAAACAGAAACAGATTCACAGACATAGAAAACAAACTTAACAGTTACCAAAGGGGAAAGAGTGGTGGCGAGGGATAAATTAGGAGTATGAGATTAACAGATGCAAACTACTATACCTGAACTAGATAAGCAATAAGGATTTACTGTATAACACATGGAAATTTATTCACTATTGTGTAATAACCTATAGTGGAAAACAATCTGAAAAGAATCACTTTGCTGTACACCTGAAAGTAATACAACATCATAAATCAACATACTTTAATGACAACAACAAAAAAGAAATAGGTGAGGCTTCCCTTCTCTGCCCAAGGAGTCTGGCTTCCCTCCCCTATCACAACCCCTTCTCTCCAAGCAGGGTGCCTTGGGCAGAAGGATGGGCAGAGTCCCCTTCCCCCAGGCGCCTGCTTCAACCCCTTCTGGGTAGTCTTACCAGGGTCGGGGGCCGGGCCGGCCTCTGTGGATGCATTTGTGATACAGCTGCCCGTGGTACTGGAAAGGGAAGTGGCAGGGCTCCCCGGTGACAGTGAGAACTGCAGGGATAACACAGGCCTTGATGACTTTCCCTGTGCCTCATTACCCAGGTACCACCCCTCAGGGGCTTGTTAGAAAAAGGATAATCTTTGAGAAGATCATGGTGTCTTCAAGACCACATTCTGTTTAAGAGTTGGTTTCTGGGGTCAGACAGCTGTGTGACCTTGGGCAAATCTGCAGCCCTCAGGCTTAGAAGAGTGCTTGCCACAAAGTAGGTACTTAATAAACACTTATTAAATGTTGAAGTCAATGACAACTCTGAGTCTTGGTTTCCTCATCTACAAAATGGCAAAAATAATGCAGAGGACAGTTGAAGAGTTTCAGTTTTGCAAGATGAAAAGAATTCTGGAGATGGATCATGGTAATGATTGCACAATAATGTAAGTGTACTTAATACCACTGAACTGTACGCTTAAAAATGGTTAAGACAGTAAATTTTATATTATATATTATTTTACCACAATAAAAAAATTTTAATGCTGATGTAGATATGTTAGTACAAAAAGGTGTTCATAATTTTAA
The DNA here is from genome assembly GCF_048564905.1 of Vicugna pacos. Taxonomy (NCBI): domain Eukaryota; kingdom Metazoa; phylum Chordata; class Mammalia; order Artiodactyla; family Camelidae; genus Vicugna; species Vicugna pacos. The sequence continues at coordinate 8,149,070 of NC_133008.1, read as the reverse complement.
ATGATGAAAAGCAAGACAAAAACAGCATGTCAGTCACCAGAAATTAACACATTGTAAACTGACTATACTTCAATTAAAAAAATTTTTTTAAACAGCATGTCAAGATGGTTCTATTTTTGTACCATACGCATATTTACATATGCATAAAAAAGAAATATAGAAGGAAATCTCCAAAATTTGTAACAGTGGTTTTGGAAAGATAGTGGATTCTCGGTGACATTTTCATCTTTTCTATTTCAGTAACTTGTAAAGTTTTACAATAAAAATATTGCTATTTTGATTTTTAAAAAGAATACAGTTGAGCCTCATTGTTCAGATTCTGTATTTGCTTATCTGTCCCTCTTGCTAAAGTTTATTTGTAACCCCAAACCAATATGCAAGGTGCTTTCATGGTCACTTACGGGCATGCTTAGAGTGGTGAAAAATTTGAGCCACCCAAAGTGCACATTCCCAGCTGAGGTCAAACAAGGTGATGCGCTGCTTATTTCAGCTCCCACTGTGAACAAGTGTCCTTTTCACGCTCTATTTTTCAAATTTTGTGCTTTGGGTACATGATTTTGCTGTTGAAAATGGCCCCCAGAGTGTTGAAGTGCTGTCCAGGGTTCCTAAGTGCAAGAGCGCTGTGATGTGCATTATGGAGAATATTTGTGTGTTAGATAAGCTTTGAGCTATAGGGTCACTGGCCATGAATTCAGTATTAATGAATCAACAAGATACGTTAGGTAAGGTGTCTTTAAACAGACTCACACATACAACAAGGTTAGATATTGATGGTTTGATGAAAATGTTGTGACCAGAGCTCAGAGGAACCTAACCCTATATTTCCTCTAGGAGCAATGGTTCAGTTTTTGCTAATTCCGTGCTCTTGGTGACTTTCTAGACTACCATGAATAACGAGAACCGACTCTACCTTCTTTGGAAGAGTGTTGTGACATTTACATGAGATCTCGTCTATAAAACACTTATAACACAGAGTGTGGCACATAGTACGTGCTCAGTATACATTAACTGCTATTTTGTTTTTAAAGGCATAGTGGCACTTGTGTTGAGGGCCAAATCAGGGACAGGACAGTAAAGGAAGAGAGAGGGGTCTGAGATGGACCTTTAAGATGCAAATGGAATGGACACAGAGGAGGACCCTAAGGAGGTGATCAGGCAAGAGCAGGGCAACTAGGTTGGATCAGGCTAGAGGGAGGAGCGCAGTTTGGCTGCCTGTGGAGTGAGCCAGGGTTTGATGTGCTGGGCCTCAGTGCCATGTTGGGTTTGATCCCACCAGGCCAGGCCACTAGGCTCACTAGGATGGTGTCAATCTAATTAACAACTCCAGGCAAATAGTGCCTGAAAGAGTAAAGACAATGGGGAGTTATGGCAGGGGAGAGAGGGCAGACACCCTCCATCTAAAAGGGAGCTTGATAATAAAAGTCAATATATTTTAAGCATTTACCATGCACCAGACTGTGATACAGTTCCTCGCTGAGATTAACGACTCATTTCTCCTTCACAACCGTAAGAGTTTTACCATTACCAGCCTGGTTTTACAGATAGGGAAAATTGAAATTTGGAGAGGCCAAGTCACTGGCCCAGAGTCACCCACCACATAAATGATGACACTGGGATTCAGAATCATTTGGGCTCCAGAGCCCTGCTCTCCTTCCTTGTACATCAAGGGCACTGGCCTCTATGTGGTATGACTGATGCCTGCAAGATGTATCGAGGAGAAACAAAGAAGCAGGGAGGCTCAGGAAATCGAGGAGGAGGGCAGGTGCTGGACCAGGCACTCAGATGCAGCCCCAGCCCTGCCCTCCAGGAGCACACAGCTCACTGTCAGCCTGGGTCCCCGGCACCCATGCGCACTCAGATCTGAATGCCAGCCAGACAGTTGTGGGGATGAGGGTAAAGAGTGCCCTTGATCCCTCCCCTCGCTCCAAGGGCCGGAGACTGACCATCTGTGCACTCCCCTCCATACTCACCCCATCCAAGGGTCTCTCAGGAGGTCAACCCAGGCTACTTACCCACTGTGTGCTCACTGGCTCTGAACTTATGTTCCTTGGGAGCTTTCCAAGGTGGAGCCTATAGGGGGAGAGAAGAAATTTGCCCAGAAAGTCATAGCCTATCCCTATCCCATGCTAGTCCCCGCTTTCTCTCACAGCCCAGAAATACAGAGATTTCCTCACAAGGAATGGGCCCCTCCTTCCTCCTCCCACTGTCTCCTCAAGGGCCCCCTCCCCCGGAAATGCAGGCCATGTCCCCATACCCAACAGCACTGACTGTCTCTCTCTCCTGCACCTGGGCCTTATGGGCTGGCCTTGTCTTTCCAAACAGGCCTTCCAATCACCTGGACTAAAAGGTCCTGGGCTAAGGCTGTGATGGGGAGCCCCCAGGGCCACCCCAGTACCGTCCTCCTGATTCCCACAGCTCTCACCGAAAGCGCTGACTCCAAGCTCACCAGCAGAGCCCCCAGGAGCAGCAGAGCCCTCATGGCGTCTGTCTGTTGGTCCAACCACTTGCACAGGAGTCCAGATCAATAGACTCGGTCAAAGGTCCTGAGGCCTGGGAAGCAGAGATTGGTCGAGCTGCCATCCTGGGCCTGGTGGGGCACAGGCTGTTTATGGAAAGCCAAGCAAAGAGTTTCCTTGGTAGGGCCCCAAGGATGGGAAAGCTGGGAGTTGGTGGGTGGGGAGCAAGTCTCCCCCCCCCTCTTCCCCAGATAGTAGAACCAGAAGCAGGAATAGGGACCTGCTTCTGACTCAGGTCCTGTTAGAGATGAGGATGTTAAGGAGATCCAAGAGACGCTCCCTACTTTAGACACCCTAGTGTCCACAGCGAAGTATATCTATTTTTTTTATTGCTGCCTAAAATTAACCACGATCTTTGCAGTTTCAAACAACATCCTTTGGTGGGAGGGTATAGCTCAGTGGTGGAGCACAAGCTTAGCATGCACAAGGTTCTGGATTCAATCCCCAGTACCCCCATTTAAAAAAATAGTAATAAATAAATTAATAGACTTAATGACCTCTCACCTCCAAAACAATAAATAAAAATAAAATTTAAAAAAATCCATTTATTAGTTCACAAATCTGTAGGTTGAAATTCAGGCATTTGCATGACTCAGTTTTCTGCTCAGGGTCTCACAAAACTGACTTTAAGGCTGAGTTCTCTGGAGGCTCTGGGGGAAAAATCCCCTTTCAAATTCATTCAGGTCACTGGCAGAATTCAGTTCCTTGTGTTTGTAAGACTGAGGTGCCTGTTTCTTTGCAAGCTGTCAGCCAGGGGCTGCCCTCAGCTCCTAGACACTGCCTGCGTTTCTCGCCATAAGACCCTTTCCATCTTTCAAGCCAACAACAGACAATCTCCCCTATTTGACTCTCTCTCACCCTTTGAATTTCTTTTGTCAGGTAGAAGACTGTCCCTTTTAAGGGCTCATCTGATTAGGTCAGCCCCACCAAGAATGATCTCCCTCTGTTAAAGTCAACTGATTTGGCACCTAAATTACTTTTGCAGCATTCTTCTACAGAACATCTAGACCAGTGTTTAACTGACTAACTGGGAGAAGGTATGTTTACACCAGGGATCTTGGGGGCCATCTTAGAGTTCTACCTACCACAGAAATTAAATAATCCCATAGAAAATAATACTAAAAATACAAAACCAAAGGTTGCTAAAATATGCAGAGGGAGCACAAGGGAGGGAGATGGAGTGGTCATGTATTGTTTTTCCTGCTCAACAGCCATTCACATTGGTTCAGTAAGGACACTCTGATTTTTCCTTTGGGAGCCAATCCTCCTTCATCCCCTCCATGAATCTCTAGTACTGCGAACTCTATCCTCAGGTCTAGGGCTGGGAGTGTGGCCTAGCTCTGGCCAATCAGACCATAATATCCCAAGGCGACAGTGATTGGTTCAAGGATATGCTGCACACAAGTTTGGCCAGTCAGACTCAGCCTTGGGACTTAAGCCAGAAATTTTGGGATAAAGGTACTTTCTTCCCACTGAGGTCCATAAGAACAAGGTCCACAAGAACAAGATGTTGATGGCCATCTTTGTCACTGCTTGGGGAGGGTCTACCTGAGAAAGAAGTGTACACATAGGAATAGCAGGTTAAACAGGGAAGGAAGGATGGAGGAACACCGTGGGAGGCAGCCTCCTAGATGATCCTCACTGACCGTCACCTCCAAGAATTCATGCTCTTGTGTAGTACCTTCCCACACCAGTCAGGGCTGTTCTGTGTGTCCAGTAGGATATGGCAGAAATGATTGTGTTTACTTTCAAGCCCAGGTTACAAAAGGCATTGCAGTTTCTGCCTTTGTCTCATGAATCACTCACTCTGGGGGAAGCAGCTGCCGTTCTGTGAGGACACTCAAGCTGCCCTGCAGAGAGGGCCATGTGGGGAGAAAGCAAAGCCTCCTGCCAACAGCCAGAACCAATATGACAGCTGTGTGAATGAACCATTTTTGATACGGGTACTGCAGCCCCAGCCAGTATCTGGCCTGCAAACTTATGAGACCTCAAGACAGACCATCCAGCTAAGCTGCACCTGAATACTTGAACCTCTGAAACTGAAAAATGGCCATTGATTTGTGTTGTTTTAAGCCATACGTTTTAGGATGTTTTGTTACCCAGCATTTGATAACTAATACAGATGGACTGATTATGGGTTATTTTATTTGAGAGCCTGGATCTGAAAACTAGAAATACCCTCAAGAATTCTCAGTTACATGAACGGATAAAACCAATTGGAATGAACTTCCATCACTTTCAATCAAAGGAGTCTTGACTGATACAAAGTAACTTGTGGGAAATGAAGTGAAGATAGAATGTAGCAAATTCTTAATTCTGCTAGAGTAGAGGACGGCCATGGAAGACTTCCTGGAACACGATGGAAGCCTAAATACAGCAACAGGAAGGCAAGAATAGAGGCACCTTTTCAACAATTGTTTTTAGAGGTTGATGTGACTGCTATTAATACCACGATGAAAGTGAAACTATGAGATGTATAGACGAGCTCATTAAAGTGAAAGCTGCTTCCTCAGTTCTTGATTGCACCTGAACACAGTCCCTGGCCTAGAACTGGTCCCACATTGGCTCTTTCCTCCTGGTGAGAAGCCAGCTCTCCCTCCGAATGGAAGGGGCCTTTTGAACACGTCTTCACAATAAATAGGGGTTTGCAGGTGGGAAAGAGAGAGAAAGGCCTCCAGGCAGAGTGAGTAATACAACTTCACAGAAGCCTGAATGTAGCACATCAAATGAAGAATGTGGTGAGCACACGGTGCTTTGTAGAGAAGGTGCAATGAGGCATGGAGTCTACTGGGATTGGAGATGCACATGGATGGATATTTGGATGTTCAACATGCATTCCCCCTTTCTCTGGTCTCCCAGCTTCCATTTGGGTCATCCCTCCCCCCTTGTGTGGGGGAAAGGTAATTTCCAGTGACCAACTCCCACTATGGAAGCCTAAAGGACCAGATCACCCTCTCCCTACCTTAGCATAGCCAGAGGGTCCTAAATCTGGATAACAGGTGCTCTCTCCCAGGACTCTGAATCCTGAGCAGGCCATACAAGGTTGATGAAAAGAGTTGGGATTGGAGGTCTGGCATTGCACCAGCTGTGCCCTGACCAGGTTGTCCCTAAAACATGGCATAAGTCAGGATGCTTATGCCTTCCAAAAAGTAAGCTTAAGCAGTGAGGAAATTCAAATTCATCATTTCACAACAGAAGAGGTCTAGAGTGGAGGAGCTCCAGGAACAGGGCTTTCAGTGCTTTAACAACGTCATTAAGAACCCAAGTTCTTTCTTACTTGTGTTTACTGTGGTCCTCAGTGTGCATACCTTCAGGCTGATTCCCTCACAGGATAGCTGCCACAGTTCCAGGAATCATGGCTAAACTCCAGTGAAGAGGGACCTTCCCTTCCAGTAGATCCTTCTTAAAAATGAGGAAACCTTCCTCCAAAAAAAATTCCCAAGCAGACCTCCCCTCATGGCTCAATGACCTGAACTGGGTCACCTGACACTCCTAAACCAATCTCTGGCAAAGGTAAGGGGATTTCTGTAAGTGGCTTAGACCAATCAACCCTAGAGCCAAGTCAGAAGTATGTGAGGTAAAGTGGCCGCAGGAACAGAACTGGGACTCTGCAAACAAGGAAGAGGAGTGGTATGAACATTAGATGCACAACCACAGTGTCTGCTGTAATTCCTGCTTCCTGCTCCTCTAGTAGCCCATAATTCCTGCCTGTTTCCAAGCCTGTTCCATCTAGTTAATGCTATGAACCCCTGAGGGCCTTCCCATAAAGTAAGTTCCCTTTCATTTAAGTAGCTAGAGTTATCTTCGGTTGCTTGCAGCCAAGAACTTTCACCTTCCCTTGTGCCTCAAGTCTAACCAGCCTCCGAGTTCTGCTCATTCCACTGCCTACATATTTCTGAAATCCCTCCACTTCTCTCCATTCCTTCTGCCTCTTTCTTTGAATTCCAGAAAATTCAAGGTGTTTACAGCAGTGGAACATAATTTGAGAACCTGAGGTGGACGTCTGTCATTTCTCCTCTTTAGCATTCATTCTCCCTTAATCTAGTAAGAGCCCTCCATGTTCCTTTGGGGAAGGACCCACCCCCTCTCCCATCCAGTGGATAGAAGCTTACCCATCCCTCAGCTGAGGGTGGGATGGGCATGTGATCCAGACCTGGCCAATCAGAACACTGCTTCTTTCTGTCCTCAGTGATTGGTTCAAAATGTACACTTGACCCAAATTAAACCAATGAGAGGCAGCCCCAGGATTTTTGCTGGAATCAAGATAGAGGCTTTTTCGTTCCATAAAAGAAAGCCGTATTGTTAGGAAGTGAGCTTGAAGCTGCCAGCAGCCATCTTTAACATCTCAGAAATGGCCTGAGAATAAAGACAATGCAGATTAAAAGCAGAGTCAGAATATGGGGAAGACAAATTTTGAGTGATCCCATTTGAGACCTGGGATGCGATGACACTTGAATTTAGAACCACCTCTTATACGTTTCAGTTACATAAACCAATAAATTCCCTGTTTTTGCTTAAGCCAGTTTTGGTTGCCACCCAAAGTCCTGATGCAAGCGAGAATTCATACGTTGTTACCAGGAAGTTCCTAAAACAAAACAAAACAAAACCAAACCAAAGCCCTAGTGATCAGTTCTGTAAGTCAGCAGCTTAAAAAGTAGGAAAATAATGACTTTAGAAGCAAGGACTGGAGGCAAAAAAACAGCAATGAACTTGAATCAGGAAACCTTCGAATTCCGTCTTGGCCACCGACCCCCAGTGTGACCATGGGTCAAGGGCGCAGCCTCTCTGAATCTAGACTGTCACACCTCGTGGGGGAAGGATGGCACTCACACCGCCTGGCCGACCTACCGAGGTGCTTGAGTTGGACTGCAAGAGGACAGAGCCTGGCATGTGGCTGGAGCTCAATCTGTAGGAGTTTATAAAGAAACTTTCTCGTGCAGCTACATTCTCCCGTCTTAGCAGTTTCTACACACATACCCCGTTGTCCTTGCACATCTTCCATCAACTGTTTTGGATCAGAGCAGAAAAGCACCATCCCCTCATCCTTGTCTCTGTCTCTCCACAGCTGGGGGGTGGATCTATGGGATGAGGAGGGGGAAACCAGTAAGTTCCTGCTCATCGGTGCCTGGATCCACAGAGACAGTCTCCTCTCTAGCAGAGACTTGTGACAGAGATCTCAAAAGGTGGCCGAACTGCCTATTCAAAGACAAGTTCAGGAGGTCAGAAGTTATCCAGCCCTCCATCCTTCATTCCTCCGCACTCGGTGGCACCATTTTTCTCTCAGTCATTCAGGCCATCATCCTGGAACCTTTGTACAAATGGAAGTCACTCCTTCCTCCAGCCCAGCACTGTCAGAACGTTCTGTGATGATGGATAATCCCTACCCATGTTGTCCAATATGGTGGCCGTGAGTCACGTGTGCCTACTGAGCACTTACAAAGTGGGTAGTTTGAGGAACTGAATTTTGATTTTATTTCATTTTAATTAATTTAAATTTAAATAACTGAATGTGGCCAGTGGCTACTGTATTGGACAGCACAGCCCCAAGTGGATGTAGCGTCAGGTGTGACAAGAGGAAGAGGTGTGTGAAATAATGTTGGAGCACTACACGGGCCCAGATCACGTTGGGCCCTGGTAGGCCACAGGGAAGAGTTTGGGTTTTATTTTTCAGTGTAATGGGCAGTGTATTATCTATTGCAGCTCATAAGAGATGACAAATTGCCCCCAAATTTAGCAGCTTAAACAACAAACATTTATAGGCATAGCTTTCTTTGTTGTGCTTTGCAGATCTTGTGACTTAGGGAGGATCCACTTCCAAGTTCATTCACAAAGCAGTTGGCCTCAGGCCCTCCTTGACTGTTGGCCAGAGACCTCAGTTCCCTGCCTCAGTGAGGCAGCTCACAACGTGGCAGGTGGCTTCCCTCAGGGGGTGACAGGGTACCTAAAACAGAAGCCACAGCCTTTTAGTAACCTGATCCTGGAAGTGACAGTCCATCACTTTTGCTGCATTTTTTTTCATTAGAAGTGAGGGAGGAGGAGATAGCTCAAGGGCTACAGCGCATGCTTAGCATGCACAAGGTCTTGGGTTCAATCCCCAGTATCTCCTCTAAAAATAAATAAATAAACCTAATTACTTCCTCACCCCCCAAATAAATTAAGTAATAAATAAAAGATAAGTGAGTCATTAGGTCCAGTCCATGCTCCAGGGGAGGGGATCACATCAGGGTGTGAACTCCAGGAGAGGGGATCATTGGGGCCCTCTTAGAGGGTGCCCACCTCAGGAAGCCACTGGGAGGTCCTGAGCAGGAGGGTGACAGGACCAGGCTGATTGTTTTTAAAATAAGCAGTAGAGTTACGTGATACAAAATGAAAATCCAAAAGGGCATAAGATGAAAAGCTCCCCTCCCGTCCCTGTCCCCAGCCATCTAACTCCCCCTTCCTAGAGACAACCCACGTTCCCATGCCTCATGCGGCCTTCTAGAAGAGGGGTCCGTGCGTATGGAGGCAGATTCATCTGTGGGAGTTAGTGTCGGTCACTAAATATTTCCAATTCTATTCTCCTTCTAGGCGTATAGCTGTTATTCCAGAATCTGTGTCTGTGTAGCAAATCATTCCCAACTTAGCAGCATAAAACAACAACTTATTAGGCTCATGGACTGTGCGGGTGGGGAATTCAGGCAGGTTGGAGCAGGGATGTCTGTCTCTGCACCACAAAACCAGGGGCCTCAGCTGGGGATTCTTGAACAGCTGGGGCTGATAGGAGTGCCCGGGAGCTGGAATCACCCAGAAGCTTCTTTGCTCATCAGGCTGGTGCTCTGGGTGGGACAACTGGAAAGCTGGGGTCAGCTAGAACTGTCAACCATAGCAGAGCACGTACCTGCATGTGACCTTTCTATTCAGCATGGACTTATCACAGCACAGCTCATGATCCTGAGGGAACATCCTGAGAGAAGCTTCTGGAGAACAAGTGTTGCAAGAGAACCAGGCTGCTCAGCTTTTTGTGACCTGATCTCAGATCTCATGGGCATTACTTCCACCACATTCTATTGATGACGAGAGTTACTAAGTCCAGACCAGAGGCAAGGACAGGGAAATACGAGCCCACCTCTTGGTGTAGGGGAGGCAAGGTCACATTGCAGAAGTCCCTGTGGGATGGAAGTATATTGCTAAGCTGATCTTTGGAAAACACAACCTGTCTCAGCAGTGTTGGATGCCCACCCTGCCCACTTCAAGCTAGTTGTGGCCACGTGGTTGCCTTGACCAATGTAATGTGAGCAGAAGTGATGTGTGTTGCTTGCAGGTGCAAGCTGAATGATACCATTTGCCGCATTTCCTTTTACTGTCTGCCACTGTAGAAGCACAAATTGAGATGGAGTCCCTGTCGTCCTGGGTCCTGAGTGACTACTCTGAGTGGGGCCTTCCCACCTCCCAACAACCTGTGTTGGATATGGGGTATACCTGAGAAATAAACTTTTGTGGTTTTTAGTCACTTCAATTTGGGGATTGTTTGTTACTGCAGCATAACATAGCCTATCCTGATGCTTTTTACACAACTGGTAGCAAACTTACTCACTGTTCTGCACTTTGTTTTTTTCATTTAACAATTTATCTTGGAGATTGTCTGTATCAGTACGTGGAAAGCACTCTCACACTTTTTTTTTTTTAAACAGCTACATCGTATTCCTGTACAGGAAAGGCCCAAATTTTACTTAACTAGCCTCTGTTAAGGACAATGAGTACATTTGCTGGTTTTGGACAATGCTGCAATGAACAAACTTGAACATTCATTTCTTATTTTGCTTGAGTGCAATTATATTTATAGGATAAACCTTAAAAATGGATATGTCAGATGAATGGTGGCAGCTTTCCCTTTTAAAAAGGATAACATTGTGGGGAGGGTGCAGCTCAGTGGTAGAGTGTGTGCTTAGCATGCATGAGGTCCTGGGCCCAATCCCCAGTACCTCCATTAAATAAATAAATAAATCTAATTAACCCTAAATAAATAAATAAATAATTTAAAAAACATTAAAAAATATAATAAAAAGTGTTAAAAAATAAAAAAATAATCCCACTGCCTTTAAAATAAAATAAAAGGGACCATTTTGGCCATAGGTAGAAAATAGGTTGAAGAGTCAGAACCCAAGACTTGAGTGTGATTCCTTCCCCTCCTCCCCCCATAGCAATCATCAATTCTTATTCATCCCAGCTCGGTGATAGCTCTCAACTTGGCTACTTGCCTGCACCCCCTGGTCACTGCCCCAGCACACGGCATCATTCTTCTCTGTAATGGTTCCTTTTAAAAGGACCTTCCATCTGTCTGACTCAGGACACTTGACTGCAAACAATGAAGCTAACTCTGGGTAACTTAGGCTGACAAGGAACTGCTCTTGCGTACTTGCTGAAGCCTCCTACCCAAGGAAGGGCCTGGTTTGCCCACCTCCCCCTCTTCTTCCATTGCCACCTTTATGGGTCCTAAATGGTCCCCCTGATGTCTTATGTTAATCGCTTGCTTTGGATTTCAAAGACCTGCTTGCAAGCATTGGAAACGTGCTCCAGCTACCAAGGACCTTAGAGAGGAAATTCTGCTTCCTCTGATTTCCCTAGTGGAAAGCAGGGTCTGCCTCTGCATTTTATAGGTTTCCTCCCAAAGGGGAGGGTTCAGAGGCTGGGCACCAAAACAATAGATCTTTACAAGTCAGCCAAAGTCCCTCTCCCCTGACCCTTCACCCCTGCCCATAGCACACCTTCACAGTGTGGCTCAGAGTAAGCAAATCTGATCACACTACTCTCTGGCTTAACACACCCTGGACAGCTCCCCACTACGCTCCAATGAAATCCAGACTCCTTGCCTAGCTTCCAAGGACCTCCCTGATCCAGGCCCCTCCAAGTCTTGGGCTTTACTTCTTGCTCCCCATGCCCACCACAATGTGTACCTGAAACCCTAGTTCAGTGCTCTGCCCTCAGGCACCAAGTGCATGAAGTCCTTACCACCTTCCTCTACAAAATTTTGAACATGCTCTGGCCCTCTATCTAGATGCTCTTTCCCTCTGCACTACAGTTACCTTTGAAACCTACACATTCTCACTTAACTCTCAGGTCTCGCTTGGACACAACAGCCTTCACTGGGTGAGGTAACTGCCCTTTGTCCTACTGGCCACCAGGTTTTCCTCTTTCAAGGTACTTATTTTTATTCTCCAAAGTATCCTTGATTCATGCATTTTTCTCCATCTCCGCTGCCATCTTCTTGATCCAAGCCCCTATCCTCTCTCCTTGAATTCTGTAGCCTCCCAACTGCTAGCTCTTGGCCCCCTAAAAGCCCACTAGCCGGAGTGATCTTTTCAAGTATAAACCATCCTTTCAAAAGCTCCATATTTCATCTAAGAGAAACAAACTAACTCCTCGCCATGGTTTACAAAGCCTTCCAGGATCAACCTCGAATCCTTGCTTCTTTATCTCATCTCAGACCATTGGGCCCTGAAGCTACACAGGCCTTCTTCCTGTTCCTTGAACGTACTAAACTTACTCTAGGCTCAGAACTTTGCACTTGCTGTTGTCTCTGCTTGGAACTCTGTTCCCCCAGATCTTTGTGTGGTTGAATCCGCTCAAATTTCCCCTCAATATTTTGCCCTAAGTCTTAATAGCACTTACTACTCTCTCTCAGACTATCCCACTTATTTATTTATAGGATTATCACCTTAATCCCCTTTCTAGCAGGTAGGCAGAGAGATAGGCTAATTTGCTGGCACCATTGTATTCTCCAGCACCTGGTGTTCGGCACAGAATGCGTGCTCTGTACCTTTGGATGAATGGATTGGTAGGGAGCAGAGAAGCCTAGTTGAATCTGGCTCTGCCTTACTCGCAAGTTTGGGCAAGTCTCTGTTTCCTGGTGTGTGAAGCGAGGGTGGAGGGAGTAGGATGTTGAGCTAAAAAGTGTTGATTAGCTGTAAAACTTCAGCCTTGTTTTCTCCCTGGTCTTCGGCTTGGAGCCAGCAACCGGACCTCACCTCCCCACCTGTATAATGGGTGTGAGCTCATCCCTCCGTCTTGGGATGGTAGCGCTGCCTAATAAGGCAGCCGAGGCCGAGGGCGGGCGAGGCTGTGTGGGTGGAAAGAAATAACAACATCCGGCTGTTGGGGCGGGGTGAGGTGGGGCGGGGTGGGGCGGGGGGGCCCGAAGCGGCCCGGCCAGAGGCAGCAGCCTGCTGTGGGCTTCGCCCCACTTCCGATGTACGCCCTCCAGGATGGGCCGACCGAGAGGAATACGGTCAGACACATGGCCTGAACCTGCAAGAGGCTGGCCAGCAAGAGTCCCAAGACACCAAAGGCATTCCCTACAAACCCTGGAAAAGCGGAGGCGAGCCAAAGGGACCCGGGCCACACCCACATCTAGTGACCCAATAAGAGTGCACTGCTGAGAATGACTGACGCTTCTTCATCCAATAAAATACCAGGCTTCTGAGGCGTGACCCAGAGGACCCACCTCCGTTGTCCCCGCAGAGGGCTCGGCCCTAATTGGCAGTTCTGTATCCTACGAAGGCCCAGAAATTCGAACGTAAGGGCCGAACCTCACCGCAGACCAACCAGGAAGAGGTGACGTATTAAGTCCCGCCCTCTATTTCTTTGAACGAATCCCTGGCTCTAGGGGCGGGGGGTAATGAAGAGACTGTCTAATGGAAAGACGGCGCGGGGAGTACCCGCCCGATTATTGGCCGAGTAAAGTAAACAGAGGGCGGGCCGGGGCGGGGCGGGCCGGTGCCCGGGTGGCCCCCGGGAGGGGGCGGAGAGTGCGCGGCGGGCGGCGGAGGCCGGGGAGGCCCGGGAGGCCGCGGCGCGGTCACTGCCAGCCGAGCCGAGCCGAGCCGCGCCGATTGCCATCCGGCCCCGGCTCCCTCGCGCGATCCCGGCCGGCGGCGCGGCCCGGCGGGCCCGGCGGCGCCGCATCCCATGGAGCTCGAGAACATCGTAGCGAACACGGTGCTACTCAAGGCCCGGGAAGGTGAGGCGGTCGGGTGCGGAGAACGCGGGCGCGCGGCCTCCGAGCTCCGCGGGGAGCCCCAGCCACTGGATCCCCTAGGGCAGCTCGCCCGGCGCCCCGCACCTCGCGCAGACACGAGCCCTTCCGGCCTGTGGTCCTCCTCCTTTGCACCTGCCCCCCGGGAGCAGGAGCCCAGGAAGGGGCGGGGGTCAAGCCGCCGCCCTCGCGGCGGGCGCCAGGGAGGTTGGGGTGAGGGAGTGAGGGAAGAAGAGAGAAAGGAGGAGGGAAGGGTGGGACCTCAGCCCTGGGAGAGCCTCTCAGAGGCCTCGCCCAGGTGAGAGGTAAGAAGATGCCCCAGGAAGGGGTAGCCTACCCCACGTGCCCTGGGCCCCAATTCAGGCGCGCAGCCTGGACCGGCACACAGTTGGTGCAGGGTGAAAGGTTTGGGGAATGAATTAACCGGGGCTCTGCGGCAGTACAGCCCACCTGACGTGGAGAAACTGTTGGTCACAAATGCTACCAGCATGACTGTCACCTGCTCAGTGCCTTAGGACACTGGGGACAGAGGTGAATGGGTCACGATTTTTGCCCTCAGGAAGCCCACAACTAGAGGGGCACAGAAATAATTGGAAGGTGAGCTTTGAAGGAAGAGAGCATGCCGGGCTGGTGGGACTGTTAAGTACAAGCCTGACAGAGGGAGCCAGTCTGGTGAGCCTAGTGTCAGTCAGCTTCTCAGACGGTATCAGTAACTGCTCTGAGGGTCCTGGGGACACAGAAGGACCAAACCTGGTCCTTCTGCCTTGTGGTCAGTCTGCTCCTCATCTGCCATTGTCCACCTCAGTAATATAATCACCAAACACCTACTCTGTGCCCTGTCCTGTTCAGGGTGCTAGGGACCAGCAGAGAAGAAGACATTTTTTGGATCTCTAGGGCAGGGAGGTCAGGACAGTTTTTCTACACTTTGCTGAGCTTCCAGGCCGAAAAAGCCATCTGCTTCATCTTTCTGCCCCATTTTACAAGTGGGAAACTGGGCACGGATCAGGGACTAGTCCCCAGATCACACAGTGAGACTGGCTGACCAGGCCTGGGACACAGGATTCCCCCAATCCAATCTGTAGGAAGCCCAGAGAAACCCCCAGCTGACACAGCATCTGGTGCCCCTGCCTGCCCAGTGCATGCTGACCCCAGGAAACATGCCCATGCTGCCTGGAAGTGGACATGGCAGTCTGGGTCCTTAGTGCCCAGAGCCTTCCTTATCTCTTGTCTCTTATCCAGTCCTGGTGCTCGGCCTTCCTCCCAGCCTATGGGGGCATCTGCCGATTCTGTTCTGCCTCGTCATTCAGCCAGCCAGGGAGGAGGGGTGGCGAAAGCCTGGCCAGGCCTCCCTCCCTAGGGCTGTAGCCAGTCCTCAGGGCCTGCTGAGAGCACTGACTTGCCTGGCTAGAGAATGTGGGCACCTTCCGACAGGCTTCCTCAGTCTGTGGATGAGGCATAGAGGGTTATGGCGAGATGGGGACCCATGCCTTCAATGGAGAATCCTTACTCCCACCTGGCTCTGCCTCTCCCACCTGCGTGGCTCTAGCCAAGTCTTTTCTCTCTGAACTTCAGTAACTCTTTTTGTGGAATGGTTGGGGATGGGACATAAAAACTAATGGAAATCCCGATGGTCATGGGTCCTGAATCCTGGTCCATAGACTGATTACGCCGGAAACTCTGTTTGAGCCTGGGCCCTTGCCACCTTCCCAAGTGCTCTGATGCCCTGAGTGTTTGGGATTGTATGTATTTGATTGACACCTGGCAGATGCCCTGCATGTTTTCGGTGGAAAAGGAGCTTGCGTGTGGTCCCAGGAAGCTGGGTTCGAATCCTGCCTCTGGGACCTCCCAGGCTTTGTGATCTTGGACAAATTGATCCCTCATTTCGGGACCTCAGTTTTCTCATACACTTGGGTCAGGTCTGGCAGAGTTGCTGTGAGGATGAAGTGGGGCAGCCCTGGAGGAATGAACCCTCAGTTAGTCCTTCCTTCCTTTCCCAGACCCCCAGAGGCACAGGGAGGGGACCAAGCTAGGGTGGGGAGGAGCCCCACTGACTCTGGTGGCAGTTCCAGGACAGGATATTTGCATGTGACTCTTCGCTGCTGCCTTGATGTGGCTGGGAGGAGGGAGAGGAGGAAGTAACTGGTGGGGGTAGCAGGCGGATGGAGGGTGGGGTGAGGGACCTGCGGGGGTGGGGGAGGAGTTCCCCTTCTAGGGAGGCCTTGCCGTGGGTGGGGGGCGGGGGTCTGTTGCTCACTCACAGTGGAGCAATGACTGTAGGGTATGCTGGGTGCGGGCTGCAGGAGGGCTGCTAGAGGGTTTCCCAACGGGTACCCTGCAGCACTTCCTTCTCCAGGCCACCGAGGTCAGGGAGCCCATCGAAGGACCCGGCCTTGCACCCTCCCTAGAAGGCGGCTCCTCCTCCTGCACCACCTGCCTTCAGCCAGGCCCCATGGAAACAAGGCTGGGTAAACCAGGCGGGAAACTGAGGCCAGGCAAGGGACCCACCTCTTGTCACAGCTCTACCCGGTGCTGGACCCAGACTCTCCCAGTCACCCTCACAATACTTCCAGAGGTGGCTTTGGACCCGAGGTACAGACGGAGAAGTGGAGGTCTCTAGAGGGCAAGTGATGGGCCTAAAGTGTAAAGTGGAGATTCAAACCGAGATCTGTGTGATTCCAAGACTCAGGTCCCTTCCACCATTTTCAACCTCATGGCCCAAGGGCCACATCTGGCTAGCCCTTTGTCATATTTGATTTATTTGGCTGAATGGTTTTTTAAAATTTTAGAAACCAATATTTCATGTAACAGTCCAGATTCTCAGCTGATTTTGAAAAGTCAGAAGAGCTGGCCCCACTGAGCCAGCCATCCTGCCTCGTATCAATCAGGCAATCAGCTACAGTTGTGCTGCAGCTGCCCTTGTTGCAGGGGGCACCGGGTCCCGTTCACCACACTCCCTACCACTCCCTGTTGTCTCCCATCAGACCCACGCTTGCCGTACCTGTCTGGCTCTGTAGGCCTTTGAGCTGCTATCCTGGTCTCAGCGGCTACAGATGAGGGGTCAGCTATCAAGACCAGGAATGCAGGGGTAGGGATCCTGAGGGCCACCCCTCCTGCACCCACTTTGTTTGAGTCTCTGATAGCTCTGATGCAGGTCCCGGAATAGGGGCCTGGAGCCTCCCTGGTGACCCAGGCTGCCTTCTGCCTCTAGCATCGCTCAGGCACGTCCCCTGTGTCCTGGAATGTCTCCCACTTCTGGGCCTTGACTTACACAGTTCCCACCACTGTCGTATCCTTCTCTACTTTCCTCACCTGGGAAACTCCTGCCTGGTAGGAAGCAGCTGAGGCTGGTCGAAGCTACCTGCAAACTACCCTCCTGCAGCAGGGGCGCCCAGGGGACCATGTGTGTTCTGGAAGCCAGTGAGGGCATGCTGGAGCATTTGGAAGGAAGGCCCGAGGTGCCTCCTAGAGCAGGCTGGGCCCTGAAGGCCTCCGAACCACCTGAGGGTGGAGGGGAGGCATGGCGGGGGCGGGACTCGAGACCTAGCGCTTGTTTACTCCCACAGGTGGTGGCGGGAATCGCAAAGGCAAAAGCAAAAAATGGCGGCAGATGCTGCAGTTCCCCCACATCAGCCAGTGTGAAGAGCTGCGGCTCAGCCTCGGTGAGGCCTGGGTAGAGACAAGGCGTGCTGAGGCCAGGGGAGCCTCCCCTGAGACCCGGCCTCCTGGTGGAGGGGCAGCGTTGGGGGTTTCGGGGAGCAGAAAGATTGAAGCTGCACCACCCAACTGGTTTCAGTTCCTGGGCTTGGGGTGGGTGGAGGGCAGAGAGCTCACAGGACAGCAAGGGGCTGTTGGAGTAGGCGTGGGGAGTAGCATGGGGTCAGATATGGGGCGGTGTGACGTGTGACGGAAGCAGTGGAAGGGAGGGCCAGGCCCTGGGTGAGCAGGGCTTGCGGGACAGAGGGCGTGGTGGGGGCTGGAGTCAGCCGGCTGATTGACTGCACTGGGAGCCCCAGGCCTGTGCTCACCCCAACCCAGCCCCGGAGGTGTCCAGCCAAGCCTCGACCTGAGGGCCCAGGCCCCCTCTGACAGCCCGCACGTGGGCCAGGAGTATGCCATGGCTGCTCCCACTGCCGAGAAGGAGGCCTAGCCTTGAGCTCACCGGAAGCCACAGCTTCCTCCCACACTTTCGCCAGGCAAGCAGCAGGTGTGGGCCCAGGCCTGGCCAGAACCTCACAGACCGCACCCAACCCCAGCACTGTGACATATGCAAGTGATGTGAAGCAGGAGTCAGCGGCCGGAAGTGAGGACCCTGGCTCTGGAGCCATGCTTCTGGCTGTGTGACCTTAGGCTAATCGCTTAGCCTCTCTGAGCCCTGGAGTCCCAAGTTGTGATGGCAATAACAATAGTGCCACCTCAGCGCTGTGGTGAGGGTTCTAAAGGACATAGTGGCTACCGTACTGCAGGGCTGGAAGCTGTTGGTGGGGCCCAGGGCCTGGCAGTGCAGACAGGAGTGCCCTGCTGGCTGGCAGGCTCCAGGTCTGGGAACCCAGCAGCTCCCATCTTTGCCCTCAGAGCGTGACTACCACAGCCTGTGCGAGCGGCAGCCAATCGGGCGCCTGCTGTTTCGGGAGTTCTGCGCCACGAGGCCTGAGCTGACCCGCTGCATTGCCTTTCTGGATGGGGTGGTGAGTGCAGCCCAGCCCAACATCAAGGGTGCACAGAGGTCCCGGGCCACACGTGCCCCAGCTCCCCATACCTGTTGCTTCACCCAAACCCCGAGCTTCTCTGCCTCCTACCCTACAGGCTGAGTATGAAGTGACCCCCGATGAGAAACGGAAGGCATGTGGGCGGCGGCTAATGCAGAATTTTCTGAGCCACACGGTGAGTGAGCACTGATGGAGGGATGACAGCAGTGGGTAGAGCTCAGTGACGGGGAGTGGAATGACCACAGCCTGGGCAGAGAGTGCCCTGGAGCTGCTCCAGGCTCACCAGGCAGCACTGTGGGCACGGAGCCCAGGAGGGTGGGCTGGGGCTCTGGGTGGGGCAGCCTGCCAGCAGCTCTTCTTCACCCTGCTTCAAGGGGAGCTGCAGAGACCAAGTTCAGCAGCTGGGCAGGCTGGTGCACCACCAGCCTGCAGCCACCCGCTAGCACAGGTCCGAGAGCTCTGCCATCTCTGCTCTGGGAGTGGACAGCTGGCCAAGGGAGCCTCCTGTACTGAGCTGTCTGCGGCCTGTCCCCAGGGTCCCGACCTCATCCCTGAAGTCCCCCGGCAACTGGTAACTAATTGTGCCCAGCGGCTGGAGCAGGGGCCCTGCAAAGACCTCTTCCAGGAGCTCACCCGGTAAGCCTCTCCCTGCCCACAGGCTGAGAGTTGTGTTCTGAGGAGGGGACTTCTGTGGACCCAGAAGGCTGTGAGCAGAACAGCAGTTGGTGAGGGAGCTAAGCCTCTCACCTTGGCCTTGCCCCTGCTGTGTGACTTTGGCCAGGTTGCCTCCCCTCTCTGTAGCATCCTCAGCTTCAGTATGGGATGCATGTCTCCCACGTAGCTGGGTTAGCAGGAGGGCTGGCCAAGGATGCTGCCTTTCAGGCTGAGCATACACATAACGGGGGGCCTGGCCCATAAAGCTGAGAACCTGGGGTGTCGGCCTGACCAGTGGGCTGGGCATTCTCAATAGGCTGACCCATGAGTACCTGAGTGTGGCCCCCTTTGCCGACTACCTCGACAGCATCTACTTCAACCGTTTCCTGCAGTGGAAGTGGCTGGAAAGGTGAGCTCCTTGAAGGCTGGGCTGAGGTGGGCCAGATTGGGCCAGGGTGCTGGAGTTCTCACGGGCATCAGGCCCCTGCTCGGCTAGCGTCTGTTCCCCAACCCCTTGCCCGCAGGCAGCCAGTGACCAAAAACACCTTCAGGCAGTACCGAGTCCTGGGCAAAGGCGGCTTTGGGGAGGTGAGTGGCCAGGCCAGAGCCCAGCAGAGTGCAGAGGTGGGGTAGGGTGGGCCCTGACCAGCCCCTTCCCCCTCTGAGTCTCTGTACCCCCAGGAAGGGCACAGCTGGTCCCCATTTACCTTATCTACCCTGGCCACAGGTATGTGCCTGCCAGGTGCGGGCAACCGGCAAGATGTACGCCTGCAAGAAGCTGGAGAAGAAGCGGATCAAGAAGCGGAAAGGGGAGGCCATGGCACTCAATGAGAAGCAGATCCTGGAGAAAGTGAACAGTAGGTTTGTAGTAAGTACAGACAGGAGATCCCCCTCCTTCCCCTTGGCCACATGCTGCCCTCCCCACTCACTGGAGTAAGATCTCTTCCCTACCTGACCCGCCCCCCGGGCATGCCCCCCCAGGCACCGCCCCTTCCAGGCACTGCCCCCTCCAGGCACTGCCCCCTCTAGGCTTGGCTGGCTCTCTTACCCTCACAGATGCCTGGGTGGGTTTGAGGTGTTGACACCTGGCCTGGGGAGCAGGCTGGGCCCCAGGGAGTGGCACTGAGGGTTATTTGGGTGGCTGGTGCCAGCCCCACCACCAGGTGGCCCATGGCCCCTGCTTGAGGGCTTGGGTCCCCTTGGCCGCAGGTGAGCTTGGCCTATGCCTATGAGACCAAGGACGCGCTGTGCCTGGTGCTGACACTGATGAATGGAGGTGACCTCAAGTTCCACATTTACCACATGGGCCAGGCCGGCTTCCCCGAGGCGCGGGCTGTCTTCTACGCAGCAGAGATCTGCTGTGGCTTGGAGGACCTACACCGGGAACGCATCGTGTACAGGTGCAGCAGCATGGCCTGCCCTGCCAGGAGCCGCAGCTGGGCATGGGTGGAGGCTGCAAAGGGATGTTGGTGTGCTGGGGCTATCACCACTGGCACAAGTCTTGCTGGGTTCTGGCTTAGGGCTCCACATTCACCCAAGCCAAGCAGACTTGAGAGGCTCAGAACGCAGGCTCTAGGGTCTGGTTGTCTCATGTGTGAATCTCGGCATTGTCAACCCCTTTCTGAGTAGCCACATTTGACAAATAAAAAAAATAGTCAGCCACCAAAATGGAGGGAGGACAGAAGCCCCTTGACACTGGTGGTGAGCAAGGCTGCTGGTTTTGTCCAGGAAGTCCCACCCCCTACCCCAGGTGGGAGCTGCCTTCCACTTGGCTAGTGAGTCCTGGCTGAATGGATCCTTTATCTGCTCCCTTGAGTTAGGGCTGCTGCGTCAGGATAGGAAGGGAGGAGGGCAGGTCTGTCTGTCTGGCAGCAAAAGGCTCCTGCACCTAGCTGCACATCCCATCCCAGGAGGCGAGCAAGTTAGGAGGGGGTGGCCCTGTCCAGCTGCCTGGCAAACTCAGCAGCATCTGACCCTGCCCTTCTCTCCCCACAGGGACCTGAAGCCAGAGAACATCCTACTGGATGACCACGGTGAGTGAGGGGGCCCCAGGGCAGGGGTGGCAGGGGTGGCAGGGGTGGGGGAGTCTGGTCTACCTGCCTAACAGGACTCCCTGCTTCTCTACCCACATTCAGGTCACATCCGCATCTCTGACCTGGGGCTGGCTGTGCACGTACCTGAGGGCCAGACAATCAAAGGCCGTGTGGGCACCGTGGGCTACATGGGTGAGTCCCCCTCCTCCCTGGCCCACCAGCCTCCTGGGTCCTCTTGCTGTCCTGGGCCCAGTCCCGCCACTTCTGTTGGGCTGTCTCCTGCACCTCAGGGAATAGAGAGAGCCGATGCTTTTTCATAGATGAGGAGACCAAGATTTTACCAGGGCCCGACACACTGCGAAGCCACAGCATTCACTCACTACGTGTGCATTGAGCTCCTCCTGCTGGTCAGGCCTGCAGGTGGCTATCCGTGAAGGACAAGGGACTCACACCTGTTTCCACGGCCCTAGCCCTTGGCTCCCCGGACCTGCCCACATGCCGAATGGGAGTGCCCATCTGTAGTAGGGGCCGAGATGTGCCCCACCTGCCCCTTGGGACTACATGACACAGTGGACAGAGCTCCGGCTATGGGTTCCACTTCTTCCTTGTTTTGTGTCCTTGGGCCAGACATTCTGTTTCTCCCAGCCTTGTAAAGCAATGATCATACCTGCTCCCTGGGTTGCCCTAAGGCACTTTCATCTTTAAAGATGAAAAGAGGCAGTAGAGACAAAACCCCCCACATGCTTGCCCTGTCAGGCAGGGGTATCCAGCAAAGGAGTTGTCTTCTTTCCTCTCTAGAGAGGGAATATTAGAATATTATTTAATAATATTTAATATTAGACTAGTAAGTCCAGAGGTTACAGACTGGTAGCCACAAGGGCCTAATTTCGTAAATTTTTGTTGAAATTTAAAAAAAAAATTGTTTTTGAGTAAAGGTAGATTTATTCAGAGAAATACATACTCCATAGACAGGAGTGCAGGCTGTTTCAGAAGGCAAGAGGAAAATATGAAAACAAATATATGTACGTAAATCCATGACTGGGACATTGTGCAGTATACAAGAAATTGACACATTGTAACTGATGATACTTCAATTTAAAAAATCAAAAATTAAAAAAAAAACTGGAAAAAAAAGGCAAAAAAAAAGCCACGAGGTGTGGGGATTAGGTGCTTAGTTTAAAGTAAAAGTAGCCAATAAGAAAAAAATACCAAAAAAATAAAATAAAAAGTCACAGAGTATGGCTGTCTCACTCAGAAGCCATGAGTTGAGGGGGTTGTTCATTTTTATGGGCTCAGTAACTTCACATGCTAGAAATCAAATTGTTTTAAAAACAATTTCAGTTGGTCACCGACATTTAATAACCCAGACAGCTTCACATTAAAAATACGGATTTCTGGGGGGGAGGGTATAGCTCAAGTGGTAGAGCGCATGCTTAGCATGCATGGGATCCTGGGGTTCAATCCCCAGTACCTCCTCTAAGAATAAAATCAATGAATAAACCTAAATACCTCCCCCCACCAAAACAAAAAAAAAAACAAATTAAAAAAAATACGGATTTCTGACTTCTCTTGAAAAATCATTAGCCCTAGGTCCTTGCTGGGCCGCATTAGCTCCTTTTGATGGGGTGTGTCTTCTACTCACCTCAGTCCCCACCAGGCCACCGACGGTGCCTGCCCGGCTGGAGCCGGTGGGTGTTTGAGCTGGTCCCCAGCTTTGACCTGCGAGCTGGGCATTCCCGGGGCCCCAGGGCTCGGTTCCTCCTTATGCGTGGTCTTTACTCCTGTGCCTTCCCGCCCAGCCCCAGAAGTGGTGAAGAACGAACGGTACACGTTCAGCCCAGACTGGTGGGCGCTAGGCTGTCTCCTGTACGAGATGATCGCGGGCCAGTCGCCCTTCCAGCAGAGGAAAAAGAAAATCAAGCGAGAGGAGGTGGAGCGGCTGGTGAAGGAGGTGCCCGAGGAGTACTCCGAGCACTTTTCCCCGCAGGCCCGCTCGCTATGCTCCCAGGTACGCTCTGCTCTCAGGTACGGTAGCCAGCGGGAACCCCCACCGGCTGGGGCTGGGGCTGGGGCCGGGGCCGGGGCCGGGAGCGCCTCTCCCAGGGCTACCTTGACCGCCCCTGCCCTGCCGCAGCTCCTCTGCAAGGACCCTGCCGAGCGCCTCGGGTGTGGTGGGGGCGGCGCCCGCGAGGTGAAGGAGCACGCTCTCTTCAAGAAGCTGAACTTCAAGCGCCTGGGAGCCGGCATGCTGGAACCACCCTTCAAGCCTGATGTGAGTGCAGCCTACTCCTGCGGGGGGCGGGGCCACGCCCAGGAGGGTGGGGCGGGAGAGGCTTGGGAGCTCCGCCTACTCCGGCGGAGGGCGGGGCAAGCCCGGGAGGGTGGGGCGGGGAGGCCTGGGAGCTCCTGGAGAATTGGTCAGGACATCCTCGGTGCAAGTTTCAGAAAACTCAAGTGGTTTAGCCAACAAAACAGGATTCACTGGACTCATAAGAATGAAAAGCTCTGGGGTTGGATATAGCTCAGTGGTAGAGCGAATGCTTAGCATGCATGAGGTCCAGGTTCAATCCCCAGTTCCTCCATTAAAAATAAGAGGGGGCAGGGGAATGAAAAGCCCCAGGATAGGTCTAGCTTTTGGCATACTGGATCCGGGGCTCCAACAATGTTATAGGAATTCTGTCTTCCTCTCCCTCCCTACTACTGGTCAATGTGCAATTGTCTCAGGCAGCTGTCCCCTCAGTGTGGCATGCCTACACCCTAACAGCTCAGCCACCCCAATATTGCCCCTTGCCCAGTAATTTCAAAAGAAGTCCTAAAGGGGAAAAAAAAGGCCTAAGGCTGATGCTCATTGCCTCTGATTGTTCAGAGGCCCCTCAGCAGCCACACCTGGATCATATGCCCACCTGAGCCACAGCCAATGAGGGCGATCAGTTCCCCAAAGGGAAACCAAGATGCCTTGCCAGCAGGGAGAAGGGCTATTGGTCTGGCAGAATATCTGCTGCCCACCGCTCCTGGCAATGCTGACCTCCCATCTGTGGGTAGGATGTTCCCTGCTGCAGAGTCTCACTCATTTACTGAGCATCTCAGTGGGTCAGGCAACCTACTGGCAGAAACGTCCTTGAGTCATCTGACTCCAAGTGGCAGAAACCCAACTCAAACTTAGGCCCAAAATGGAGCTTATTGGTTCATTTGGCCAGAAAATTCCAGAGTAGGGCCAGTGTCAGGATGTCACACTGTGTTGCCAGGACTCCGTCTCTTGGCTCTTGCTTCAGCTTGTTGACTCTTCTCCCACTGAATTCAGGCTTCTCTGTATAAAGTCATAGGGAGGGTTCTGACTGGCCAAGATTAGGTCATGTGCTTGGCCCGCCTTCATGTGTAAGGGAACTGAGTCCTGTGATTGACAGTTCACCCAAAGCACTGGGGAGGCAGGAATGTGATGGATAAAACAGGTTGGTGGCTGTCAACCGCACATGTGGTTCTTTATTCATTCAACAAATACCTGAATACCCATATGCGCCAGACCTCAGAATGAATAGGGTCAACAGGACCCAGTCCTGCCTTCATGTTCTAGTGGGAAGACATAGCAAAATAAACCAGAAAGTGAAAAAGGAATGGTGGGGCATGGGATTATTTTTAGACAGGATAGTTTCTGAGGAGCTGATGGTTAAGCAGAAGCCTAAAGTATGTGAAGGAGAGAGCCGTGCCAAGATTTAGGGTGTGAGCATTCTGGGGAGAAGGAACAGCCAGGCATTGAGGTCATGGTGCAGGGACCAGCCTTGAGAGATGGAACAGCAGTGAGGAGGCCAGTGTGGTCGGAGTGAGCATGTGCAGGGAAAGAGGCTCGCGGTCTTATGCTAAGTGTGTCGGGGGTCTTTGGGGAATGTGGAGTGGGCATGCGAGATGTGGGGGGTGGACAGTAGAGCAGAGGAATGGGAGGACATCTGGGGGCTGCTTCCTCTGAAGGATTGTGTCATGTAGCTGGGCCCCACCAGCACCCCGAGGTTTTGGCCTTGCTGTGGGCAGTTGAACTGAGAGCCTGACTTCCGGGCAGCCTGCCTTGGGGCTGGCGCTGCCACTCAAGTTGACTCCTGCTCC
Organism: Vicugna pacos; assembly: GCF_048564905.1. NCBI lineage: Eukaryota > Metazoa > Chordata > Mammalia > Artiodactyla > Camelidae > Vicugna > Vicugna pacos. The sequence continues at coordinate 8,124,055 of NC_133008.1, read as the reverse complement.
CTGTGCACCTCATCTCATTTGACCTTGAAATCTTCCCAGTGCCCCTCTGTCTTTCGTTCAAAGTTAGAAAATCAGTGGCCTGGAGTTTTAACTTTTAGAAGCAGCAGACGAAAAGCATGCTTGATGATAACAGTTTTTAACAGCTTTATTGAGATTTCATTTACATACCATGCAACTCACTCCTTTAAAGCATATAATTAAATGGTTCTTGGCATATTCAGAGTTGTGCAACCACCACCACAATCAATTTTAGAACATTTTTATTACCCCTCCCCCCCCAAATCCCCATGCCCACCATACCCATTAGCAGTCGCTCCCCATTCTCATCTCCCCTGGTCCCTGGCAGGCACAAATATACTTTTATGTCTATTAGCCTATTTGGGACATTTCATATTAATGGAATTATACAATATGGGGTTCTTTGTGACTGGCTTCTTGCACTTTGCATAATGTTTTCAAGGTTCACGAGTGTCGTAGCATTTATTGGTATGCGTTCCATTTTTATGACTGAATAATATTCCATTGTATGAATATGCCATATTTTGTTTATTCATCAATTGATGGACGTTAGGGTGGTTTCCACTTTTTGGCGACGATGCTGTTTTGAGCATGCACATACAAGTTCTTGTGGAGACATGTGTTTTCACTCCTCTGGGATGTAGAATGCTGGCTCATATGGTGATACCGTGTTTAACCTTTTGGGAGAACTGCCAGATTGTTTTCCAAAAAGCAGCTGTACCATTTTACACAATGATGTTTTAATTGACATGCTTAACAGTAGGATTTAGAAAACAAGGTAAAGATGAAAAAGAAGTGGCCTTCTGAGGGGGAGGTAGGCTCCCTGCAGGGGGCTGGGGGGTGCGGGAGGTGGGAGGGCTGTTTTAATCCACTGGTTGGCTGTGAAGCTTGAGGGGATGGACAGAGGACCCATCAGCTCTGGACCCTGCATGGGGTGCCCAGCTGAAGGAGCTAGCTGAGATTCAGCTGTGCTCCCCTCACCAGTTGCACGCAGACAGCTGTGTGCAGCCGGAGGGGGTGCCTGTTACTGATTCCACGAGGCGAAGTGGGGGCTGGTTCACTGCAGTGGGTCAGCTCTGCAGTCAGTGAGCAGTGAGGGATGATGGTCCCTGGTTTACAGAAGCACAGCTTGGGCCTCAGGGAGAAGGGACCACCATGTTCAAGAAGTACGTGGGGCACCTGGTTTTTTACTCCAGACCAGAGAGGTGCAAGAGTCAGGGCACAACCAGCCGCAGCTCAGGGCTGAGCTGCCCCTCTGTGGGGGGGGTGTGTATGGCGTTCCTGTCTGACCGCTGTCTCTGTCCCCCCCAGCCCCAGGCCATTTACTGCAAGGATGTTCTGGACATCGAACAGTTCTCCACAGTTAAGGGTGTAGAGCTGGAGGCCACTGACCAGGACTTCTACCAGAAATTTGCCACGGGCAGCGTGCCCATCCCCTGGCAGAATGAGGTGGGGCCCTGCCCAGCTGGTGGGGTGGGCTCCAGAGGGACGGCACTGGGGCAGTGCTCACAGCCGCTGTTCTGTGGCAGATGGTAGAGACCGAGTGCTTCCAGGAGCTGAATGTCTTTGCGCTAGATGGTTCGGTTACCCCAGACCTGGACTGGAAGGGCCAGCCGCCTGCGCCCCCCAAGAAGGGATTGCTGCAGAGGCTCTTCAGTCGCCAGGTAAGCCCCAGCAGTGTCCTCCCTGGGCCCCCAGCCTGGCTCCAGGGGACGGTGGGTGGGAGGCAGAGCCGGTGCCCGCATGCGCGGGGAGTGGGCATCCTCCAGCCGTGTCAGCGGTGCCCAGGGTCTCTGGCCTCATTCCCGCCTGTCCCCCACCCATGGCTGGGCTCACAGCCTCTTTTCTCTTTCCAGAGGTGAGCAGTGTGGGCTCCCCGTGGGTTGGCCTTGCTGCCCGGCCTCGGGGAGCCACAGGCAGCCCTTCCATGGCAGAGGCAAGATGTGGGCGAAAGAAGTCTGGTGCCCGCTCCCCATTTCCCCCTCCCCACCGCTTCCATTCCCTGCACTCTGGCACCTGCAAGCTGCTAGCCTTGCTTAGCCGTCTGTCTCCCCATGCTCTGCCTCCACCAGCCCCAGGGAGAAGGCCTTGGCAGAGCCTGGGATCCACCTTGTCCCCCTTACTTCAGCCTGTTGCCAGCAGCCTCTGCACCGATGTCCACACATGTCTGGCCTGAGCTGTTGCTCCAGGCCCCTCGTGGGGAGCCCCCTCCTCAGAGCATGGCCCCGGGCGGCTCCTGGTCTCCCCAGTGACGGCCGTGGTGGCTAACGGCGCCCGCTCTGCCTCTCTCCCTCCGTGTCTTCCCTGCCCTCCAGGACTGCTGTGGGAACTGCAGCGACAGTGACGAAGAGCTTCCCGCCCGCCTCGAGCTCCCCACCCGCCTCTAGCCCCCAGCCCGAGGCACCCCCGGGCAGCTGGCGGTAGCAGCTACTCCGAGCGCTGTTTACAGTTTTGCACAGTGGTCTTCCCCCTTGTCCACTCGAGTCGTGGTCTGGGGAACACAGCCGGAGCTGTCCCTGGTGCCCTCTGCCCTTCAGCCCCTAGTCTGGCTGAGTTTGGCAAGGCCTGGGCTGTCCCTGGGACAAAGGTGCGTCCCTTCAGCTCTTGTCTGTGGAGCTCGGGGCTTTCTGTATTTATGTCTTTGTACGAATGTATATAGCAACCAGAGCGTTCTTAAGACCTACCCTGGAGCCGGCAGAGGGGCTGCTGCCAAACTCCAGGCTCCTAAGGCCCGGCCCGGATGGGTGAGGCTGGGCCGGGCCAGGGTCCTGAGCCCCGAGCACTGTGCTTGCCACCGCCGACCTCTGAGTAAGACTCATGCCTGCCCCTGCCGCCCTGGGCTCGGGCCGCCACGTCTGGGGCCCAGTGCTGTCCCTTCTCAGCACTGGTCAGAGCTGGATCTGGGGCCTCAGTGTCCCCTAGGCCTGTGCCAAAGTGTGACCAGAGATTGGGCTGACCCTGGGACCCCTCAGTCCACTGCCCAGGCTGTCCCAGAGGGGTCTGCCTCTGCCTTCCAGCTTCCAGGGCACCTTGTCCCTCATGCTGGGCCCCGTTCCTGAAGACACCTCTTGCAGAAACACCCCAGCCCAGGCCATAGGAAGGGTGGGGGCAGGGGTGTCCCTGGTCAACCCTCAAACATTCCAGACTCCCCTCATAACAACAGACACATGTGCCCAGCAATAATCCGCCCCTCCCTGTGTGTGCCTGTGGTGTGTGTGTGTGTGTGTGTGTGTGTGAGTGTGTGTGTGTGTGTGAAGGGGGTAGGCTGAGGCTGTGTGCCTGTACCCGAGGCCCCAGCCCTGGCCCTTCCCAGACTGTGATGGCCATCCTGGTCCCAGTGTTAGGGTAGCTCGGGAATACAGGGCCCCAGTTTTTCCATATTTAAAGCCAATTTTTATTACTCATTTTGTCCAATGTAAGCTGCCACGTGTCTCTATGTGAATACAGTCTGAGCACAAACCTGGCCAGCTGCCCCTGCCTGCCTCTTTCTTGCCCCTGGTGGTCCAGGGGTCTTCCTGCTCCCCTGGCCCTGCTGAAAGTGGGGAGGGGCTGGAAGTGGGGGTGGTGAGGGCTGCCCTTCCAGCAAGGCCCTTCCCTGTCCCTCCAAGACCGCTGTGGGTAGTCTTGTGGTAGCCTCGCCAGGCAGCCAGGCTTTGGTGGCCTTTGGGCCCTCCAGCTTCCTCAGGGGGGATGAGACCTGAGGGAAGAAGTCTTGGGTCTCCACTAGGGTGTGGGTCTGGCTCTGCCTGTGCTGGAGAGGCAGGCTCAGCTGGCAGTGTTTCCTCCAAAGCCAAGGTGGCCTGGCCACTAGTTGTGGGTTTAGAGCAGCCTGAGGTGTGAGGTGGGAGCTGCTGTTAGAAACACCCACCCAGTTTGTCTTACCTGGACACCTGCTGTGTGATTTGCCCAGGGCCAGTGCACATGTGTTAGAACCATTCATCTGCTCTGCCTTTGAAGCAGGAAATGTGGCTGGACCGACAGTGGTGATGCTGGGAGTCAGGCTGTGGCAGAGGTGGGTGGAGACCAGCCATGTGAGCATCAGGGAGGATTCTCTGAGGGTAGCAGTTGAGCCAGGCCTTGAAGGAGACAGTCACCCAGGGGACAAAGGAATTGGGGAGCATTCCACCTGTGCAAAGACTTGGGGGTGACAACCTGTTGACCACAATTCTGTCCCAGACTTCACGAACCTGTCCCTGGTCCATAGCCTCCCAATGGCTCTAGTCCCCCAGTGATGCCCTGTAGCCACCATAAAGGTTTGTTCCTTGCCTCTGGGTGGGGCACCCCATACCACAGAGGCCACATGAGCTTTGTAGTTGGGCAGTTTTGGGTTTCAAGTCCCAACCTGGCCACTTGTCAAGCTGGCTTTGCATAGGCCCTTCCTCTCTGGAAAAATGGGTGTGTTACCCATTGTTTCACAGGGTGACTACGAGAATCCACTTAAGCAGCCAGTCACCCCCTTGAGCCCCTGGGTCACTGTCAGGACTCTTGCCTGCTGGGAGAGTGGGTGCTGGGTCCCAGGCTGATGGCTATCTCAGGGGCAGCAGGAAGGTTCCAAGCAGCAACTTAACAGAAGGGGCCTGTGATGGCAGCCCAGCTCGTGATGGTCTGGGGAGCATGCGCTGCTGTTTCTATTAACTTGAGGCAAGAAGGGTAGGGAGAGGGCCTTGCCTGAGGTCTTCCAGCTGGTGATTGGCCATTGCAGGGTGGAGAGGAAGCCAGTTGAAGATGAAGCTTGGAGCCTGAGTTGCTCCAGGCTCTGTTGCAGGGGCCGGGGAAGGTAGGTAGGTCTTCGCATGCAGAGACCACAGCCCAGTGCAGGGCAGGCATGTGAGGATGAGTGCCAGCCAGATAGGTGGGTCCAGATTCCCCTTGGGCTAAAGAGACACCCAGGGAACTTCGTGGCTAGGGTTCAGACCTACCTTAAAGTTCTTACCACAGTGGGTCCTTGACAGCAGAAACTTCCAGAATTCACTTCCCAAAAAGCCAAGCTCACCTCCTCCCCAACCAGCTCTCTGGTGGGAGCTGGGAACCCAGGTGGAGATGAGGCCCCTGCCAGCTTGGAGCTGAGTCCGGTAGGCAAACAGACATGGGAACAGTAGGACCCAATGTGATCAGCACCATGGTAGTGACGATTCTAGAGCTGGTGGGGCTGGGACTGCGACAGGACTGGGGCTGGGGCCAATACCAAGCAGGGGACGCCCATTGCCACAAAGTTGTCAAGAGCTGGTACCCTTCAAAACACAGAACCAGATGCTCCCAGGTAGAGGAGTGAGGAGCCAGATGGATGGTCCTGGGCCTCTAGGGGTTTGGGATGGCTGTACGTCGGGTAGAGGTGGAAGAAAGGAGTGGCTGGAGCCAAAGTCAGTGAGACTCAGCCACACCAGGCTTTGAAAGCTGTGTTCAGATGTGGGGACTCATGTGGAAGGTGACTTTCCAAAGGATTTTAGGTGGCTGTGTCAGGATGTCTACCAAGCATGTACAAAAGGACCCCATGTTTCCTTTGGGTAAACTCCTCTGTCAGTCCTTGTGGTTTAAATGGGGCTGGACTAGCACCCCCTGCATATACATACACTAGAGCATGACCCAGATGGCACTGTTAGGGATCTTTGGTTGCAAGTGACACAGCTGTCCTATAGCTACCTTAGAAAGTGTTAACAGGATATGGAGGAGCCAACAGACAGGACAAATCAGAACTGGGACAGCTTTGGGGTCACAGTTGCAGACCCCATTCTTACCAGGGCACAACCCCCTGGAGCAAGATGCTACAGCTATGTTTATGTCTGCATCATTGAGCCTAGCTCTGAACCCAAACCAGGCTGGGAACCTGCTCAGTGTGCATTGGAAGAGCAGGGCACTTGGGTTCACAGGCCCACTCATGGCACCCACAAGGTGCATTGAGTTTCCCTAGTGAAAGCAGGGTGCTCATACCCAAAGAAAAAGGAATGGATATGGGTGGCTGAACACATATCCCCTCCCCTATACCTGCATCACTCAACCGAAATGAATCCAAAAAGCCCACGTGGGTTGCTAGAACTATTAGGGAAGAACTAGGGTTCTCAGTTCCTCTGGGGATCGGTGGCAGGATACAAGCATGGAGCTATGGGGTCATCCTCACCACCACTCGGGGATATTTGCCTGAAAATGATGCAAACAGGGAAGAAAGCTGAGTGGAGAGAACAGATACGTGCCTGATGTCATAGCTGGGACACCTGGAACGGATTGTAGAGGAAAATGTAGAGTGGCTGGTGGACAGACTAACATGGGTGATATCAAGGAGGCTCCAAGATCTCCCCAACGTGCTCCAAAGGCTAGTCTGAGGCAGGGCTAAAGGAGCACGTCCATAGCTAAAAATCTACCCGTGGACTTCCCAGTTATATGAGCCAAATGCCTTTGGGCTCAAACCTATTTGTTTTGGGGTTCTGCAACTTGCAACTCAAAAAGTCCCAGCCTATGTGGTGGCGGAGGGTGTTTTGGGAAGATCACCCTAAGTATAGTGGAGAATTTGGACTGGAAACAGAGAACCAATTAAGAGGTTTTGGACAACCAGTTTCAGACTCAGCCTGAACAATGGGACCCTCACTAGGGCTCACCAGTCTTCCCTGGAGATGAGCAGGGTCCATGGAGGCCAGGACTATGGATCCAGCACTAGGTTCTCCTCCCTGTGCTACTTACTAACCATGCGGTGGTGTGTGCTTGCTGGAGACAGTAGGAAGGGCCGTGCGTTGGGAGGGGGCCCTGGATTTGCGGATTGAGTCACACTGGGGTGCCCGCCTGCTCCACAATCCCCCCACCTCGTGTGTGCGGTGCTTGTTAGGAGATGGCCGGGGACCGGACTTGAGTGCGCTCTCCCAGTTGAGGGTGTGTGTGTGTGTGTGTGTGTGGTGTGTGTGTGGGGTGTGTGTGGGGTGTGTGTGTGTGTGTGTGTGTGTCTCTCTCAGGGTTCTCGATCTCAGCTGCTTGGCTCAGCATCCTGTGTGCTCGGGACAGCCTGTTGCCAGGAGCTGGGCGGTGTAGAGTGGGCATTCCCTGTGCAGGATGATCCCGGCGCCCTGGGTGCCGAGTCTCGGTGCGACATGTGGGTGCTGGGTCCTCCGCCTTTCGCTCCCGGGACAGCCTCCTCAGCAACGAGTGGCAGGGGGTGGGGGCCCTATGCTGGCTGCCGCGCGCGCGCGCACGCCGGGCTCGGTACGCGCCGTGTACGTGCCCGTGCGCGCGCCCCGCGGCTCCAGCCCAGCGCTCGGAGCCGCCTTCGCTGCCACAGTCAGCTCCCTGGGGCCGCCGCCGCTTCCCCCGAGTCGGGGGCTCTGTCCGCGGGGCCCGCGCTGCTCGCCCCGAGCCAGGAGGACGAGCTCGAGGAGGATGCCTGGGCCCGTGAGTACCGCGGCGGCCGGCCGGGCGGTCCCGGAGCGCGGGCGGAAGATGGTCCCGGGGCTGAGCCCCTCCCCGCGGGCGGCTCCGCGCCCTGGCCCCGGGTCGCTGCCCCGGACCCCCGCCCCGGCCAGCCCCTCCCCCAGGCCACACCAGAGGGAGGGAGAGAGGGAGGGAGAGGGAGGGCGCCAGTGAGCGAAGGAGCTGGAGCGGGGAGCGAGCCGCCACCGGTTCGCTTGGAAACGGTTGCCACAGCAACTGGGTTGCGCTCCCCGGCAACGCGGCTGCGGGGCGGCGACGCCCCCTCCCCCTCCCCCACCCCACGAGGGGCGGCAGCCCGGGGGCGCAGTGGGAGACGGGGTGTGGGGACACTCACTCGCCCGGTGAGGGAAACTTCGCCCTTCTGGTCTGTCTAGGTGTGCCTGCCTCCACAGCCGTCGAGGGTGGGGGTGGGGGGCGAGCGGCCCCGTGGGCACGAGCTGGCTCCCACGTGGCTGCAGTAGTCGCAGCAGGGCTCTTGGGGTGGCTGCAAACGTGGGGGCGGCCCACCCTGGGCTTGCGGTGGGGAGGAGGAGGCATGGGTCTGGGGTCTGTGAGCTGCCACCCCCCCACCCCCAACCCCCGCCTGCGAAATGACCTGACCCGAGTTGGATGCCCCAGAGGCGATGTTTCCTACCCGGGAGAGGAAAGAAGCTCGCATCCTCCTCTTTATGGCCAGACATGTGCCAAACCGCGGCCTGGGCCCGCGGCGGGTCTCTGCTCCTCTTCCCAAGCCTCCATTCTCCAGGGATGGGTGGGAGCAGCGTGGGCAGAAGCAGAGGGAAGGACACAGCTGACCCAGGGAAGCTGGAGCCCAGGCCAGATGGGAGCGCCCCGGCCCATTGTCTGAATCACAAGTGTCCCTTTCTTGTCTGAGCACAAAGCCCAGACTGTGCTGAGTGGCATGCAGGTTGGCCGGCGGGCAGGCCAGCGCCACATGGAGATGCCCTGTCCTCCAGGGGAGCTCCTCTGGGAGGAGAATGGCCGCTGAGTCAGAGGAAATGACCTCTGGCTCCCCTCCCAGCCTCCCCTCAGTGGGTATGCTGGGGAGAGAAATGGCCCTCCTGCCAGCTTTCCTGGGCCTGACTCAGCAGATGCCAGCCCCGACCACAGGCCTTGGACCCAATATCCCAGTGACCACAACCACCCTTGGGTTTCCTTTCCCATCCAGGGAGGTGTCCTGGGTACCAGAGGTAACCATTACCCTTGGAGGCCTTGGCATAAGATGCCCTTAGATGAGTGGTGTCCTAAGTCAGGCCTGAGTCTCCGCAGGCAGGAGTGCCTTTGGAATTACTCACAGGCTCCTTTCGTTCTGTTCCTGTTCTTCTTGAGACCTGTGTTCAGTGCTCTGCATCCACTATCTCCTGGTCCTTACACCAATTATGCAAGGTAAGTTTATTAGCCCCGTTTTAGAGGTGGAGACTCCAGGCTCAGGGAGGTAAAGTGACTTGCCCAAGGTCACACAACCTGTTAAGTGGTGGAGCTTAGTTTCCAGTGCAGGTTTCTCTGCTGGCCTGGCCCCTCTCTGCTTGCTACATACCGTCTCTTGTGACCCAGGCAGAACTGTAGAGCCTTCTAGAGGAGCGTTCTTAACCACAGTCCTCCAGGGAGGAAATCCCCTCTGTTTTTTAGGCCTTGGTACACCTTGTCTCCTTCCAGCAAAATCAGCCAAATGCTCTATAGGACTGTGCCACTGCTCTGCTGCCTCCCTCCCTCCCTCCATTTCCTCCCTCTGGGGGAGGCTCAGCAGTACGGCTACCTCAGTCCCCTGGGAAGCCCCCAAGGCCCTCTTCCTTGGTTCGTAGGCTCTGTGGCCTGATCACCTTGCAGCCCTGGCTGTAGCAGGAGGAATTTAGCAATGATGGGCCCATTGCAGTGCTGGGCCCTGTGGATGCTCCATTTAGCTCAGGGGTTGCTACCCAAATGCTTCCAGGGCCCAGGTCGACCAGGGCGCAGTCTGTGTCGCCATGTGAGAAGGTGAACTTAGTATGACCAGGTTGTCCCATTTTCAAGGTGAGCCAAAAACCCAGACTTTTATGTAAAATCTCTTGGTTTTTAAATGTTGGCAACTAATCATAGTATTTTTTAAAAAATGATTATGGGCCAACCAAACATGTCCATGAACTGTGTCCTACCTGAGAGTCACGAGGCGGAGACCTCTGGTCCATAGGAGAGTGATGGCAGTTTTTGCTGGACCATCTCCAGGCTTGTGCAGATGTAGCACCGGGGGCTGGTTTTCACATTTGAGCCTCTTGAGGCTGCAAGGGGCCGGCATTTGGCCTGTCACCTGCAGCTGTGTATGCTGGGCTTGAAGTATTTTCACATTCCCCACCAGTTTTGCTCCTCCCTTGGCACTGCCAGGCAGGTCTCATCATCTCAGCCTGACAGGTGAAGAAACTTCAGCTCAGGCGTGGGGGACGGCCGGGATGGGGTTACACAGCTCGGTCAGGACAGAACCAGGATTTGAACCCAGGGCTCCCTACTCAGTGCTCTGCCTGTTCACCAGGCTCCCTTAGAGGGGCAGATCTGAGTCCATTAGACACTGACCCACTAGGGCCCCAGTCTCAGTTGTCGTGTTTGCAGTTTCCCGAGCCCTGCCTTCCTGGCTTGGTGCCAAGGTTGGGTCACAGATACACTACCTGTAGGTGAGGGTGCCAAGTCAGTACTTTGGCTAAGCTGGAAAGGAGGTTCTGGCCAGCTCCAAGCCTGGCTGACTGTGGCAGCTGGGACAGTTCCCATCATCTCCGTCTGGCTTCAGTTCATCTGTCTTGGTGTGGGAGGAGTGTAAAAATGTCACCAGTGCCTCCCTGAAATGCCCTTCCTGCTGGGACAGCAGGCTTTGCAGTCACCTGGCCTTCACAGGCACCCAGCCATGTGGGCCTGAGCGGCCTCAGCTCCTGCCTGCAGAGTAGGGATGGCATCCTCTCCCTCTGGGAGAATGATTCTAAAGAGGTTAGCGAAGGCCTGGTGTGTTCAGGGCATGCGGAACACGTGAGCAGTCACCTTCTCCTCCCCTCCCCTCATTCCACACGCCACGCTCTCCTCCCTCTCTCCTCCCTCTCTCCTCTGTCCCCTGCTCTGAATTCCTGTCCCTTCACTTAACCAGCAGCTCTGGCCTCACGTCCAGGGCTTCCTTGTGTGACCCAGAGCCCCTGTTACCTGGGATTCCCTCTGTCTACTCCAGAACCCCTGGAGATGTCTCCACGTAGGCTTTTCCTTTTATTCACATGGCTGGATGGGTCCTCAGATCTCTTAAAACCTCCCTGGGAAGGCTGAGAGCTGAGAGCTGGTCTTTCTCAGTGACATTTTGGTGAATGGCCAACATTTCCCAGGAATGACTTAGATGCTGACCCAACACTTGAGGTGTTCCCTGTCCTTACAGCTAAAAGACCAGACAGGTAACTGGACACCTCCGAGTTGCTCCCTCAACAAGTGGCTTTTTAGCTACTACATACTTGAGCAGATGATCAAGACAGATGCAGCCTCTCGTGTTGGACACAGGCCACTGCAGAACACTGTGAATGATGTCGCTGGGCTTCTCATCCAGCCCTGGGGGGTGAGTTAGCCGGAGGCTGATGTGTCTAGGGGGGAGACAGGCGAGGCCACGAGGCTGAGTAGCAAGGGCAGCAAGACTGTGTTGCATCTGGGTTCAGGGGAGGGCCTGGGGGAAACGGGCGATGCGGAGAGTGCTAGGCTGCACAGAACAGTGGAAGTAGAGAGTGGTGACAAGCATGGTAACAGGGGCCCAGGTGTGAGGCCACGGTGACCTGGCTAAGCCAAGGAAGTGGACAGATAAAGACACACTGCACTGAGGGTTCAAAACAACAGGATGTGGCAGCTGGAGTAAACGGCAGGCCTTTTGCTGAGATAAAAGGCCCAGCAGCAGATCTTTGGGATCTAAGGCTTTGGTGCCAGGGTTCTTCATGCAGAGGAGCGATGTGGGAGGCCCCCAGAGCAGTGCACCAGCCCTAGACTAAAAGGTTTGTGTGACCTTGGGAGTCATTTAGTCTCTTTGAGCCAAGTGTTCTCACCTGTCAAACGGACAGAATGCTCACCTAGTTAGTTCATAGGGTGACTGAGAGAACTCTGTGGCAGCCAGTCCTGGGGCGGAGGGCGCCTCAGGGACACGCATCTCTGCACCCCCAGCTCTTGAGCTGCGGTCTGCAGTGTTCATGTTTGTCAGGCATCTCCAGACCCTTTGCGTGGGTCAGCTCACTCTTCCCTGTGGTCACCAATGAGGAAACTGAGGCAACACGGAGGTTAAGAAACTCACCCCCCAGCTCTCACTCCTGTCCCCCTGCTGTGCTCCCAGCGGGTGTGTGGCCTGAGAAAACCCTGCAAAGTGATACACTCACAAACTCCACAAATAAACCAAGAAGGCCTGAAACATGTCTAGATAACCCGCAAGAAGCAAGAAAAGAGAAAGAGGAAACAGAAAACAAATCATAAACTGGCCGACTTAAGGATGAGTCCTGCTGAAGGCACCACTCCTAGCACACAGCTGGAGGTGGAGCTTGCTGGGGACCAGAAGTGTGTCTGCAGGGGATGGGGAAGGCGAGGGGCTGTGAGCAACAAGCAGGGTCTGCTTCGGAAGGGCTCCCCGGACCCTGGCAGGAGCGTGCACGGGGTGTGGAGGGGTAAAGGGACAGAAAAGGCTTTGAGAAGCTTGGCCTGGCTAGGAGAAACACTTGGAAAGGTCTGAATGAATCCCTTGATGTTTATATATTGGGCACCTGCTGTGTGGGTTAGATGAGATGTTACTGATGACTCCTGTGGACCACACTCAGGGCAGGAGGGAGGCTCAGGCAGGATTCCTGCCCTCTGGACCTGCTGGAGCACCAGGGTGAAGCAGCAGCCCAGGAGGGAGTGTCATCACCCCCCGACCCCCACCCAAAGTGGGCACCAGAGCCAGCATGGGGGTCAGAGGGCCAGCTCAGCTGTGAGGCCTTAGGCAGACTTCCTCTCTCAGACCCACAGTGGCCTAGTCTGTAAAATGCAGCAATGGTTCCTGCCTCCTGACTGGAGTTTAGCTGAATTAGGAATAAGAACATCTGCCAAGGACTGTCTACTGCGTGTCAGGCCTTGATCTCGGCCCCTTCATGCAGAATCTTATGTGATCTTCAACACCGCCTTCTCACTGGGGGTCTTGCCCATTTGATAGATGATGAGACAGGCTGAGAGGTGACAGTGGCACCCTGTAGGTCTTGGGGGTGGCCTGCCCCAGCCTGCTGTAATGCCCAGCCAGCTGAGCCAGACCCCTCTGGGCACAGTCCCTGTCCTTTGTTCCCTGTTAACCCCAGAGCTGCCATTCCATCTCTCCTTTACCCTATGGCCTTTTACTCTTAAGCTGAGAGCTGGTCGCTAGAAGCACTAGGACTTTGAGGGGAAGGAGCAGGACGGTGTGTTTTGGCTACAAGCTGGCCAGCCTGCCCCAGGTCCCCATGGCTGCCAGGTCCTCCCATACTGAGCACTCACCTGCATTTATTTACGTCTCACTTGTCCCTTAGGGGAAAATGTTTCAACATAAGACTTTAGATTCAGACTCAGATAAATCCTTTATTAGCTGTGTGACCCAAGGCAAGTCATTTCCCTCTCTGAGCCTGTCTCTCCATCAGATGGGCACGACCCTCAGTGAGAAGGTAGTGTTGAAGATTATATAAGATTCTGCAGGGAAGGGGCCTTGAATGAGTCCTCACACAGTAGACAGTACTTGGCAGGTATTTGTATTTCTCATTCAGCTAAACTCCATCACTTCCAGCCCCAGAAGTGCTTTTCTGACCCAGAGCTGTTCCTTCCTTGCCAAGAAGCCCCCTAGTTCGTGCCAGCTTCCTCAGAGCATTCCTGAAAATTCCTGTGGGCTCAGGAAAAGGAGAACACTGGATTTAATTAACTCCCAGTGACTGGCAGCATCGTGTTTTTATCTGGGCTGCGTCGCCATGGCAGCCTCATGGTGGGGTTGTCGAGGGGGCGGGTGGAGCTATTGTTCCTGCCATTGTCTGTTCTGGAACTCCGGCCCAGGAGAAAGGGACTGGCATGGGCACCAAGTGGCACATGGCACAAAGTAGCCATGGAGTCAGACAGGAGCCATCTGGGGAGAACTGTGGGGTGGCCAGTATGGCCTGGCTTCCCCCCAGCTTGCTCTCAGACCAGTGGAAGCTTAATGTGGAGTCCCCAGCATGGGGCTCAGGCCCATTGTGGCTCCCAAAGCTGAATGCATGTGTGCCTTGGTTGGGCATGCTGAGCATGGGGGCCCATGGCGCTCCTGGAAGAGGCCCCCAGGGTAGCGCAAGCAGCAGCACTCTCCCACGCCAGGCTAGGGTTCTGTGGCCAGGCTTGTGGTCATATTATGGCACTGCTGCCTGCCATCCATACAACTAATTGTGTAAAACCCATAAAACAAGAATAATTCCAGTTACCCCAAAGGGTTGTATGTGAAAGCCTCTGGGTATAAGGAATTCAAGAAGGGCTCATTTCTGTTCTGAGGGGGTGGTGAACAGTTGCCTGCCACGGCCCCTCCGCAGTCAGGGCTCCCTCCTACATACTTCTTAGGAGGCAAGGTTCCCCTCTCAACCCTGGCTGTGGAGAGGAGGAGGTGGGACTAGAGGTGCCCATCTGGAGTGATGCGGGACCAGGTGGTACCGATGACTTCAGCTAGTTTTCTGACACTGCAGAGGGAAAGGAACTGGGGGAAGGGCACAGCGGCCTGGAGCTAGAAGGGCAGGGCCGAGTGGGGCTGCGCATGGGTAGGAGGCTCGGGAAGCAGAGACGGAGCTGAGATTAAGCGGGCGGAGGCGCCTAGAGGAAAGGGAAAGAAGGAACAGCCCACGCTCATGGCGCGTTCAGCGCAGACAAAGGCAGGCCGGGGGCACGCAGTAGCTGCGGGAACCACCCATTCGAGTTCCCGCTTCAAGAGCGGCGACAACCAGGAGGCCGCCGTGCGGACCGTAATGTTCCACGCTTTGGGCAGCCAGGGGTGGGAGTGGGTACAAGACCTGGGGCGCCAGGGGCTGGCCGGTGTGTATGTACAGGGCTGAAGCTGGGAGCCGGCGGGCTGCTTGTGGGGCCCTCCTCGCCGCAAAGCAACCGCGCTCTGGCTCCTCTTCAGAGCCCTGGGAGTCTGCCTATGGGCCTATCAGGCCCTTTCGGAGCTGAGGTCCTCGGTCCCTCGGGGATGCGGATGGAGAAGCTCCCGTGCAGACTGAGGCCGAGTCCGGCCTTCGCGCGCCCCCTGCTGGCCGGACTAGAGTAACCTCGGCTGGGAGGCGGCGGCGGCAGCGGCAGCCCGGGCTCAGATCCGGGAAAACCCTACCGGGGAAACCTCGAGGCGTGACGTCATCCCCTCGATGACGTCACCTGGCCCCCACGGAGTGCGGGGGTTCCACGGAGTGCGGGGGTTTCGCAGAGGAGGCTTCCCCAGGATTGCACAGGGCACCCGCTCAGGCAGGGAAGTCGCCGGGGGCTGCTTCGCTCCTTCACCGCGTCCTGTGTCTGTCCCACAGGTCCCGCGCGGCCCCGGGTGAGGCCCGCCAGCGCGCCTGCCGGCGCCATGGGAAAGAACGGGAGCTGCTTCTGCTGCCCCCCGCCGGCGCGCGCACGACTTGAGCCCCGCTGCGGGCAGCCCCTGGCCGCAGGGCCCCGAGTGACACTGGCGGCGCCTGGGAGCGTGGCGCGGGCCCGGGGCCACGTAGAGGAGCCCATTGTCCAGTGAAGGAGCCGAGGACCCGCCGCCCGCGCCGCCGCCATGGTTATGTCCCAGGGCACCTACACGTTCCTCACGTGCTTTGCTGGTTTCTGGCTCATCTGGGGTCTTATCGTCCTACTCTGCTGCTTCTGCAGCTTCCTGCGCCGCCGCCTCAAACGGCGCCAGGAGGAGCGACTGCGTGAGCAGAACCTGCGCGCCCTCGAGCTGGAGCCCCTGGAGCTTGAGGGCAGCCTGGCCGGGAGCCCTCCGGGCCTGCCACCGCCACCACCACCGCAGCGAGGCCGCCTCGAGGCGCCGGCGCACACCCATCAGCACGTACACGTGCACCCGCTGCTGCACCACGGGCCTGCGCAACCTCACACGCACCCGCACGCACACCACCACGCGCTTCCGCACCCGCCGCCGCCGCACCTCTCCGTGCCGCCGCGGCCCTGGAGCTACCCGCGCCAAGGTAAGTACCCACCTCCGCCAGGAGGCGGCCTGGGCCACTGGGGTCGGGGAGGCCTCGGCGGGCGGCGGACTCGCTGCTGACCCGCGAGGCTTCCAGCGGAGGGCCTCCTTGAAAACCCGGGAGGAATCGGGCTGGGTCTGGGGTTGGCGACTGACCAAGGTCTCTGAGGGAGGTTGGGGACAGGTGGCCTCACGCCCTGAGACCGCTTCCTACTTCGCAGCGGAATCGGACATGTCCAAGCCACCGTGCTACGAAGAGGCGGTGCTGATGGCCGAGCCGCCGCCGCCCTACAGCGAGGTGCTCACCGACACGCGCGGCCTCTACCGCAAGATCGTCACGCCCTTTCTGAGCCGCCGCGACAGTGCGGAGAAACAGGAGCAGCCGCCGCCCAGTTACAAGCCGCTCTTCCTGGATCGGGGCTACACGTCGGCGCTGCACCTGCCCAGCGCCCCACGGCCCGCACCGCCCTGCCCTGCGCTCTGCCTGCAGGCAGACCGCGGCCGCCGGGTCTTCCCCAGCTGGACCGACTCGGAGCTCAGCAGCCGAGAGCCACTGGAGCACGGAGCTTGGCGCCTGCCGGTCTCCATCCCCTTGTTCGGGAGGACTACAGCCGTATAGAGGGGCGCCCGGCGTCCCGGGCCCCACCTGCAGACTCCTGGCCTGATTGCGGGGCTTTTTAAATGCTTCCCTTGGACTGTGGGGGGTGGGGGGGGTGGGGAGGGAGGGATTTCTTACCCCGTTTGTTACATTTTGAGGATAATAAAGGTGTGTGATCTGGTTTGGTACAAGCGGAGGGGGCACCCACTGCTTGCGCCCAAGGTTCTAGTGGCCAGGCCTGCCCGGCCTTGGCGGGACCTTACCTAAATGCACCTTTCAGCTACAAACTGGCCAGAGGGCGCAGGACTAAGCCTGAGGTCTGCCTGCTTCAAACCAGAGGCTAGTAACCTCGGGAGCTTCAGACCTCACCTTCCTTGCCCATGAAGTCATGATGAGGTGCCCTCTGCATCCTTGGAGGTGGGAAGACTTGGGAATGGGGTCAGGGCAGGCGGCCCACCCCAGATCAGCCCCTGGAGGCCCGGAGCAGCAGGCCTGAAGGGATCTGGATTTCTTTATTAACAGACATGAGCACGACCTGTTACAGAAGTTTGTGCTTTCCAAAAAACAGTTACTGAACGTGAAAAAGGAACCCAAGCAAAGAGGGAGGAGGTGGAGAGGGGCCACCCATAGCCCTGACCTGAATCATACCTAGGGCCTCCAGCCTGGGACCTGCCCAGCAGGAGGGGGCAGGAAAGGGCCGGGAAGCTGAGGGGCCCCAGCTGGGCCTGCTACTTCCTTCAGGCCAGGTGGGGAGGGGCCAAGAGAAGGCTGGGGAGGGGAGGGGTCCCAGGGAGCCAGAGCCCACGAGCCATTTATTGCCATGTTTTAAAATTCGTGCAAAATATCTGAAGCCCTGGACAGAGAATACAAAGTGATATTTTTCCAAGAAACAGAAAACTAGGAAAAGAGGTGGGGGGAACATTTTCCCACCAGAGCTCCCCCCAACGCCAGGCCCCAAGCAGGGTGAGGCCTCCACCCCGGCCAACTGAGTGAGCAGGGAGGACTAAGCTACAATCTGGACCGGGCGGGAAGGGGTGGAATTTGCAACAGCGTCTCAACTACCAACGGGAGGAAAACCAGTCAACTGTACAAGTCTCCTATCAACTTTAAAAAAAAAAGAGAAAAGCTGTAAAAGTCGGGCCCTGTGGGTAGGGAAGCGGCCAAGTCCTCGGCCAGGGCCGGAATCCAGAGTGGGTGCCAGGCGGAGCTGCTGCGAGTGCAGGCACTGCGGGCCGTCTGGCCAGAGGCCGGCGCAGGTGGGCGGCCTTGGCGAGGGCAGCCTGAGGGCAGGCACCACTGCTAGTCGCCACCCTCGAAGCCCTCCTCCTCTTCTGGTACTGGGTCTGCATCCCAGCAGGTGATGTCGATTTCTGCGGTGTGGGGAAGGGAGGGAAGTTAAGGAGATGGCCCAGCAGATCCATGCCTGTGTCCCCTCAACCCCAGGGAGCTGTGCCAACTGTGTGCTGTGAGGCTGTCTACACTTGAACACAGCACCGTGACCCAAATTCCTCCCCATCACCCATCCCAGCACTACCTGGAGGCTTGTTGTAGAACACAGGAGGCGGAGCCTTTGCGCAGGGCTCTTCCGATTGGGCAAACTCTTCCTCCTGTGATTGGCTGAAGTACCCCTCACTGGCCTGCAGGAGAAAAGTTCCATGTCACTGGGACCCACCCAGCAGGACTAGGGCTGACCTACCAGGCCTGAGCACCGTTTCCTTGACAACCTGTGATTCCATCAGTGGTTGCTAGGGAAACACAGATGCCCGTCTTGGGAATAAAAGCAGAGCCGGCCTCAGGGATGGGAAATGATACAGAGCTTACCCCCCCAACAATATGGGTCACAGGGAAAGGGGAGAAGGTACTTCCGTAAGCCTGAGGAAGGCAGGGTCAGCCCCCTGCTCCAGCCCTGACTATTTCCCCTCCCACCAAGCAGCCCCAGCCCCACCTGGGTCCCCTCCTTCTGGGTGGTCTCGCCATTGGTCAGCAGGTGGGGCTCCGGCTCCGGCTCCAGCTCAGGCTCCTGATCCAGCTCCTCTAGAGCTGAGGGCAGAATTGGAGCCTGGGGGGCAGCCAAGGGCTCCCCTTCTACTTCCTCCTCTGGGTCACAGAAAGTGGCAGGCGGCTCAGGCAGCTCATCAAAATTGAGAAGGTTGGCACTGCCTTCACCTGTTGGTGGCAGCGGCTCCCGAGCCACCTCGTCCAGCAGGGGCACCTCCGCCAGAGTGACCTCGGCACCCGAGGGTGGTGTGGGGGCCCTAGGCTCAGCCTGGGGCGCGGAGGCCCCTTCCCCGTTGCCAGGCCATAGGTCAATGAGGCTGGCAGCGGCAGGGGTGATGGCGTTGGCAACAGCGGTGTCAGCAGCGGCAGTGTCGGTTTCAGTGGCACCAGCTGCTGGGGTGTCGGTGGTTGAGGCTCCAGCCCCGGCCGGTTCTAGAGGGGCAGCCAGGGCAGCCTGCTCTGTAGACACCATGAACATCAAGTCCTCCGTGGGGCTGCCCTGGGCCTGGGGGGGCTCTGCTGCCTGAGGGGGCTCCTCCTCGGGGCCGCCGGCCCAGGCCTCCGAGGCTGCTGCTCTGGCTTCCTTGCTGGGCTCTTCACTGTCCAGGCCAGGGCTGGGCTCCTGGGTCTCTGTCACAGCCCAGATGGAGGAGACATGTGATCAGCTCCCAGGAAGGCTGGGGGCCCTGGACAGCCACCCTCGACAGTACTTTGCCACCCACCGAGGAACTGGCAACCTCCAGGAAAGACCTCTACCAAGACTTCCACGCAGAGTGCCTTCTAGCACCCACTGGCCCCCACTGCCCATCTACCTAGTGTCTTTAAACCACTCAGTTGCCCGGGAGGAAGGCCCAATCCCCACTCCAGGGAGAGACACTGAGGTTCAGCGAGGGCAGGTTTGACCTCCCTGTCACAGCCACTTCCAGGGCAGCGCAGTCTAGGTGAGGGGTGGCCCAGATCCCTGGGGGGTCGTTACCATAGCCACTTGGTGTCCCAGCCCAGAGACGAGGGCCCCTCACTCACCTTGGGCTGGTGGGAGTGGTGGTGGCAGTGGTGGAGGTTGCGAAGATGTGACCTCATCCAGGGCCCGCTCGATCCGCTCAGCGACGGGCGTGGAGGCCGTGCTGGAGTCAGATGGGCTCCGGGCAGGGATGGGGGTGGGCGCCATCCTCCGGTGGCTGTCCAGGTGGCTGCCTATGGAACAAACCCCCAGGCTGGTCAGTGAGGGTCAGGGAGCCAGGTGGGACCAGGACTGTCCACCTCGGGGCCTGGCCAGCACCTCCTCTCTGGAGTCTGGGTGGGGGCTGGGAGCTCCCCAGGCCCCCCAGGGGCCAGACCACAGCTCCAAACCGTGTAAGCCAGGCCCCTAAGGGCCAGAGCACCTTGAGGGCCAAGGGAGAGAGGCAGGCGGTACCTGCTCTGGGCACAAACACCAGAGATCAGCGTTCAGGCTGGGGGAGTGAGGGCAGGGGGGCTGCTGGGAAGCGGGGCCCTCCTTACCCCCCCGTGGAGGCCTGGGGCTGCTACCTACATGGGAGGGAGGAAGAGAGGTTTGGGGTGCGGTGACAGGTGATATAGGGAAAGGGAGTCCGTGGAGGGGAGGAGGAGGAAGAGGAGGAGGAGGAAGGCCCACTGTCCGATGCCTTTATGAAAGGGCAGTACGGACGACCTGCCAAAAGAGACAGACAGAGAGAGAGAGACAGAGCACAAGAGAGGGTCAGTCTCCCCCACCCGCCATGAGGCCTCACCCACCCCCAGGGCTGGCCCTGGATGTTCAAGCTGCCTTCAGCCAGAGCACATATTCAGCCAAGCTGGGCCAGAGCCTCAAGCCATCAGATGACTCCCACCAGCAAGAGCCACGCACAGCAGAGAGCCTGACACACCACAATGCAGCCAGCCTCTGAGCAGCACATGCCTGGGGACAGCCTGCCCCACCCTCGGAGCCCCAGCACAGAGCCAAGCACACAGAAGGGGCAAACGCTCAGATCAGCAGACAGGGAGTGGAAGGTTGCTTCAGGGAGAGGTGGGAGCTACACAGAGAGAATCCAAACAGGGAACCCTGGGTATGGGCTGCAGGCTGCACCCGCTCAGGGCCAGGGCGAGAGCCCATCCCACATGCACGTACAGCCCTTCAGACAAGATCTAGTTCCACCGGGGCAGGGCCACTCCCTGCAGCCAGGGAGATGCCTTAGCCCCTGTCAGAGCTGCCCGGATGGCCCCCCAGCACTACCCATTGCTCAGCCCAGGCCCAACACTGACCCCATCTGAGCCCCTCAGCCCTGCCACCTGGAGGCAGTGGGTGGAAGCACACTTGACAATCAGCCTTGCCTTCTCCAAGGGGTCCTTCCTTGGGCAAGGCTTTCCTTCCTAGACAGGTCCCAAAGGGGCTCAAGGCCAAAACTGGAGGAGTTGGGGTTGGGTGAGGGTGGGAGCTGGGACTACCTGGTCGGTGGTTGAAGGGTGAGGGCACATCGCAGCTGCCTGCGGAAGCCGATGCGACTCTTTCCTGCTGCTTAAAGAACTCCCGTGGGTTATCAGGTCGCTGGGCAATGATGGCTGCTGCCTCCTGGGGACATAAGGAAAGGGTCAGGGCCAGGCCAGGCCTGACTGAGACAGCGCTGCCCACCTCAGCTGTCCTGTCCCCCCAGCTCTCACCTCTACCTCCGATTCTGACTTCTTCATCTGGGTCTCTTCCTCCTCATCCCGCTGGTCACCCTGGAAACCAAAGGGACGGTGGTCGAAGCACCCTACTCCCACAGGAGCTCTTGGCTTTCTCACAGCCTCCACGTTTCCCCCACGACCTGGCACCACCTTCACCGCCCAGTCACACAGCACCTTCTCTCTGAGCAAGGCCCTCAGCCACCTCACCTCTGGTCCGGACGGGTCCCTGGGCACCCATTTCAGCTCATCCTGCTCCTTCGCCCCCACATCCAACCAGGCACCCAGGGTCATCCAGGGGCGCTCCCTACTTTGTAGCTAACTTTTCTTGACCCTCCTACCCCAGCACCTGGCCAACCGCGCCCTGATCACTGCTGCCTGGATGTCAGTATCACAACTGAAGCTTCTTCACAAGTCCCCAGTCTCCTTGCTCTTTTTTGCATTTCTATTCTACAGACCCTGAAAGGACCTTTCCAAAATGTTAATTGGTCACCACCACTTAAAATCAGGGAGGTTTCTGTGGTGCGGAGGGTATAGCTCAGTGGTAGAGGGTGTGTCCAACATGCACAAGATTCTGGGTTCAATCCCCAGTACTTCCATTTAAAAAATAAATAAATACCTAATTACCTCCCCTGCCCCCCCCCCAAATCAGGAGGTTTCTTACTGAAATCAGGATCTCCAGTTTCTCTTGAAATGCCAGAAGCCCTGGCAACACGGGCCTGGGTGCCCCAAAGCAGAACTGCAGCTGCTCTTACATGAGGCCTGTGCTGTCCGGCTCGCCAGTCCCCAGTGCTCCCTAGTGCCCTGCACCTGTCCACTTTACTCTGTTTTGAGACTGCAACCCCAGGACTGAAGTCGGTGGGGCCCCTTGCTTGGCCCACATTCCCCTTCCCCTACCTGATGTAGCCCATGACCCCTCCTAAGAGTCCCCTCTGGCCCTGACTTGCCCACACCCTGTGAGATGTAGACATAAAGTCCTCAGCACAATGGAGTCGCAGTTCCTAGAACATGTGTACCGTTTCTCTCCTCCGTGCCTTAGCAGGGGAGATGGATCTCTTTTCCCAAGTGCCCAACCCCCACCCTGGGTCCAACTCCCCCTGCTTCCAGCCTGAGCTTGGGCACTGCCCTGGCCCATTCAGGTCATTTCTTTCTCTGGGTCCCCATTAGGTGTTCCGGGCATACACACAGATTACACCGTGTCATAACTTCCTTTTTCTGGATCATCTCCCCACCCTCTGTGGGGGATATGGGATGAGAACGCATGTATGTGTGTGTGAGCAGCCCAAGGTTCAGTTCGTACCTGTCTACTCACTGAACTCATCACACCAAAAGCCTCAAGAAGGCTGTCACCGCAAGTACCACTTATGTCTTCCAGAATGAAGTGGAAACTCCTTCTCTGACCTTGCTTTCTCTTCCCAAATTTCCCAGTGGGCTCCAGTTGGGCTCCTTGCCTTCCTCAAAAATGTACATCACACCAGCCTTTGCTGTTACTCTGCCCCTGCCTAGTATGACCTCGCTAGGTTCTTCTGCCTCTTTCGAAAAGAAAACTGTAAGCAGCTGACCACAAAAATCTTACACACCAGCAATGTGAAAAGCACTGAAAGAAATGAGAGCTGAGGAGTAGGAGATAGAGATCAAGACACTAACCATAAATGTCAATGGCATTGCTATTGTACATCTTCAGATAAATGGAAGCTTCCAGGCAGCCCAGGCAAAAAGGGAACTCAGATAAAGAATGCAATTCTTATCAGAAGAGAGAAAGCAGATAGCTCCTTAAGCCAAGAGAAAGCATTTTATGGTTCTAAATTCCAAAGTTCCTTATGTGGGACCTTCCTTATTGGACCTGAAGTTGTAGGGCCACCATAGTGACCTGCTAGAACACCTACTGTCACTTGTCACATGAGCCACACTTGAAGGGTCATCTGAGACTATAAAGAAATGATGTAAGACTTTAAGCCTTTGCCTGAAACGTTGGTCATTGGTGAAGATGAGTGACCAGTTCAGGGGATTCACCAAACTATTCTTCCTACTTTTGTGTGCCTGTGTACAATTTTCTGTGAAAATAATAAGCTTTTCTAAAAAGACCTTGCAGTGAATGGATAAACAAAATGTGGTACACACATACAATGGAATAGTAAAATGGCTTTCATAAGGAAAGACATCCTGACACATGGCTGAAGTTTGAAGATACTATGCTAAGTGAAATAAAGCAGTCACAAAAGATAGAATAATTGCATGATTCCACTCATATGAGGTATTTAGAAGAATCATAGTCATAAAGACAGAAAGCAGAAAGGTTGTAGCCAGGCGCTGGGGGAGGGGGCAATGGGGAGTTACTGTTTCTTGGGTACAGAGGTTCAGTATGGGAAGATGAGAAGGATTCTGGAGATAAACAGTGGTGATGGTTGTATCATATAAATATACTTAATGCCACCAAACTACCCACTTTAAAATGGTTAAGACGGTACATTTTACCTGATGTCCATTTTGCCACAATTAAAAATAAGCTAATTCATCAATTAATTTTAAAAGGGCCTTACTCTTCTTGTTCCCCACCATGTTTCTGACACCTGACACATGGCAGGTGGCAAGTGTTTGTTGAATGAATGATTGAGGCTGGAGCTTACTAACCACACGTCCTCTCCACCCCTCAGGGGCTGATGTGACTGGAATGACCTATGACAGCCACTCAATGCCAGTGCCTGCAGGGCTGCCCTGCCATACCACCTGCAGGTGTGACCCTGGCACCTGTCTGAGTCCCCACGGCCCAACAGCTGTCCAGTCCCAATCCAGACCAGGACTGCCCACCTCTTGTCCTAAACTGTCCCATGCTCAGCCCTGAATGACCTCAGCTATTTCTCAAATATAAAATTCAATTCAAAGCATGAAGATTTGACTCCACTGTGATTTTGCAAGGGTCAACCCACGAGGACCTTATGGGCCATCCCAACGTTTGGAGGTTCAGACAGCAACCCGGGACAAGGGCCTGCTCTGAAGGAGACACTACACATACGTGTGCACAGATGCTCAGAGCACCAGCCCAGATTCATTCAGTAGCTCTGCAGTGTTCTCGTTGTGGGGACCAGGCCTCGAACCCCATAAATGCAAGAAGTGGGTCTAATCCATCCACCCTGAGCCCCTTAGGCCTTGCTGGGAAGGGGCACAGAGTGCCTTGTCAGTGAGGGTCTGGGTCAAGGAAGATTTTATCTTTCAGTCTGGAGTATAAACTTCTCCAAGGAGGTGTCCTCTCACAGGCAGGTAAGACAGCTCCACAGGAGGCGGTGGCAGGCCTGCCCCTGCAGGGCACCCCACACCCACGCGGCAGGAGCCAGAATGCCCAGCTCTGCCCCTTAGACGCTGACCCCCACCCCCTCTTCCCCCTAGAGGCCAGGAGCACAGGGACCATCCTCATTTCCCTGACCAGGGAGCCCTGGCAAAGGACTTACAAAGATAGACTGCTCCTTCAACCGCCTCTTGGCCTCCTCGGCTTCTAAAGTCTGCTGTTTCCGCCTGGAATGAGAAAGCGGCGGGCACCCGCTTAGGGCGGGAGAGTGCGGGGCCTGGAGCCCGGGCCGCGCCGGCTGCTGCGCGCACCTGTGCTCCTCGATCTGCTGCTCCCGCTCTCGGTAGCGCCGCTCCCGCTCCTCCTGCTCCTGTCGCTCCTGCTCCATCCGCTCTTGCTCAAACCTCAGTCTCTCATCCAGGGCCTTCTTCCGCTCCTCCTCCTTCCTCAGCTCTTCCTCCTTCTGCAACCCCCGCCCCGTGCCAAGGCAGGGTAGGCCCTGAGCTGGGGGCCCGCCCCGCCGCTCCAGCCCACCCCACCCCACCCCACCCCAGGGTTCTGAGAAGTCAGGGGTGAGCCCTAGGGCGTTAAGGCCAAAAGCGCTTGCTGTTCCATGCGGGGAGCCCGTGGGATGGGCCGCACTGTTGGAGGGAGGGACTGAGGGAGAGAAGCCAGCGCTACCCCCAGGGTCGGGACACGGAGGCACAGCTCAGCCTACAGGCCGGGGTCGGCGTCCACACCTTGGCCTGTTCCCAGAACTGCTCGCGGTTAATCCGCTTCATTTCCACAGCTGCGTCAGTCTTCTGATAGGTGGTGCCCTGTAGGGTCAAGAGGCCCGGCGTGAGCGAAGCCCCCAGGCCGCGGGCTCGGGAGCCCCCACACACGAAGGGTGAGGACCAAGAGGGACAGGGCGCCGAGCCGCGGGCAGGGCCAGCCTGTCGCGGGCGCACACTGACCACCGGCTCGGCGTTCTCGTCCTCCCGCAGCCGCAGGCGGTGCAGCACCGGGCTGGAGAGCCGCGCCAGCCCGTTGGAGAGCCGCTGCCCGATGGCGCCCGCGTCTATGTCCTCCACGCTGCTGGCGTTCACGATCACGTCGACGCCCTGCAGCAGGAAGAAGGTGTGCTCAGGCAGCAGGGCTCCCTCCCATCGCACCCCCAGCACACAGACCCTGGCCTGGCGCCACCCCTGCGAGCGCCGACCCCACTCGCACCTGGAAGAACTCGGCCACCTTAGCCACGTGGCTGGCACAAGCGCACTTGCGGGCATCGGGCACATCTTCGCCAACCTGCAAAGTACCCAGCAAAGAAGGGGTCAGGAAAGGACAAGAGCTGGCGGCAGGCTGAAGCCCCCCAGCTCTCCTCCCTGGGCCAGTGGGGTTCTCTCCAGCACTGTCAGTGGGTGGAGCGGGGTGGAGGGTGACGGTTCCGGGGAGCCTTCGACTCCCTTCCCCAGCCCCAGGCTGCATACCCAGTTGATGAGCACGTATTTCGGCAGAGCAGCTTGGGAGTCCTTGACGCTGCAGAAGCCATACATCACCTTCTGGTTCTCAAAGTGGCCCGAGAGCTCCTGCAAGCCCCCATCTGGGGGAATCAGGAGGGTGTCAGGCCCTGGCTCCTGAACCCCTCCCCCACAAAGAGCCTGAAGCCTGAAGCAAAGACTTCTCTCGGGCTCGGCAGGCACCACCAGAGATCTGGAAGTCCCAGAGTTCTGTGTTGGTGTGAAAGAGGCAGCAGGTAGGTGTGAGCTTTGCCTCTGAATCCCCTAGGACCTGATTTGGGGTAGGACTGAGGAAGTGTTTGTTCTTCACACATTATGTCTCATGTGGTGCTAGCGCCCAGTGAGGTAAAATAAAGCTTTTTTGGGCTCTGGAGACAGTGGGGTGATCTGGGCCACCCTTGCCCAGCCCCTTCCCACCCAGCTATGTGACTCTGGGCAAGTCACTCTCTCTCTCTCCCTCTCTGAGGCGCAGTCTTCTCATAATCAAACAGGAAACAAATCTCCCTCCCTTCCCACCCTGGGGACCTTAGGGATGACCAGAGGAGGACACTCGCCAGACAAGTGTGGGTTGGCTGGATGCAGCAGGGAGGGAAGTGGCCTGGAGCCAGGCGGGTGGGGAAGAAAACAACTGGGTGGGGAAGAAACAACCAGAGGAGGGGGCGGAGAGGAAGGCGAAGGAATGGCTGGAATTCTTACCTCCTGATGCTGCAAGCTTGAGGTCATCTGAGCCATCCTCGTATGTGTACAGAGCCCTGGGGAGAGGGAGGGGTGGTTCGGAGAACTGACAGAGGCCAGGCAGCCAATTTTGGGTGGAGATGGCTCTGGGGGGTAGGAGGGACACAGAGGGGGCAGGACAAGAGGGGGTTTCCAGCCCAACACTTGAGCCTTGTCGCCATAACAACAGGGCTAAGCACGGTGTCTGGCTGGAGCCCAGTGGGGGACAGTCTGGGATCCGATAGAGGGAGGCCTGGGTCAGGTGGGAAGCAGGCAATGGGGGAGAAGAAATCGCTGCCCAGTCACTTGCTTCCAGCGGGCCCATGTGTTGTATCCTTGGAGCCCTGGCCCTAGCAGCCTGCAACCCAGCCAGTGGCGTGAGATGGAGATTCCAAGGCGACGGTTCCTTGGTTACCGTTCCCTGGCTACAGCTCCTCATCCCCCATTGGCCGTTGCCAGGAACCTACCTGGTGCGTGCCTTGGTACCCACCACCCCTCCCCCTACAGCAAGGAGGGTGGGGAGAGAGAACCTGGTGCTGCTCAGCTCTGGGCATCCCCCAGTTACCATGGCAACCTGGCAATTGGCACGGGACTGGCCCACCCCAGCCACATTCTCCTGAACACAAAGGACCCCGAGGACACGCCCTCAGCCTTGATCTCCGCCTCTCTGAAATGGGGATGAGGTCACCATGGTCACTCTTGGCTGGACTCTGGCCCCTGGATGGCAGTGCTCTCCAGCTCTTCCAGCTCTAAGCTACCTCCACCCTAGCTGAGGTTCTGGCCTCCTAGGACTGCTGGCCTCTCCTTCCCTCTCAGCTTCAGTGGAGAGCTGACCTAGCAGCCTTCCTCCTTCCTCCTCCTCCTTCCTAGTTTGTTCTCCACAGGCAGCTGTGGCACAGCATCCATTTCACAGAAGGGAAGACAGAGCTGTCTCCTCCGGAGGACCCACTCAGAGGACAGGCTTGGAGTTGGGAAGAAAGGCCTTGTTCTGGAGGCACAGGAGGCTCAGCCCCTCCCCTAAGCTCCCCTTTCCCTACTGGCGAGGCAAGGGGCTAGGAGGAGAGGAAGGAGCACCGCTATCCCCGGGAGACACAGAAGAGAAAGAGGGAGGGAGAAGAGAGAGAGATGAAAAAGAAAGAGAAGAGAAAGGAGAGAAACGATGGCTGAAGAGAAAATGAAGGAGGGAGAGAGAGGAAGAGAAGGGGGAGGGAAGGAGAGAGGAAGGGAGGAGGGAGGAGAAAGGGAGAGAGGGAGGAGGGAGGAGGGAAGAAAGGAAGGAGGGAGGAAAGCAAAGAGGGAGGAGGGCGGAAGGAGGACCTGGCCCAGGCCCAGCCCCATGAGGTCAGCACAAGTCACTGCCACAGCCAAATGGCCCCCCAGCCCCCAGCGTCTCGGGATCACTCCCTCCTGAAAGGGACACAGGTGGGCTGTGGGGCTGGGAGCTCTTGATCCAACTGTTGCCTGGGCCCCAGCCCTGGCAGCTGCTTCTCAACACAGCTGTCCCACCACCTGTCTGGCTGCCCTAACCCACCACTGGGAACAAAAGGCCTTTAGAGAAGCAGGGTCTGCCCCTTTCTATTCCACAGATGAGAAACTGAGGCAGAACTCCAAAACCCTGGTTCCCAGACACTACTCTGGCCATCACACCTTCCTGGGGTGACTTGTCAGCCTCTCCCAAGCTCTCTGAGGCACCCTTGCTCCTCCATGGAACACCTGCCCTGCCCCTTCCATTCTCACCCCTTCCCTACCCACCTCCAGCCACCTTTCCCTGCTGTAGCCATGGCCCTTACCTGGGGGAAACCATAGCTCAAAGGTTTCAGCAGGCCTTCAACCCTGAGCTCCGCCCCACCTGCCTTTCCAGCCAGGCTTCCCTATCCATAACACACACTTGGGCCACGTTGGATTGGCTCCCTGAGTCCCAGCACAGTTCTGGATATCACCCCGCCCCAAACTGGAGCCTTTGCATACATGGTTCCCTTCACAGGAAGGCCAGACTAGCTTCTCCACCCCATGCCTCACCTTGACTGACACCCCCAAGGCTCCAAGGCCGGCTCCCCAGGAAGCCCTGCCCTGAGCTGCACCTCCCCAGAGCGCTTAACACACCCCAGCAGGGATGGAAAGAGGTACCTGAGCCTGCCCCGGAGCTCACTAGACCAGTGCTTCTCAAACACATCTGAGGTGGCCTGGGCCTGGGTGGGTAGGAGCGGTGAAATTGCAAGGAATCAGGATGGGGGTCTCACCACCTCCAACCCCTGGAGGCAGACGCTGCTCCGGACCGAGAGCTTCGTGAAGGTGGGATATCTAACTCAGTCCTTCAACACAGAGCGCAAAGCAACACCAGGAGGTGTTTGTGATATTGACACAAACTCTGAGAAACCATCTCGGCCAGACAAAGTGGACTAGGGTGAGGTGGGAGCTGGAAAGTAGCAGCTCCAGGGAGATGCTGGGGTCAGCTGAGGATGGGGGTGCTCAGGGCAGGTGGGTTCCTCAGGACAATCACACAGTCACACTTTCAGGATGTTAGAACTGGAAGAGTCTTGGGGATCCCAAATATAGCTGAGCCCAATCCCCTTTTCCTCCTTTCAAGAGGAACAGAGAGGTGCAGAGACTTCTGTGTGGTCACACAGTGAGCCAGGTCACATCCAGGACAATACTAGCTCTTCTGACTACACAACCTGACTTCCTAGATCCCCTGCTCCCAGCACATGGGCAGTGGTCCATTTCAGAGGCCCTATTACCTAGGAGTAAGCTCCTCCCACCCCTGCCCCTAATCAGAGGGAATGTAAGGCAAGGCAGTACCAAGTTCCCTTTGCCCAGAAAGCAATTTTACCCAAGACACCCTCCTCCGGCTTGAGAGTGCGGGGTCTGCCCCTGAGTCTTGAGAACCCACTGTACCCCTGGCTCTGTGCTAGGTGCCGAGTCCCCCTGCAGGATGTGATCATCACATCCTTTCTACCAAATGCTTATCTGGGCCCTTGGGAGGGAGCAAATGTGTGTATGTTCGAGGGTGCCTGTGTACATCTGTGTGTGTGTCCCACACACAACCCAGATTGGGGGGGGGGTGACGCACACCAGTGATGAATAACTCGATTTTGCCACATGGATGCTGCTGGTGGGAGCCCAGGCCTCTGCTGAGCAGCATGTGGGCCAGCAGTGGTTGTGTGGCCCTGCACTGGGCCACCAGAGCTCTGCTTTTGGGAGGGTAGGGGGAAATGGGGTGGTGGTAGGCAGCACCCTCAGATTGGAGGGCGAGGGGGCCCTTCTGAGGTGGAGTGTGCCTCTCTAAGCACAGCCCATACCCCAAAGCCAATTCTTCCACCAGGCCAAGTGGGCCACTTGCCCTGAGCTCCTCCCATGATCTCAGTCCCTCTGGGGCAGGGCTGGGACAACGGGTGGGCTGCCTGCCTGTTAGCCGGTGTTGGCCTCTCCTGTGACTGACCCGCAGGACAAGAGAGCGTGCCTGTCTCCCTCGTCCATCCCTCCAGGCCTGGCCGCCCGCCAGTGCTGCAGTACTGTGGCATGGACGCCTAGCCATCTTGTCCCTTCCTCCAGCCCCCAAGTCAGTGTCCCTCCTCGACTGCCCTCCCAGCAGGAGGGTGAGGCCAGCCCAAGTGAGGCCCCTCAGACCTGCCTTCATTCTGTGCCTCAGTTTCCTATTTGCCAAGGGGGGAAGAAGCCTAAGGAACAGCACGGGCACCTGCCCCAGAAGAGTATTTGGGGGAACGATGGTTCCTGAATGGGGCAGTGTGGAGCCCCTTGGCCTTCCTGCCCCAGACCAGGTGGTCAGTCCATCCCCTCCCACAGCTCAGGGGGAGACAACAGCTGGGAGGGCACAGGGCAGCCCAGCTCCTTCTGCACTGGGGAGCTGAGAGCCCCTTGCCACTGGGCCAGCCATGGCGCTAGGGGCCCAGTGGATCTACTCACCCTCTCATTCTTCTCTGGGAACTCCCTCCATACTGGTGTGCCTAGGGGCTTCATCCCAGGGACCCCACCTGGCCCCCTAGGCAGGCTGTTCAGCCCCTTTGGCATGTCCCAGTCTAGCTGCCTAGTTCTTGCAATCCCCTTCGGGTCGGGGAGAGGGCTTATCTCTGCCTCCTCCTCGACCCCTGAGAGGAACAGGAATCACTTGGCGGTGGCCATGTGGCAACGAATGTCTTTCCATCACACCCCAACTCCGAGAGGCCCCCCGGTGGGCGGGGCGCCCCGGCCCCCAGCCCGCTGCGCTCCTCCCCCGCCCTAGCTTTCCTTTGTGCTGTGGCCGGGCCGGGCTGGGCCGGGCAGGCTGCGCTGGCTCTGCTAGCTCGGTCCCCGCCCCGTCCCTGCCCGGTCCTCGCCCGCTCGAAGGTGGCGAAGGTGCCCTTGGCTGCCCGGTGCACACCTGTCCCCCAGGCCCGGGGCAGAGGGGAGGGGGCGGGGAATGGGCCCACGCAGGGCCAGGAGGACCGGGGCAACACATCTGGACCCCGCGTCTCTCCAGCCCGCGTCCGGCCACCGCTCCCACCGCGCGGCTGCGGCCGCCTCCGGGCGCTCGGGGCCCACCGGTGCCCCGCCTGGCCCGGCCCGGCCCCTCCCCCGGCGCGCACAAAGGCAGCCCCTCCCTGGCCCTCCCGGGCCGCTGCACCATTTCGGGGTCTCCCCCTCCCTCCCGGCTGCGGGGCGGCGGGGCCGGGTGGAGACAAAGGCGCGGCGGCGGCGGCGGCGAGGGGACAAAGGGGCCGGGGGGCGGGGGCGGGGGGCTCACCAGTCGGCCGCGCTCTCCTCCCGAATCACCTCCTCGTACGCCGCCAGCAGCTCCAGGCGGTGGCCGCTGAAGCTGACGCCGGCCATGCTGCGGGCCGGACCGAGGCCGAACGGACAGACGCACGGACGGACGGACGGACGGACGGAGAAGGAGGGAGGGAAAGAGGGAGTCGCCGCGCCGCCGCCGCCGCCTCGGAGCCTCTGCAGCGTTGCGAGCCGAGCGAGCCAGCGGCCGGGGGAGGGGAGCCGGCCGGCGGGGGGCGGGGGGCGCTGGCTCCGCCCGGCTCGCTCCCTCCGCGCGCTCGGTCCTAGCGCCGCCCCGGCCCGGCCCAGGGGGAGGCCCGCCCCCCCGTTCCCGGCCTGCCCCGGGGCGCCCCCACGCCCCTCACCCCCAACCCCTGTGAGCCGCGCCCTGGCGGTTCTACTCCCTGCGCCCGGGGACCATCCTTCCCACGTCCTCACCTACCGGGTCCCCAGCCTAGGCACTCACCCTCTGCTCACCCTCTTCCCCAGCCCCGTCACCAACCTCTATCCAGGCTCTGCTTCATCCCTCTCTTTTCCAGCTCCCGGCCACAATCCCAAGTCCACTTCATTACAATCGGTCCAGCCTCACTCTGTCCTTAATTTATCTCCGCCCCAGCCTCACCCTCGTCCCTGGTCTATCCCAACCTCCAGCCCCAACCCAATTCCCGTGCCAGCCACCCCTGGAACCCCCATCTGCTGCCCATTCCCACCTCTGAAAGGCCCATTCCTAGTCCATCTCCATCACTGTCCACTGCCGTCTTCATCCCCACCCCAAATCCAGCCCATTTCTTTCCCATCCCAGCTCCAGCCCGACTCCCAACCCCAGACTTACTGCACACCCCCTACCCATTCATCAGACCCCATCCCTAGCTGCATCCTCCTCAGTCCAGCCTATCCTGTTCCCATTCTGATCCTTGATCCCAACCACACCCTTCCATTCCTGCCTCCTAGGCCATTCCCAGATCCAATCCAGCCCCTTGCCCCAATATTTCCAGCTTCTGCCCCATGTGAGTACCCCTCCCTTACCAGCTACTCCCTGAGCCCTCTCAGATGGGGCCAGCCTTGGAAATCCTTTGCCTTCTCTCTCAAGGCTCAGGCCTCCCAGAGGAATCCCAAGTAGATTTCCGGAAGCAGCATCTAACCCCAGACTCCCAGGGCAGGGCTCCTCCAAGGACACTCCAGGGCCAGCCTCCTGGCACCTTTATTTCCCAAAGCTCTGAGCACAGAAGACACTGGGGGCCTCAGGGAAGTCCCCTGTAGGGAGGGGGATACCACTGCCAGGGGCTCCTGGAACATCTCTGCTCCTGTCTGAACTGGGACCCTGAAACCCGCTGCAGCTCTCAGAAGCCTTTACAACACCACCTACAAAGCCCCTCACCCCTGTCTTCCCAGAGGAGGTGACAGAACCTGAGCAAACTTTAGCTGGTCCAACCTGGGAGGCGGGCGGGCTGGGCCTCTGAGATCTGAGTTGGGTAACCAGCTGTGCCAAGAGGAGAAGGACAGCAGTGTGGGCATTGATGCCCAGCAGTGGGTCCCAGTGCTTTGGAGTAGCCAGAACCTCTAAAAACTCAAAACATTCCACAGGCCCCAGCCTAGGGAACTCTGCGCCCGCTATGCCCACAGACCCCTGGCACTGGCAGTTTCTTCATGGCCCCCACGTGGAGCAAATCCCAGGCAGAGTCCGTAGGATTCTGGGGAGAGAGGAGACCCCAAGAGGGGTTGAGGGGTGCCTGGGAGGGGTAGCAGGTCTCATTCCCTTGCTGCTTCCCTTGACTTGTCCCAGCTCAGAATGCCTCCCACTTCCCCACCCGAAGCCCCCTCCCCAGCCCCGTGCTCACTCAGTTTCACATCCAAAACACAGGAGTCCTACCTGCATGTGCTCCCTTCCTCAAATTCCTGTCTCCCCTCAACCACCTACAAACTCCAGCCACACCCACTCTTACCTCTTTACCATCTATATTTTTAAATAAACTTTTAATTTTAGAACAGTTTGAAATTCACAGAAAAATTACAAAGATAGTACATAGAGTCCCCATATGCCCCGTGCCCAGTTTTTTCTATTTTTAGGGGAGCAAGAAGGTTCCCCGCTTCTGTTCCTGGAGCCCACTCCTTCTGGTCTTCTCCCTTCTCCCCTCCACATCACCATCATTCTATAATTTGTATATTTGTAATCTGTTTCTTCCTTCGTGCATTGTCCCTGTAACTGTTCTGGCCAAGGTCACCAGTGACCCCTAAATTGCCAAATTTAGTGGCCCCGTTGTAGTCCTGTTTCCTCAACTGGTGGAGCAGGGTAACCACTGATCACTCTCTCCTCTGCAAACCTGCCTCCCATCAGCCACCTGAAACCCACTCAGCCTTGGTGGGTGGGCGCTGGGTGACTCCTTGGAGGCCTTCCCACCAGGCTTTCATGTCTACCACTCCCAGCACTGATCACCCTTCAAGTCTCTCCCACTCCCAGATCTCAAGCTCCCAGCTCCGGCCCCCACACTGGGAGGCTGGTCCAATGGCTTCTGGGTCTCCACAGTGTAAAAGACAAGAAAGAGGGAGGATTCAGACTCAGGAGCTGGTCACTTGCTGTGTGACCTTGGGTAAAACACTTTCCCTCTCTGAGTCTCCTCTTTGATAACATGTTGTGAGAATAAAAATGGGACTGGACGGAGGCTTAGAAAGCGAGAACCCCTTCCCTTTCCTCCTGGCAGCCCCACCCTCCTCCCTCCCACACCCACCTTCCTGCTCTGTGCTCCCCCACACCTCTCAGGGAAGACTTCAAGGCTGACATGTAGGTTTCAGGACTTTTTCAGCACCAGCTGATGGAGCCTTCTTTACACTCTGCAGGTTGCTACCAAGGCACACCTTCGAAAGTTGCCCCCTCATCATTGCAATGCTCCCCGCACTTCCCGGGTCTTGTCCCTGGCACAGGGCCTGCCACTCCCACCACACTGGCTCTTCCTGAGCCGCACAGACCTTACTCCCCATGTGAACTTAGACTGGTTGGCCTTTCTTGTCTCCGGTTGTAAAATGGGGATGATAATGATGGTGCCCGGTCTGTCCTGCGTCACCTCAGCACACCACACATCCTCTTCACTTCCTTTTCTAGCACCCCCATTTCTCCATCCAGGGGCTGGCCTGGCCTGGAATTTTCAGAAGTGGTTCCTGAGGCTACAGCTGTGGGGTCATGTGGGGGAGTCAGGGAGCAGAGGCATTGGGCGTGGAGGGGGCATCAAGTACTGTCTGCCCGATATATGGATGTCCGTGGTCAGGTATCCCTGCCCATCTTCCAGTTGACTGTCCACCGCACACTCCAGAGGGGAGCGTGTGATTCAGGATGGTGGGTCAGACCCAGTGACTGCGTCGGCAATGGACACACGACCCAAGTCGGTCCAATGGGTGTCAGTCCTGGGACTTTTGCTGGAACCATTAAGAAAGTCCTTAGTGGGGCTGCTGAGCTGGCAGGATGTGGGCCTGGAGCCGGCTGAGGGGCGTCTTTGCTGATAATGGGGAGAGTTGCCTGAGAATAAGGCCAGCGCTGAGAAAAGCAGATCGGAGAGATGGAGAGAGAGAGTGTGAGCCTGGGGAGGTGGGTGCAGAAAGGGAGCTGAGAGGGACTGCTGATAACCTCATCACATCCATGGGTACTGGATCCTGCCATGACTGAAGCCATTAACGTTTTCAGTGACATGAGACAAACTATCCCTGTTTTTGCTTAAACAAGTTTGAATTGCAGGCGAAAGAGTCCTTCCTAGTTAATCTAGTCCTCAAGAAGTGATCGTTTTTGTCAGTGGCAAGGGACGTGGATGAAAGCTGAGTTGACCTAGTGCCCCTGGGCCCTGAACAGGAGAACCCAGGCTGGCCCTGGGACCCTCCCTGGCCACTCTGCAGTGACCTAGCTGCACAGTCTCCCAGGGCTGGCCCTGGCCTCCTGAGTTCTCTGCAGGCTCCCAGCAAGCTCCTTCTTGCCCCACCATGGCCCTGGAACCCTACCCCACCTCCTACTTTAGGTCCTAATTGGGGAGGAGCTCTTCCTCTACTCTCAGGTTTGGCTTTGGACTCAGAACAACTCAGGTTCGAATCCCAATCCCGGCTGCTGCTTCCTGTGTGCCATGGGGCCGGGCCCTTTAGCCCCTTCCCAAAGCAGGGTCGTGGATACCTCGTTCCAAGGCCATGTGGGGCTCAGCACTGAGAAGGCAGCACCAGAATCGTCAGTTCCTGCCTGTGTACCCTGTACTCCTGCGAAACAGTCCCTCGCCCTCCACCGCCTCTCTCCCTGCTGACTTCAAATGAGCTCAAGCCGCTCAGAGCTGGAAAAAAGCCCTTCCCTGGCCTGCCGTCTCTCCAGTTGCCCACTCAGCCCCCTGCCAGGGGCTCTGCCCCCTCAGCTGGGGATACTGCACTCTTCAAGGGCGCTAATGGCCTCCCCTGCCTGGTACAAAGACATCTCCTGGTACCCTTGGCCTCCACCGCTTTGCCTCGCACCTAAGCCCGGGAACACTGTGATCCTTGCAGCTCAATGCCTGAAGGGAGGTGGCTGGGAGGTACAGTGGGAAGCACCTTGGCCTTGGATCTTTGGATCAGCAGACCTGGGCCATCCTGGCTGGGTGGCTCTGGACAGGTCACTTTCCCTCTCTGAGCCGCAGGTTCTCATCTGAAACATGCCTTTAATGACATCTCTCTTAAGCATGTTTTGTTTTGTTTTGCAGATTATGGCGTTTTTTTTCTTTTTTTTGAATAGAGGTACTGGGGATTGAACCCAGGATGTTTTTGGTTTTTTTTCCTTAAGCATGTTTTGATGATTAAATGACATCTAAGCGATTGCTCTGCAGTTCCCAGCAGAGAGACTGGTGGCCATTCGAAGCAGGTGCCCGCCCCATGCTTGTTTTTACTTCCATCAAGGCCAGCTCTGCTTTCCCGAGATTCAAGATTCAGTCCCCAGCACTCTGCTGTCCCCTTACATCCACCCTCCACCTCCTTCCTCAGCCACTTTCCCCAGGCAGAAGCCTCCAGCCTTCCCCCTCCACACCGCTGGGCTGGCTGCTCGCTCTGCTGAGACGCTGAGACCGGGGCTGCCGGTGGTCCTCTGGGCCTGCTACAGCGCAGCCTCTTAAGACAGCTGTCTACACCCTCTCACCTCCACCCTCGACACCCTCCCCTTGTTCCTCTCACCCTGGCACCAGCCCCAACTCTCTGCTAAACTGATCTGGCAAACGTCACCTTGTTGCACAACGCCTTGGGGACTCCTTGGCCTTATCTGGCTGGTTGACACTCTCAGACTTCCGGCAGCACTCCTGCCCCGCCCCGGCTTCCCTGCCCTGGGCTCTCTCAGAGGCTGTTGTCCTCCGCCTCTGGCCGGCCCTTCTGCTTTCTCTGCCCTCTGCTGCTGCTGCTTCCTGTCTCTCAGCTCTTCTCTGTGCTGGGGCCTTGGCCGTCCTCACGCTGGATTTGGCACGTTTATTATTTTTTAATAGGATTTTTTAAAAAATCTATCTTAGTTGCCAATATTGAAAAACCAGATTCTGGACGCTGTTGGTAAACTGGCAGATCTGGCCACAGCGCAGCATTCCCACCAGGCTGCCCCCAGAAGGCTCCCCACAGACGGCTCCCAGCGGCAC
This sequence comes from Vicugna pacos, assembly GCF_048564905.1. Classification (NCBI taxonomy): domain Eukaryota; kingdom Metazoa; phylum Chordata; class Mammalia; order Artiodactyla; family Camelidae; genus Vicugna; species Vicugna pacos. Next base: position 8,087,358 of record NC_133008.1, on the reverse strand, counting down.
TCGCCATGCGCGCTGGGCTCTTGCTTGCTTGTATCCATGGAAACCAAGGATGGACTGAGAGGGCTTCAAGGTTCAAGAGAAGTTGGAGAGAGTACATTTCTTTGTGGAAGTGAAAGATACTCTGTGTTTAATACACCAGGGAAGTCTGGGTTGAAAGAAGACCGAATCCTACCTGTTTCACTCTTGCTATGAGCTGCCTGGGCCCTTCTCTGGGCATCAGTGACAAGCTTCTGTGACAACTGTCCCGAACCTGCCCCAGACTCACTCCCGAACTGAATCCAAGGTAAATCTAGACTTGAATCTTCTGCCACTCCTTGAATTTGTCTCCTAAATGTCCCACAGGCAACTCATCCAGTCATCCAGCAAACACTGGGCGTCTATCATGTGCCAGGCACTGTTCTAGGCACTGGCAAGACATCATGAGACAGACAAGGAGCCCAGCACTCGTGCTCCAGGAGTCCTCAAGCGGACATAACAGAGAGGACCCTGTCTTCTTAAAGGGGACACAGAATGCCCACAACCTCAGGTGTGCTGAAGGTCCTTGTGCCAGGGAGCCCCAAAGGACAGGTGGCCAAGCCTAGTCTGGAGCCTCTCCTCAGTCTCCCTCCAGTCTAAGCTTGGAGAGGAGAAATGACAGTCCCTCGGGGTGATGGAGGGCACCAGTGGGAAGCAGGAAGCCCCGGGGAGAGACGGAGCCACCACCAGAGCTGCCAGGTTTTGAGGAAGCAGACAGAGTGGGCTTCCGAGGGGGCATCCCTGGTGCACAGCACTCAGTGCCAGCCAGTCCCAGGACAGCGCACCAGCTTCGGGCCGGGCCTCTAGTCTGGCTCATGGCTCAGTGCCTGTGCGACCTTGGTCAGGTCTCCTGAGCTTTCATCTGTAAAATGAGAGTAACTTGCAGACACCTCACAGGGTTGCTGTGAGGATCTCGCGAGATGAAACAAGGAATGGCTGGTATATTCCGGATGCCCAGCAAACCTGCCTGCCTTCCTCTCCTTACCCCTCACCCCCCAGGTTTCCACTCTAGGCTCCCTTGGACGTGTCTCTGGGTCCCAACTCTGCCATGTCGCTTTCTGCTCCTCCCTTCCCCTGGCCGCTCGTCCCAGTCTCCCTCCTCCTGTCCACCCTGCTCACGGCTCTGGGGCTCTTTCTACGACACAAATCTGAACTCTTCTGTGCCCTGCTCTCCCCACCCCCACCCTGCCCTCAGAAGGCAGTCCTGGCTCCTCAGCCCAGGGCTTCTGGTCTCCCAGGACCTGGGGGCTGGCCTCTCCAGCCTGACCTTCTTTGGCTGCAGCACACAGATGGCAACAGGGCCACCAGGATGGCCACCCTGGGAAAACTTAATCTCCACCCTGCTATGTGCCTCAGATCCCGCCTTTTTTTTTTTTTTTTTAAAGAGGTACTGGGGATTGAACCCAGGACCTTGTGCATGTTAAGCACACACTCTACCACTGAGCTATTACCCTAACCCCAGAGCCCACCTTTCTTGATGCGTAGGGGTAAGTGGACAAGGGACACAGCTGGATACAGATTTATTGTGGCACTGGATGTGAACAGGGGCCGGTGTGGCCAGCACCAGTGTGCAGTGGTGGTGAAGGGGGGTGGGGGGAGGTGAAGGGGGTGGGGCAGGGTCCTGGGAACCCCAGGCTCAGGCCAGGAGTCGGGGTTGGGGCAACTTTTGCTAGCCCTACCCAGAAATCTGGGGCGATGACTCCAGAACCAGGGCCCCTCCGGCAGGCATGGCCGGCAGCAATGGGCGGGAGGGGCTCACACGTGGGAGAAGGCGTGGCTCTTGCACAGGGGCTTGTCCTTCTTGGAGTAGAAAGTCTTTCCTTCCAGGTTGATCTGACATATCTGGGGACAGCCAAGCTCCAGTCACATGGGGTTGACGGGAGGCAGGAGAGACAACTTCCCAACCACTCAGGAGCCCCAGAGGCAGGGGTGGGAGGGAGGCTGACCTGAGTCAGAGGAGGGGCACTCACCGCGCACACGAAGCATGTATCGTGCCAGCTGAAGCCCAGCGCCTCCAGGAAGCGGTCCCCAGCATCAATCTTGAAGTCACAGCCTCGGCATTTTGTGCCAAACATCTTCTCATAGTCTAGGGACATACAGAGAGGAGGGGGGCGCCAGGTTCTCCCCTGTCCACGCCCTGCCCACCCCCTCGCCGGTCCCGCCCCATACCTCGCTCGCAGTAGGGCGCCCCTTCCTCCATGTAGAAGGCCCTGTTCCGAATGGGTGTCTTGCAGGCCGCGCAGGTGAAGCAATGCACGTGCCAGGTCATCTTCAGGGCGTGCATGATCTCCTGGGAGGAAGCGACAGTCACTCGACAGCTCAGCACCCCCCACTCCAGAGCCCAGAACACAGAAAGGCAGGCTTGGGCCTGCTCTCTTTCACGGTCAGTGTTACCTCTGCACACCCACTGCTTCTGCTCTCTCCAACCCTGAGGTCTCCCTGTGGATGCCCGCTGTGCCACGTTTAACGCTCAGCTCCCAATCTCTGCACGGCAAACTGCTGGCGTTCCCACAGCTGTCTCCACCTCAGCTGGTGGCAACTCCATCCTTCCACCTGCACGGCCAAATTCCCGGCTTCCTCCCCCACCCTGCTTCAGGCCCACCAGGAAATCCTGCTGGGTCCACCTTCAAGATGCTTCCAGATTCTGACCACTTCTCACAGCCTCCTCAGTGCGGGATGGGAGCCTCAGGCACCCCTGGTCCGGCTGACTGCACAAAACTGGCTTCTGCACTCCTCCCTCAGCCACTACATACTGATGTCAGCTTGTGCCCGACCTGTTCCACACTTCTCTGAGCAACAGCTAAAGCCTTGGGAAGGGCCTGGAGGCCGGCAAGTCTGGCCTCTGTCCCTCTGCTCTCCCCACTGGCCTCTCACCCATGGCTGACACAACAGTAACGCCCATCTTAGGGCTTCACACCAGCTGTCCCCTTTACCTGGACTGCTCTGCCCCAGGTATCTGCAAGGCTCAGCCTTCACCTCCTTCCAGTTTCTGCTCAAATGCACCTTCTCCATGCGGCCCACTCCGACACCACCAGTTCATACTCCAACTTGCCTTCGCAATGCCATGATCCCAAGAGCTCGAACTCTGCGCTTTCCTTTTTTCCATGCTAAAACACTACCAGGTAATTTATCTATTGTGTGTATTGCTGCCTTCCCCCCCTCTTCCTGCTCCAGTGTGAGGTCCAGGAGGGCATGAAGTATCAGCTGTTCTGTCAGCGGATACGTCCCGGCAGGCCCTGGCCTGTGCACGTGCATCACAAGTGCACCTGAGCTGAATTAACTTGCTCCCCAGGAGGCCTGACAAACAGGGGCTCACTGATGGGCTGAGCTCTCCCTGTCCAGCCAGGCAGCAGCATTCACACCTGGAGCAGACAGAGGGCGCTATGGAGCCTGGAGAGGGGTCAGATCTGTGGGTTCAGACAGACCCTGCTTCTTAGCTGGGTGGCTTGGCCAACAGTTTCATCTTCTCTTGACATTTGGCTCCTTCCCTCTGCGAACTGGGAACCTCACCCCAGCTTTGCAGGGTTGTTGTGAGGATGGCCCTGCGCCTGAAGCCAGGGGTCCCCGACTCAGCGCCTACACCACGGGGCAGGTGGGGGCTGTGTCGTGGGGGAGCACTTGTCTGCCAGCAGGTCTGGTGCTTGACCGGTTCATTCAGGAAGGCAGCGCAGGTTGAAATGTAAGTGTTAAAGTGAAATTTGAGTTTTCCAATTTTGGCCAGTAATTTGAAAATGAAACCATGTGACTCAAGCAAGCTGTAGGCGTGGGAGGCACCTAGGAGGCAGGTGTCCGCCCATATCCAGAACCCGCGAGCCAGTTCTCATGTCTATCCTACCCCCGAAGGTTCCTAAACCTGTCTGCCTTTCCTGTCCCCACCGTCCTGACCCAGGCCCAACTCAGATCCACTCCTCTGGCTGTCTCCCACGGTCGCGAGGAAGCTGGCGAGGTACATCTGACCTCATCAGTCCCCAGCTTCAAACTTCCAGCCCAGCCCTGGCCCCCTTCTTCTGCCTCATCTCACACCCTCCCCGGGTGTTGCCTTATGACACCAGCCATTCCCTCTGCCTGGAGCATCCTCCCCTGATCCTTCTCCAAGCTAATTCCTACTCATGTTTTAAGTTCAGCTTAGAGACCACTTCCATCCACTCCTTCAAGTGTTTACTGACCACTTCCTATATACTGGGCGTAGCATAATGTGTGAACAAAACAGCCCTGGTCCCAGCCCATGGAGTTAAGCCCCGGGGAAGAGATGGGACCAAAGGACGGGGGGGGGGGGGGTAGTGAGCAAAATGTGGGGAGCCTGGCCTTGGGGGGAGGGTGGGTATCAGGGAAAGTGCCCCTGAGGAAGAGCTATATGAGTCCCAGATGGGAAGGAATGAGGTAAAGAGAGTACTAAAGAGTGTTTCTAGCAGAGAGGACAGCCTGTGCAAAGGCCCTGTGCAGAGGGGAACGGCACACTGGCAAAATGGAGCAGCCCATGTGGCTGGAGCACCAGACTGAGGGGGGCTGATGGTGAGTGGTGAGCCTTGAGAGCACAAGGTTCCAGAGGGTCCCCAGACCAGGACAGATCCCCTTGTCCCCTCTAATGTGTCCCCCCATCTCCCAGCCTCCTTCCAACTCCACTGAAGCAATCTAATTGTCCTGTGTTTCTCTCCCTACTCTCCACTCGGAGCTGAAGAGCAGGCGGTCCCTAGCACTGAGCACAGGCAGGGCCAAAGCTCAAGGCAAGTTGGGAAGGGTAGCCTTCCGCCCCTTAGGAGGGGGAGGTGGGGGCTCCCTGGTGCCTGTCAGGCCCTGGAGTCCTTGCGAGAGAGAAGCTGAGGGCCCCTGGGCCACTCTGTGGAGCCACTGGCCTGGGCTGGGGCAGGAGCAGGGCCTGCCCCCTTACTCTGGGCCTACTCTAGGACCCAGCAGCCAGGCAGGCCCTGTGAGCCTTGGCTCCTCATGTGTGGCCTGGGTGATAACCCTGCCCACCCAGAACTGGGGCAGGGCGGGACAACAGTGTGGTGTAACGCAGGCAGAGCCGTCAGCGAACAGCAGGCCCTTGATCCGTGGGAAGCAAACCCAGAGGCCCGCCTGGGATCCAGCCCATTCCGCTAGAACAGTCCAACAGGGCGTGGCCTCGGCTGATGGGGAAGTGATTGTGTAATAACCAGACTGACTCCGCAGTATGATTGTGAAGCTGGATGCCTACACACAGTAAGTGCTCACAATGTAAACTGTTATTATCATGGTAAAGACTGCGATCATGTCCATTCTCCCCTTCCCATCTACTGATGGAATTCCCAGTTTCTTCCTGGGCAGGCACATAGGCGTACCAAACAGACTATATTCCCAGCCTCCCTTGCAGCTCAGCATTGTCACGTGACTGAGTTCTGGCCGGTGTGATGGAAGCGAAAGGGCTGGGTGGCAGCATCTTCTAAAGGTGGCGCCCATGGACCTCCCACCCCTTCTTCCCTTTCCAACTTCCTGCAGGTTGGAAGGTGGAAATTTTACCTGAGGCTCAAAAATCATTTGGACTTTGAGCAGTAAGTAAGCCAATGCTGAGAATGTCAGAGAAACAAGACACAGGAGCCTGGATCTGCCTCCAAGTCCCCGACTGCCCACCTCTGGACTTTCTTAGGTGAGAAGCAGCTGCCATTGTTTTGAGTTTTCCATCACTTGTGGTCAAGGGAGTCGTCATTAATATGAACACCACCACAGAGCTCTCTAGCCACATCTGGAAGCTCTGCCCAGGGTTCCAGAAATAGGGAGAAGCATGGGTGGCAGGAAGACCCCAAGCTGGAAGTCAGCAGAGCCTGAGGCTGCTCTGGCTCGGCCCTCATGCTGTGCAACCCTGGGCATTTTCTGCCCCTCTCTGGGCTTCAGTTTCCCTACAGGAACTGGAACCCCCTCAACTTGTCACCCTGCCTGTTCTGCGTAGCCCTTGACACCCTCTGAGTTCCCCTCCACAGGGTGAACTCCTGGGGACAGGGCCATGCCTGTCTCTTCACGAGGTGTCCCCAGCATGGGGCACATTGCCCACGTTCAACAAAGAAAACAAAGGGGGGAAGGTCGACAGCGCATCACTCTTAGCCCATGACATGCGCTGACCCAAGTCCCCAGCCCAGCTCCGGTGGCAGCTAGGCTGCCCTGCAGGAAACCTGGCCGGGCCAAGCTGTGCTTAGCCCCAGTGGGAAGAATAGGATTTTGAATCACAAGTTTTTGAGCCTGAATTTCTGCCTCTGCTGATGAGCAGTCCTGTGCCCTTCAAGAACATCACGTCATCTTCCAGAGGCTCCATTTCCTTGTGCCTTGGGGTGGCGGACACTGGACTAGCCTCTCAAAAGCTTGCCACAACCGCCTTCTCTTCTTTGTTCCTCTCTTATGGAGGATGGAAGCTAAAACATGGGAGTTGCCAGCTTCCCCCGCGGCCCAGGTGCTCACAGGATAACAATTCCAACCACCAAGATAGAGATGCGAGTTCCTGGTTTCCCTTCCCGTGTCAAAAAGCAAAACCTCGTTAAGAGAAAGCATGTGTCCCTTCCCTCTCCCTCCTGCCTGCAACAAGACACAGGCCTGGGGCGTGAGCCGTCATCTGGCAATCATGATAATGACAAACTTTGGGACAGAGGCGTACATGCTAAGGATTCCGGAACGAAAAGACAGGAAAAGCCCAAAGGCATCCTTGAGCTGCTATCCCACCCCTGGAATTCTTGTGACTGAACTGTCACCCCTTCTGTTTCAACCCCTGTAGCGGGGTTTTCTATCATCAGAGCTGAGTGCAATCCCAACACAGTACCCGTCTCTTGTTTTGGCCTGACCAGCACTTGCCTCCCTTCTTTGGGTAACGTCATCCTGGTTTTATTTCAGGGAACCAGTCCCGTGGTTCAGGCGAGGCCACCAGATCCCCACTCCAAGGGTGGGGGTCACCCAGGCCTGGCCAATTAGAGTCCCAGGGCTTGGTTCCGAGATGGGCTTGTGATGCAAGCCAGGCCAGTGAGCACGAGCATGGGGACTCCGCATGCACCAGCCGGCAGAGGTGTCCTCGCTCACCTTGTGGTGCTAACCCTGCAGCCGCCGGGGCACCATCTTGGCCACTTTCTAGGGAAAAGCATGCTGGGAATGAAGCCAACACAGACGAAGCCAGAGGTAAGTGGCAGACAGACTCCTAATGACCTCAGGACCTGCATTCAGCTGGGCCTGAAGTGAGCACCCCTTGGCCTTTCTGATTATTTGCACCAGTACTCTCTTCCTTGAACCCTTTTGAATAGAATTTGGGTCATTTGTTAAGAGGATCCTGGCTAATGCAGAGTGAGGTCAGAATAGCATCCCTATCGTTAGGCTGCTGAGGTCCCCAAGGGCTCATCAGGGAGTGCCCAAGGCCCAGCAGTTGCTCGGCAACACTGCTCAGTGCTCACCGGTCGTGTCCGCCTGCCCCCCACCCGCCAACCTCACTCACGCCTGTGATCTTCTTCTTGCACTTGGCACAGCTGGGTGCGTAGCGCACGTCATAGCAGGGCGGGCAGAAGATAGCGCCCTTCTCCTCGAAGAAGCCACCCTCTTCCAGGACCTTCCCACACTGGCTGCACACGAACTCCTCGGGGTGGTACGCGTGGCCCAGCGCCACCAGGTAGCGGCCCCTGAGGAGGAGGCAGGAGCGGTGAGTGGGGAGAGGATGCAAATGAGCTAGGGGCTCCTGGCCGGCGCGCAAGGGGGTTTACTGAACAACAGGTCTGAAACCTTGAAGGAAAAATGAATTCTCTCCATCTCCAAAGAAGGGAGAAACAGGCCTGGGAGGTGACTTGCCCAAGGTCACACAGCACGAGTGAGGAAGCCGCACTGTTCTGATGACAGGAGATGAGGGAGGGGGCGGCGCTGGAACAGGGAGGAGGGTCATACTGGGTGGGGGCTGCTGACTGGGGCCTCAAGCTGAAACAAAGGAACTGGTGCCCTGTGGGACAGGAGGCCTGGAGCACCCCTGAGCCCAAAGACCAGTGGGCACCTGAGCTGGCTCTGTTTCATCTGGCCTGAGGTAGGGCCTGCAGGTCTCAGATAAATGGGGCTGTCTGAAGAAAAGGAAGTTTCATGGAGGCTAAGAGCTGACAGGAGTCGACAGCAGGGCAGGGCCCGGGATGAGAACTAGGAAGGCTCTAGAATGTGTCACACTGATTCTGGGGGCGCCAGTGCCTCCGCTGGGCCCTGGGGAGCAGTGCCAAGAGGAAGCAACCTCTGGCCTGTCTGCTCCAGGAGCAGACGCTTAGCAGAGAGAAACCGAGCGAGCAGGAGGGAGAGAGGCCGAGGGGCTGGGAGCGGGCAGGCCCTTCCTCGCCCAGAGAGCAGCGAGTCCAGGGCTGCCGCTTGGCTGTGTCGTTGGCACCTCCTCCATTCCACCGAGGCAAATGCTGACAGAGGCTGATGAGGGGTGGGGTGGGGGTGAGTAATGGAGGATTCAGACTTTGAGGACCCAGGCCAGGTCCCTCCCGCACTCCAACTGGGAACTGAATCCTCCTCCTCCCACAGGGGCAGCTGAGATGAGTGGGGAGATGGATGGGAGAGCTGAGGTTGGGAAGACACCAGGGCTGGACTTCAGGTCAGGAAAGGCCAGAGTAGGAAAGGAACAGGGCCACCCACCGGATGACCTTGTGGCACTGGTGGCACACGGGAGTCTTGCCGTTGCTGCCACCGACCCCTCCAGGGCCCCCTCCGGCAGCTGCCTGCACAATGGAGGTGCGGTTCTGCAGAGGTGTGGGTGTGGCTGGCTGGGTGTGCCGGGTCAGCACCGTGCTGGTCTTGTCCGGGGCGTAGCGTTCAGCAAATGCAGGGTCCACAGCCCAGGGTGGGCGGCTGGTGGGGCTGGGGGTGGTAGGGCCTGCCGAGGCCAGGAAAGTGGCTCCAGGGGGACCCCACGGGAAAGCAGGGAGAGCCCAGGGCAGCTTGGAGGGGCCCACCCCCCTTAACATGCCCCTGGAGGTTACCCACCCTTCCCCAGGCCCAAGCCCACTCTCTCTCACCAGGCCAGGGTTCCTGGGGTGTAGCTGAGGCTGGGGCTGGGGCTTCTGTCCTGGGCACCTGGCTGCAAGATCTGCCATTCAAGGCCCTGCACGGCGGAGGCTCCTGGCATGGCCCCACCCCCCAACCACGGTCCTGCTGGCCCCATGGGAGATGCCTGGGTGCACAAGAGCTGCTGGGTGGGACTCCAGGTCCCACTGGGGTAGGGATGGGTAGGGCGGCTTCTGTTAGCCAGGTTCTAGCTGGCTGGTCTGTTGCACAAGACTAGGAGGTGGAGCATGGCTCTTGCTTCTGGGACAGCTCTTGGGGCTCTTTCTGGTGGCTGGGCCCCCTTTGCTAGGTACCCCCATCCACTGAGACCCAGAGTGACAGGGCCCACATTGGATCTAAACCAATCTAACATCCCCAACGCAAACCAAGCCCACAAAGATAGAAGACAGAGGCAGAGAAAGCAGGGCTGAGAATGTTTATTTTCATGCTTAAGCCGGCACAGACCTGGCAGAGAGCAGTACCACAGGGCAAAGAGGGAAGGCAGTGTCAGATGGAGCCGGGCCCTGGGCCAGGAGGGTGGCTAGGGCCAGGCCAGCAGGAGGCTCAGTCCAGGGGCAGGAAAGCAGTGGGTGAGGTAGGCAGAAGCTGGAGGCACCGAAGGGGGGGGTGCCCTAGGTGGAGGAACAGAAAGAGAGAGGCAGAGAGGGCAGCCGGCCGGCGACGGCCAGGCTAGGACTGCACGTTGAGCACGTGGGCAGAGCGCTGGTGGTGCCAGTCCCGGAGGCGGGTGTAGCGTGGGCTCTGCAGCTCCAGGACATACTTTTCCCTGAGGGACAGAGAGAGAAGGAGGAGGAAGTGGAAGGAAAGAAAGACGGAAGGGAGAAAAGGAGAGAGGAAGGAAGGAAGGAGGGAAGGGGAATGGAAGAGCCTGGCTAGGGACAGCCAGGAGCAGACACAGGGCGGTGGCTGGAATGGGAGAGGCAGGAGGTGAGAAAGAAGGGCTGGAGCTCGTCCTGTTACCTTGATTTCTTCAGGTGCTCCTCATCCGGGTCTTGCACTGAGAGGGCAGAGGCAGGCATTGACCAAGAGAAGAGAGAGGGCCACCCCAGCCCTGGGCTCTGGCAGAGGGTCCCAGGGTGCTGGAGCCAGGCCCGGGCTGGGGGCCAGAAGGAGAGTCCGCCCTGCCCTGGGCTGGCACTTACTGAACTCGGTGCCCGTGAGGTGGGCAAGGATGCGGAAAGAACGGGACTGGCCTGTCCCAGGCCTCGGCCGCCAGTCCTCCGTGTCCTCCATCAGCCGCTGCTTGCTGGCATCTGGGACCAGCGGTCGGAGCGGCTGTCTGTGGGGAGGGGTCGGCTCAGAAACTCACGCTGGGGGTGGGCAGCGGGGGCAGCCCCTCCCCGGATTGGGTACATGTGGGCTATGGCGCGGGGAGAGTGGGGAAGGGCAAGGCCAGGGCCCCGCTGGGGGTGGGCAGTGAAGTGAGAGGGGAGGAGGGCAGTCAAGGTGAGAGGAGGGCAGCCAGGGCGGGGAGGGGCCACTGCCCAGAGTGCAAAAAGAAGGAAGAGAGGGACAGGCAGAGGGGGCTCACTGACTTGTCAGGGGTCTGCACCTGTGAAGGAAATAGACAGATGGACAGATAAAGGACAAAGGGACAGACACAGAGGAAGAAAGATGGCAAGGGGTCAGAATAGCCAGGGGCAAGGCTGCACTGAGTGTCTGGGGCTCAGATGGCCCGACACCACACCCCAACCCCGGGCCACCAGCGGGGGACGCTGCCTCGTTCAGAGCCCCCAGGAGGGCAGAGCCGGGGCAGGAGCCACACCGTCGGAGGGGCCCTGTGCCTGCAGCCCCGCCCCCGGCCGCCAGGGGTCGCTGCCGCACGGTTCCGGCCCGGCTGGGGCGCAGCGCAGACGGCGCAGCAGCGGGCAGCGGGCTGGCATGGGGCCGTGGACAGACGGCGTGGGCGGTGGGCGGTGGGCGGGCAGGACGGACGTACCCATTCTGCTGCGGGGTGCTGTCAGCGGGCGGGGGCGCCCCAAAGGGCCGGGCCGTCTTGTTGAGGGAGGCGCTGGGTGCAAAGGTGTACCGCGGGGGGTCCGCGGCGGGGGCCAGGGCCTGGGCGGAGACAGAGCGGGCAGGGCGGGCGGGGACGGGGCCTGGCCGGAATGGGGCGCCCCACCCCCAGGCGCGGAGAGGACAGCGGCGCTCCAGCCCCACCCCCACACATCTGGTCTAAGGCTACGGGGAGAGGGGTGACTTGGGTTTCAAGGGGCCCATTAGGGAGCGATGATCTCAGCCCACGCAGCCCGAGGGCAGACGAGTGCGGCTTGCAGCATAGGCCAGCTTGCAGCATAGGCCGGCAAGAGGCAGGCAGGCGGAGGGACAGACAGGCAAACATGCGTGTGGTGCCCCAACCGTGCGTGCGGCAGCCCCTGGCCCAACTCCCAGCTCCCAGACTCCCCAGCTAGGGCCTCCGCCCTCTACTCTCGGCTAGGGATGAAGGTACCGAGGCTGCACCAGAAGGGCAGGTCAACCCGGACATCCAATCCCACCCTGCCTGCAGCCCAGATGTCCTCGGCCCATCACCTACCTTCTGCGGTTTGCTTTGCGCGGGCTGGGCCCTAGAGGAGAAGGGGAAGGGGTTGATGGTGGGCCAGGCCCAAGGGCTCCCCACCCACCAGGCCGGCTCAGTGCCCGCATACCTGCTAAGACCCAAGCTGAGATGCTCCCCGCAGGCACGTATCTTGTTCTGAGCTTCAATGTGTGTGAGGCCCCCTGCATTCTCTCCATCTATGCTCAGCACCCAGTCGCCCACCGCCACACCGGCCTGCGCAGCTTTACCTCCAGGAGTGAGCTATGGAGAGATGCAGGGTTATGGAGGCCCAAGACTGCAGACCAGACTCTGGCCCACAGTAGCCAACCCTGCCCTTCCTAAGCTGCCCCACTCGCAGAAACCAGAGGCCTCTACGTTCAACCTACTTCCGGGCAACTGCTGGATACTAAAGTCATCTGGGAGGGGGTGGGGCTCACCTGAGCTTCACCATCACCCCAATTACCCTTAGTTCTTTGTTCACCTCCATGGACCCTCCCCACAGTCCAGAAACTGCTAGGACATCAACACACAGCCACCCTCAGGCTAAAACCCAAGCTTCTCAGCTTCAACAGCAGCCTTCTGAGGCCCCTGCTGGGCTCTTGCACCCACTAAACATGCCCTCTGGCTTGCGCATGCGGCAAGTTCCTCCCTGACCACTGCTGGGTGCTCTCATTGACCTCTGATACTCCTAGCACCCTGTCCTAGGGTTATCTGCAGGGATCTACTAGGACCTAGGATCTACCAGGTCCCATCACCTCTAGGTTCCCTGTGATTAGTGCCTGAATGAGGCCTCAGGTGTCAGCTGGGGCTTCACACACTATAAATATGGGTGTTACCCCCCAAGTCCTTGATTGCCACATCACCCTCTCCTCACCATCCTTTAGGTTCTGGGCTGCAAATCCCTGGTTCCTGTGGCAAATGAGGAGCAACAGGAGGCTGGAAGGAATGGTCACTACCAGCATGGGCTGAAACCACCAGGGATGACTTCTGGGAAGTGGTGGGCTTTGGTGAAAGGAGGGTGGGATAAGCTGCCTAGGGTGTAAAAGAGTCCGTTTATGAAGACCTCAAATGCTGGAAGGAACCAGGACTTGGCCCTGAAGTTAGGAGGAACCACTAGCAGTATTGAGGCCCGGGTTTGGATATTTAAGGCCTGACTGAGGTGACCCTGAAGAACCCAGCTGGGCCCTTCCAGCCTTCTAGCCTAGTAGCAGGAAGATGGGGAGGAGTGGGAGGCTGCTGTTGATAAGTCTAAGCCCACTGGGCTGTCCGGTCAGCTGGCAAGGGGCCTGGCACTGAACAGGCTTGTGGGGAAGTGCTGGAAGGCAGACTCACACTCCCGTGCTGGGGAGGTGTGCAGGGTACAGGAGGTTCCTCGGGTGGCCCGATGCACAGACTGAGTTGAGTCAGGGAGAGAAGGGGTAAGAGGTTCCAGAGAGATGGTAGCGGGACCAGACGCAGAGACTGATGGCACTAGGGCAAGAAGGGAGAGCTGGGTTTAATGGCTCTTTTTCATGTTTGGGAGGTTAGAAGGGTAAGAGAGCTGGGTGGCCCTTCCTTCATCTGCTAAATAGTAAGAACAGGAGCTTAAGGTTTATTGAGTACCTAGCATTGCCACATGCTGAGTTCTCCAACAACCCTGTGGAGAAGAGTCTGCAAATATACCCATTTTACACAGGGGAAAACAGAAGTTAAGTAACTTGCCTCAACTCGCCCAGCTGGCAACTCAAGAGGCAGGGCCAGGACACTGACCCTAAGGCTCTGCTGTAAGAGGTCCCATCTGCTGAGGGCTGGGGCCTCATTCAGAAGTCAGCCCTCTGGCTAGAAAGACTCCCTGACCCCCTGGCTGGGTTTGGGGCTTGGATACCCAACTTACCTCTAGTTCAACCCAGCCCCTTACAATGGGAATGGGGAGGCGACACCCTTGAGGGGAAGTGACTTACTCAAGGTCACGATGAGTCAGTAGAAGGGAAACCTGGTTCAGCCACTCCCTACCCACCCGGCTGGCTCCTGGGAGGCATGGGCTAAGCCTGAGGTGGGAGTCTGGGGTGGGCAAGAGCAGCTGGCTCCTGGAGATGGGGTGGGGAGCTGGGGACCACTTCCTTCCCCAGGGTGAGGAGGACAGGAAGCACAGGAGGGACAGGGGAGTGGTCAGGGAGGTGGAGACAGAGGCGTAAGAGAGCTGGTGGTGGGGAGGTCTGGAGAGAGAAGCAAGGAGGCCCAAGGGAGCAAGGAGGGGAAAAGCCAGGGGGCTGGACACTGCATGGGGTGGGGGGTGAGTCAGCCTGAGGGCTCCACTGAGCAGCCCAACCCCCAAGTCCCAGACGTTACCTCATCTCCCAGGCCTGGGCCCACAGCCAGCCCTAGCCCCTCCCTCCTCCATCCAAGCTGGGGTCAGGGGAGAGGGAGGAGGCCCGCCCAGCTCAGAAAAGACCACCCCACACATCCACCCACCAGAGCCTGGGTCCAGCTCCAGGGCTGGGCTCCACTGGTGGCCCCACCCACACGCTGGGACTGCTGACAAGCAAGCCTGGGCTCCTACTGCCCCCTACAGGCCACATCTGAAAGTCCATCCCCCAGGCTTCCTTGCTGCCTCTCTCCACCAACGAAGAAACTGAGGCTCAGAGGCCAGTCAAGGCCTCGGGCTCCCCCCCCCCAACTGGCCAGCACTCGCTAGGGAGCGGGGTATAGGACAGGCTTCTAGGGCTGGCCAGGCTTGAGGACTGTGTACAGGGTGGGTGTACGTGGTGGGGGACCACTGCCCTTGGCTACGCTGCTGGTAGAGCAGCTTCCAGGGAACCCTGTGGACCGGTCCCTGGGAACAGTGACTGCCTGCCCTGGCCAAGCCCAACTCTGACAGACTCCGCCTTGGGGGCCCCCTCAAGCTGGGCCGTGCCTGGACAACGCTTTGGCCCCCTCCAGGCTTTGCTTGCCCTGGGCTTCCTGCCAATAGCTGCCTGCCCACCAGGAGCCTGGGTGGACCTCTATTGACAAGAGGATATGGGGGCAGGAAGTCCCCGCCCCCTCCTGACCCCCAGGCCACAGTCAAAGGCACCAGCCCCAGCACTGGCCTCACCCTCTCAGGGCAGGCGGTTTGTTCTGTGTCCCATAACTGACTCGACAGCTGGAGCCACAGCCCAGTGGTGATCAGCTGAGGGGCCACTGATGGGGTTCAGGGGTCCAGGTCTAGGCCAGTCTTTTTCAGCTCTGCAGACTCCAGCCACCAGTTGGCCATCCCAGCGTGGGGCTGCATTCTTGGGCTTATAAGGCAATCCCCCGCCACAGGGAGGAGCCAGCCCCCAGCTCCACCCCCACCAGGACAGGCTCTCAGGAGCTGAAGTCAGAGCCCAAGAGACCCGGCCCAACCCCTCCTTAGGGTTAAAGGCCACTGAATGGGACCAGTGGATGGGACGAAGGTCCTCACATAGGCTGGGGAGAGACACTCGCCCTCCTACCCACAAAAACTGCAGGCCATCCCTGTGCCTGAATTCCAGTCCCTGCTTGGCCATGGAATCGCGGAATGAGCCCCTTCACCTCTGAGTTCTTAGTTACTTCATCTGGAAAAACAGGATGACAGCTGCTATTCCCTGGGTGGCAATGAAGTGAAGTGAGATCCTGCAGTCAGATCACCCTGCCTGGAGCCCAGCTCCAAGCACTGCTCCCTCAAGCAGCTTAGAAACTTCCTGGAGACCTCAGGCTCCCTTCCTGCAGAATGGGCATCACTCTGGGCCTCTGAGGTGGCCCCAGGAGCTTCGTGGAATGGCATCAGGTACAGTACAGAGTTGGGAAAGTGTGGGTGCTCTTCTCCCAATATCTACCTAGTTGGGAGTTCTTGTAGCAGGTGCCCATGACATTACTGGACCTGGACACCTCCTGGCCTATTAGCCCTGGCTCACTCCTGCTCAGACTCTTCCCCTCACCCTCTGGAGATGTGAGCACCCAAAGACTCCTAGGGGGAGCCCCTCCCTCAACCTAGGCTCACCCGAGAGATGGAGAGGGGCACATTGAAGTCCTTGCCCCCCTGCAGCCGGAAGCCCCAAGGTGCTGGCCCCTCCAGCACCACCTTGAAGGAATCCATGGTGCAGCTCCTGGGAGGAGAAAAAAGGTGAGTGTCTGGCATGGTAGATGCACAGGCAGGCCCAGCTCTGGACACTAGCCTTGGACTAGTGCCAGGCAGACACTGGCAGACACTGGCAGACACTGAGCACACCCAGGGCAAGGGTAGGCGAGCACCTTGTTAGGTTTGGCTGGGCTGCTGGTTGGCAGACCTCACTTTGGAAAGACAGGGGCAACCAATCTCCCTTCCCCAAGGGACTGGGAGAATGAGGGGAGCCCTCTTTCAGTCTTGAGGTTCTTTTCATCCAATAGTGGACCACAGGGCTAATTTGGTAAGGCCTCCCCCCAAGCCAGCCTTGAGCCTCGGACTGGCCTGCAAGGCCAGTCCGGGGCCGGCGCTCCTCTTCCCCGCCCCCAGGTCCCGACAGGCAGGCCGCGGCTGGAGCCTGCTCGGACTATATAAGGCGTGTAAGCTGACACTGTGCCGGAGAGCCAGCGGAGAGAGCATACAGGGGCTCGGGACGCGAGGGGGAGGGGTGGGGAGGGAGGCGGCTGGAGTGGGTCCTAGCCTTTCCAGGACCGGACGAAGCTGCTGGAGCCAGGACGGGACCCCTGGGTGCTGGGGGAGATGGGCGGGGTCGCGGCCCCCGCGGAGATCAGTGGGGACTGCGACCCCAAAGCGTGGCCAGGAAGCGGATTCATACTGGAGCCCAGTGAGGGTGATGCCTCCCACACAAGCCTGTTACCATCCCGACATGACTCAGTTTCCCCACCGTCCCCCGCCCGAGCCCCGTGCATTGGCCGAGTCCCGGGCGCAGGAAGCAGCGCAGGCGCCAACCGGCCCCGCCACAGCCGGCTTTGCCGCAGGAAGGCGGGGGCGGGGGTAGGGGCTCAGGCTCGCCGGAAAAAGCGCAGAGCTGGCTACGACCCCCAGTGCCCTCTGTGGTGCCCAGCAGACCTCTGCCCCCGGCCTGGTCCAGCCCGAGACGCCCCGTGCTGTTGCCTGTACCTGCTCGGCCCCGCCGGGGCGCTGCTCGGCGGCGGAATCCAAGGAGCCGCGCTGGGATCCGCCGCCCGAGTTCTGACCCCGCCCCCGCGGCCGCCGTCCGCTTTGAGACCGCGAAAGGGGGCGGAGCCATAGGCCACGCCCCTTAAAGCCTCGGCCACGAGCTGCCTCCTGGTAGGTGAGAAGCCCCGCCCAATCCTTCTGCCGCGCCCAATCACGAAGTCCCATCTCGCTTTGGGCTAGAAGGCACGGCCCTCCCCGGTCCCCTTGGTGGGGCGGGGCCTGGGCGGGGCCTGGGCGGGGCCTGGGATGGGGGACGCCTCGCCTGGGAGCCGAACGCGCCGCTTGCCCAGCTGCTTGCCTGGCCCCTTGCGCCTCCCGCTGGCCGAATGAAAAGAAAGCAGCTTTGGAAACCAGACACGAGTTGGCTCTGAACCTTAGTTTCCAACTCGGTAAAATGGGACAATAATACTCGCCTTTCAGGGCCTCCGTAAATATAGGCATAGAGCACAGCCATTAGTGGCTCTAGAATTTCTAAATCCGACGGACTTGATCGGGAGTGGGGAGCGGGCGTTAGCTGAGGGCGGCACAGGAGAGCTTGAAGTTAAGTTTGCGGAACGCTCAGACGAAGGCAGAAAATAATGGCAGAAGCGGACGGCGGTGGAAGGGCCCTTGGCCCGGCCCCGAGCCTGACCTGTGGGCCGTGCCCTCACTCCTACCCCCATCCCCTCCAGTCAGCCGCCCGTAGCCCTCCCACCCTATCTCAGTGCTGAACGCAAACTGTCGAGATGGGTTGATTCCTGGTACCCAACTCCAGAGCGGGCAGCACCTCCAGTAGGGGTGTCAGAGACCCCAGTTTGCTCCCAGTGCTCAGCCCTGGCCTGTAGCGGCAGTGGGGAAAATTGAACAGGGACCGGAGAATGGTGGGCGAGTGAATAGGCGTCCATTCCTCAGCAACTTCTAGGGCATGGCCGCTGCTCTTCTCCCACCCCCCCATCACCATCACATTCTCCCCTCTTCTGTATCATTCCCCTCACTAAGCAAACTGGTGTACGAGTTCTCATCTTTAAAGGAATACTCTCTTGATCTCACATCCCTCTCCATCTCTCTTTTTTATTTATTTATTTTTGTTGGGGGAGGTAATTTGGTTTATTTATTCAATTATTCAATTTTTTTTTAAACGGAAGTGCTAAGGATTGAATCCAGGACCTCCTGCATGCTAAGCACATGCTCTAACACTGAGCTGTACCCTCCCCACATCCTCCCATTCTCTCTTGAACCCATTCCAGCCAGGCTTTTGTTCCCAGCAGTCCTCTGAATTAATTCCCTCTTCAAAAGGTCTCTAATGACTTCCAGGTTATCAAATCAATGATGGTTTCTCAGCTTCCCTCTTACCCTGCCTAGGAGCAGCCCTGGTCCCAGTGTACTCCCTGTTTCCTGTAGCTTCATGCCTTCCTCCTGCCCCACTGACTGCTCCTTCACCACCCCCTTTGGCGGCTCCTCATTTGCTTCCCATCGTGGCCATCAGATCTTTCCAGTCTACACTCACTCTCTGGGACCCCATCCTGTCCTGTGACTATCAATAACACCTATGTCAAGGACTCCCAAGTTACAGGTCCAGTTCTCATCTTCTCCCCAAAACTCCAGACTCCAACATCCAACAGCCTGTCCAACCTCTACCTGAATGTCTGCTAGCTATCTCAAATTATTAAGTCCCAATTTAAACTTGTGATTTTCCCACCTCCCTAACTCCTTCCCTAACTCGGTTAAAAAAAAAACAAAGGAGCAACACCATTCATCTGCCTGGTCCAGTAAAAATTATGAAGTTTTCTTTCCTTTCTTTTCTGCCATACCTCAGATTCTGCAAATTCCACCTCCAGAATCTGTTCCACCCCTGGCTGCCATGGTTGTCCCTGACACTTGTCTGATGCCTGGACACCTTCACAGTCTCCTAACAGATCTCCCTGCTTCTACCGTTGCCCAGTCCTGGGTCTTCTCCATGCAGCAACCAAAGTGGAATTTTTAAAGCAGAAATCACACCACATCACCCTCAGCTTTTAGCATTCCAGTGGGCTGGCGTTGCACTTAAAAATAAAACTAAAGTCTTTCCGACTTACGTGACACTGATAAACTGGGTCCACCTCCCATCACTCTCCTCCTAGCTCATTCCGCTCCAGCCACGCTTACCTCCTCACCATTCCTCCAACACAGCAATTGTAGTCCTGCCTCAGGGTCTTTGCACTTGCGGGGCTCCTGCTTCTTGATACACATTCTCCCAGATATTTTAAACAACAGGGTCTCATTGCATTTAGGGTTGCCTCCTCCTTCCTTGATCAGCCTACCTAAAACAGAGGCTGCTGGCCATCTCACTGCATCCTGTGCTGGTCCTTTATCCTGCTTTATTTTTCCTCACAGCACTTACCACCATTTGACATTCTATTAAGTGTTTATTTCTTCATGGCTTTTTGGCCCCATTAGAACGTCAGTCCTATGAGAGCAGGGGCATGTCTGACTTGTCCACCATTTCCCCAGTGCCTGCACACAGTGGATCTGAGTGAACAGATAAAGGAAGGATTGAGAAAGTGAAGCAGCAAATGAGCAAAGGAAGAAGGAGCAGCCTAGAGCTCCTGGCAGTCCTCCAGCAGAGAAGACCCCAGGGGGCCCATTCCTTGGCCTGGATGGAGCCTCCAGAGCTCCCTGCACAGGCACTCCCTGGGTAGGAACAGGCATTGGGCTAAGACACAGTGCCCCCTGGTGGTCAGGACACCTGCAGCTGCAGGCTGGGTCCCTAGAATTTTCCAAAGTCTTTCTCTTCCATGGTCTGGTTGGAACTTCACAAAATTTGCCATTTTGCGGCACAAAAAGGCTTAGATTTATAAGGAAAAAAACCAAGCCAGACTGGGGACCCAGAGTCCTGGGTTCCAGTTCTGGCCAAGACCCTGACTCCCTGGGTAACCTCCAGAGATTTACGGAGCTGGCAAGCGCTGGCTTGCCACTGTGGGGCTGAGGGGTCCTTGCTGCAGGCACCCTGAAGGAAACTCTTGTCCTTAGCTTGCTCTGTGGCAGGCAGCCTGATCAGGAAAAGACCTTACTTGTCAGAAGGATCTTCCATAAGTGGGGCTGAAATCTACCTCCCCGTGGCTCTAGCATCTTTCCAGGCTTCGTCTTCTGTGGCCACAGACAACCTGGGACAGCACTGCACAGAACTCCTGCCCCACAATCTTCCTTCACACATTACATTCAGAGATGCCTTTGAGACATCTAGAAGTCTAGTATGCAGCTGGATTCTTAAATCTAGAGCTTGGGAGAGATCTATGCTGAAGCTATACCTATAGGAGTTGGCAACATTTAGATGGGCCGTGAGACCTGGAGACCACCTTGGGTTACGTAGGACCGTGGTGCTCAACCTTGGGTGCCCACGACAATCACCCGGGGAACTGAAAAGAGTGGTGCCCAGGGCCCACCTGGACTGATGAAATTCAAGCCGCTGAGTGTGGGCCCAGGTATGGGCATTTTTTAAAGGCTCCCAGATGATTCCATGGGCAGCTAGGGTTGAGCAACACTGTCTGACGCCAGAACTCTGGCAGAGGAAATGCCAAGTCTGGGAAGGAGAGACCAGCAAGGAAGAGGAAAACCAAGTGAAGACCAGGTTTCAAGGAGGGGTGTGGAATGCAGCTGAGAAGCTGGGGATCCCAGGTCACAAAGGGAGTCCAGGTTGCTTTGTTTTGGGGAACAAGGAGATAGGTGACCCTGATGAGAGTGATGTAATGGAGTCATGGGGACCACCAGGAGACAGGAGTTGGTGGAAGGGAGATGGGAGATGAGAAAGTAGAAATCAGAGTAATCAACTCTTTTGAGGAGTTTCGCTGTGAAGAGGAACAGAGAAATGGGGAGGTGGGTGAAGGAGAAGGAGGATCAGGGTAGGTTTCCTTTAAAGACGTGAAATTATGGAGCATGTTTGTGTGTGGCTGGAAATGATG
This sequence comes from Vicugna pacos, assembly GCF_048564905.1. Lineage (NCBI taxonomy): Eukaryota > Metazoa > Chordata > Mammalia > Artiodactyla > Camelidae > Vicugna > Vicugna pacos. The sequence goes on along the minus strand of NC_133008.1, from coordinate 8,066,726 downwards.
ATGTTGGTGAAGGAATTAACAGGAGGACACAGCTCAGTTTGCCAAGCTGTGGGGAGGTGAGAGGAGGTGGGAACAGATACTCTTCTGCTGTAGGGCAGGAGGGAGATGGTACAAATGTGGGTGCTCTTGTAGACGAGGTGGTGGGAAGCCAACGGTGTTCGCTTCTGTTGGCTGCCTCTTCACAAGTAAAAATGTAAGGTGAGAATGGTCAGGGCTGGAGGGGAGAAGATATGAGGGTCTGGGGGAGGATAAAAGCAGCCACTTTGGAATGCAGGATCTCTGGGCAGCGTGGAGAGCCGACCTGTTTGAGGTTTGAGATCACATTGTTAAAGAGACTGCCATCTACTTGGTTATGTGAATTTCTCCTGCCTTGACACGGAAGACAGCTGGGTTCACCTGAGGCTGAGGACTTTGCTGGACAAATCGGATGAAAGTAGAGGAGAAGCTGAGGGGCTGATTCCATTGGTGGAGTGCAGACTCCAAGTTGGACAGGGATGGAGTCGTGAGCTGGGGTAGTGCAGATGGAAAGGGGTTGCTGTAGGTCGATGCGGCTGGATAGGAGCCATATAGGCGAGACTAGAGGAAGTGGGCTGGAAGGAGAGAAGGAGGTAGCCAGAGGCACACACTTGAAATAAGATTGCATCACTGCCAAGTGACGATAGGGTGTCATTGTCATAAAGATAACATTCAGGATGTGCCAACAGTGTGGGCAGCTGAGGCAGAGCTGAGGTCAAGCAGCCAGGAGGCCAGGTCCTTGGGGGCATGATGCTTGTGTGCATGGAGGCCCAGGGATGGTGACAGGAGCAGCATAAGGGAGGATAGTAAGGCAGGCACTAAAGTTTTCAGGAGACTCGTTATCTCCCTCTGGAATGTGGGCTCTTTGAGAACAGGACTGCAGCTATCTTGAACATGGCCATGTCCCCAGGGCCTGGCACAGAGCAGGCATGCGATAAAACTCAGATGAGGGGGAGGGTATAGCTCAGGGGTAGAGTGCATGCCTAGCATGCATGAGGTTCTGGGTTCAGTCCCCCGTACCTCCATCAGTAAATAAATGAATAAACAAATAAGTAAGTAAACCTAATTACCTACCCCCACAAAAAAAATAATAAAATAAAATAAAATTGTAAAATTAAAAAACAAAACTCAAATGAATGCATGCCTGGTGTGTAATTTGGTCTTTATCCTTGAAAGTTAAGATGGAGACTGAGGGCCAGTTCTCCCCAGAAATGTCTGTGCATTTCTGAGTCTCAGCGGGGAGTGTTTAGGGTGTGCAGGTCTTTGAAGTCCCTTCCACCTGCCCCTCCCTCACCCCAACTCCTCCCCAGCTAGGGCTTTCCGGCCCCTCCAAATCAGCCTCCACGCTGTTTCCCTAGTCTGGCTGCATCCCTCCGTGAGGATGAGACTAAGCTCACTGTTGGATTGTCAGGCCTCTTATGCTGGGCCAACCCTTTCCTCAGCCCCTTGTAGCCCTCTGGTCTATGATCTTCCTTCCTCTATGCACCCACCATGCCCACCCTCAGCTTGGAAAGCCCTGGGGCTCACTGGCAGCCTGGTGAAGCTCTGCCTGCCCTTCACACTCAATTCAGAGGGCACCTCTCCCATCAGCAAGCCTCATTTCTCCCTCTCCCCAATTATCAGAGTCACCTTTGCTGCACAGGACCACATGGATCTATAATTATCTGCACCCCACCCACCTGTTCAAGTGGACTCGAGCCGACTGGTGGCAGAAGTCAGGACCAGGTCATATGTATCCCCAGAACCCAGCACAGGGCCCTGGTGTTTGCTGCCACGCCTGTGACTGAGCGTCTGTGTGGACCCGTGGGCGCCACTGCCAGGAGCCCTACTAAGGAGGAATGGGCTGTGGCACACGAGGTGGGCTGAGAGGGGAGCTAAAGGGCTTTATTATTAGCAGATCTGTACACTATACACTGGGGGGCTGGCAGGGCACTTGAGGGGTCCTCCCCAGGCAGCTGGCCTTGTCCCCCCAGGCCAGAGTGGCTGTGGGGGTGTGTCCGCAGATATCCACGGCTTTCGCGCCCTCTTGTTCCAGGGAGAGCGCCTTCGTCTCCTCCCGCTGCCACGGGTCAGGGTCTGTCGCAGGGGGCCGGGCCCTTCCTCCGCTCCCGGCTCAGCAGCGTCACCAGCTTGGCCTTGAAGCCCGTGTGGGAGCCGGGGCAGGCGGAGCCCCCCGCCTCGTCGCTGTCGCCGTTGTCGGCCAGCTCCAGCTCCAGCAGCCGCCGGTACTGGGCCTCCAGGCTGCTGTCGCAGGCCGGGCCGGGCCAGCTCAGGTCCTGGCTGTTGTGGTAGATGGGGCTGGCCGGCGGGCCGGCGGCCTCCAGCAGGCGCAGGTTCTCGTACAGGTGCTCGGCGGCGCCCGGGGGCACGCTGGCCCGCTTGCACACCGAGGCGTAGAGCACCGGCTCGGCGGGGGCCGCGGGGCCCAGCAGCGGCGGCAGGCTCTGGGGCCCCGCGTCGGCCGCGCCAGCCCTCCGGGGGCCGGGCGCCTGGGGCCCCGGCGGCGCCTCGCGCAGCTCCCCCGGCGGCTCCAGCGAGGGCAGGGAGGTGGCCCGCGGCAGGGGGCAGGGCCGGGGCCGCGCTGGATCGGACAGGCGCTCCCGCTGGCGGGCGATCGCCGTGGCCACGGCCCCGCACAGGTCGCGGGCGCGGGGGCTGCTGAAGGCGAAGAGGCCCTCGCCCGAGGCGCAGCGGCGGCCGGCTTCGAAGGAGAACACGTCCTGGGCGCGGGCGGCACGGGGCGTCAGGGGCTGAGGGACCGGGCACCCCGCCCCCCGCCCCCCGCCCGGGCGGGACCTCACCTTGTCGGAGCCGAACTTGCGCAGGAAGCGGTAGGGCCAGGTGTAGAGGGCCTGGGGGCTCGCGGGCTCGCTCAACTGGATGGCGTCCTGGCCCAGCAGCAGGACGTAGGGCCCCTTGAGCTGGCAGCGGGCCGCAGCCTCTGTCCTCTGCACCACCACCGGGAACTCGCCCACTGCAGGCAGGGGGCCGTGAGGGCAGCAAGCGCAGTCCCCCGGGTCCCCCGGAAGATCCCAGCCCTGGGTGTGCCGGGGCTGAGGCTGCCCCTGTATCTCCCAGACTCACCTTCCTTCCAGGAGGAGTAGATGGAGTTCTCCTCCATGGGGACCGGGCCCCTCTTGGGAGCTTCGGCCTCCCCTGATCCTGAGGAGGACTCCCCTGTGCCCTGGGGATGAGGCCAGGTCAGAGGTTTGAGCCCCTCCACTCCTCTTCCCACATCCTTTCCCTGGGGCCCATAACCCAGGACTCTGTGACAAGCAAGGGACCTAGGTGCCAGTCCCAGTTTTGCCCTTGACACACTGCACCCCCCGAGCACACCTCTGAGCCTGTTTCCCCACCTGCAATCCCCACCGGCTCCCCCTTAAGGGTGCTGAGAGCTGTAAAGCAGAGGGCAATCAAGGGGCTGTCTCCCATTGTCCTTGAAGTTGGCCAGGGCCTGGCCGGCCTGTGTGTGTCCCTGAGAGCAGGAGTTTCAGGGTGGGACCCATGAGTGAATGGCCACTTGTTCCTCCCCCAGGCCTCTTTCCCCATCTCCCCGCCACGTCCCACAGGCTCTGGCCCTGAGCATCTCCACCACGACCGCCTTGGCCCACGGTACCGTGTCCAGGGTCAAATGCAACGGCTTCCTCACCAGTCTCCTTGCTCTTGTTTATTTCCTTTTTTTTTCTTTATAATTATAAGAATTGTGGTAAAATACACAACATAAAATTTATCATTTTAACCATTTTAAAGTGGTTAAATATAGAACTTTTTCATCACTGTAAATGGAAACCCTGCACCATTAACTCTGACTCCCCATTCCTTTGGCCCCCAGCTCCCAAAAACCACTTAGTTGCTTTCTGCTGCTATGGGTTTGTCTATTCTGCATATTTCATGTAAGTGGAATCATACAACGTGTGGCCTTTAGTGTCTGGCTTTTGTGACTCTGTTTCCGAAGTCCATACATGTTGTAGCATGTATCAATGCTTCATTCCTTTTTATGATCAAGTAATGTTTCATTGTATGGATAGACCACATTAAGTTTATCCATTCATCAGTTGATGGACATTTGGGTTCTTTGCATCCTTGAGCTATTGTGAATAATGCTGCCCTGAAGATTTTCATACAAGTTTTTTCTGAACATCTGTTTCATTTCTCTTGGGTATATGCCTAGGAGTGGAATTGCTGGGTCATATGGTAATTGTATGTTTAATTTTTGAGGAACCGCCACTCATTTCCTTTTGGTTCATCACAGACCCTGTGAAGCTTTAAAACTCTCAGTCTCTGGGTCTAATTCCCCAAAGGCTTCTCTCACTGAGAATAAAACTCCCAACTCCACAAGTAGCCCAAGGCAACTTCAGCTGGCTCCCACCAAACTCTCCACTGTTGCCTCCTCCCAGGCCCCCTCCCACTCCGTACCCTCCAGCCACACTGGCCTTTCTGCCCCTCGAACACCAAGCTCTTTCCGGCCTCAGGGCCCTTGCGCATGCTGCTGCTCTGTTCAGGAGACCCCCTCAGATCTGTGTCTGGTGGGTTATTTGTCCTTGGGATTCAGGTGCACTGTCCTCTCCTGAGACACCTCCCTGGACCATCCTGTGTAACGTCCTCCCACTCACTCCTGGTCTCTCTCAGCCTCTCATTTTCTCCATAGCACCCATGACCACCCGAGATTTGTTCTATGGGCTGTTTCCCAGGCTTGTAGATGCTTGGCAGGTACTTGCTGAGTGGTGGGATGTGAGTTAGCATGGAGATGAACAAGATGGGGTGAAGTGGTGTCCCTGGTTGGCCCTGGATGCCCTGCCCACCTGCCCATGCTCACCGGGAAGGCCAGCTGGCAGATGGAGCCTATCCATGCCTGGCGGTGCTGTGCGGCCAGCAGGTGGCTTCGCTCCGTGGTGGTGAGCAGGAAGGCACCAGTGTCCCGGGGGCAGCTCTCGCCGTCGGCGGGCAGCACGGACACGCAGTCAGCCAGGCGGATGACCCGCCGCTCCCCGCGCCGGCCAGGCCCCGCAGATCTGTCACCCGCTGGCCCCTGGCCACCATCCCGGACCTCCCAGCTCTCCAGCCGTGCCACGCCTGATGGGCCTCCTGCATAAAGCAGACCCCACACCTTCCGCCAGGACTTCTGCAGGAGATGAAGATGTGAGAGATGACCCTCAGGTGATAGTTTTCCTGCAGCTCAGCCCAGCACAAGCTGCTCAGCAAACACTCCTGGCCACCCAGGCTGGCCTCTGCCTCCCCCAGCTCCTCAGGCCACAGAGGATGTCTTGCCAGAGCCAGCCCGGCAGGGGGAAGAGTCTGTGCTTGGGGTCAGTTACCTCTGGGTTCAGATCCACCCCACGCTTTCCTAACTGTGACTCCCATAAGCTCTAGTGTCCCCATTTCTGAAAAGGTCATGAAAACATGAGGTTGGGGCTTCTCCTGGGGAAAGTCTGTAAAGTATCTAGTGGCTGGAGCAGACCACCTGACACTGCTGTTATGTGGGTGCCCCCTCCCCCTGCAAAGAAAAGGCCACTTGGGCCATGGGACAAGGGCTGGGGCGGGAGGGAGGCCTTCGTCTCATGATGGCAAGGAAGGAAACATGCAAATAGTGCCGAGCAAAGGAAACAGACGGTTTATCTGCCTGGGCAGCAGCTGCAGCTGAGCCGTGGGTGTGCAGGGCCTGCTGTGCCGGGACTGGGCTGGGAGGAGCCAAACCCTGCTGGATGGGGGTCCACCTCCGGGGGCTCCTCCAGCTTAGCCCTCAGCCTTCTCGAGGGGCCTCAGTGCCTCTAGCAGATGGAGTGGAAGGCTGCTGGATTAGCCAGCCTCTCGGCTCTGCCCTGCCCCAAGGGTTGCCTTCTTAGACCCTCCCTGGTCTTGGCTTCCCCATCTGTAAATGAAGCAGACTCTCAAAAAGGCCCACTCAGCCCAACTTGCTCAGGCTAAGAACTGGTTCTGTTCCACTATCCTACCCATGACTTTGACCCCACCCCCCGCCTCCCTCCCCCATGCCCCTGGGTCCTGCTAGGCTGTTCTAGGCTGGAGCAGCGGCCCCGACCTGACTAGGCGGCTGCCTGGCAGCCAGGGTCCTCACCTTGCCAAACTTGACGTGCTGCTGGTAGAGGATGCCGTCCTTGACGGGGGTCTCCAGAAGTTCCATAGCCACAGCCGGGCCCCAAGGCCACCACTCCAAGGGCCTAAGGAGACTGGTCACAGGCCGAGGGGAACTCCTCACACTTCCCCTTCTGGCCACTTCCCCCTCCCTCTGTCCAGAGAGGCAGCTGGGGCTGGGGGGAGGGGAGCCCTGTCTTCAGTAAAGAAGCTAGGATGGGGGTGGTGGACATCACTTACTTCTTCCTGGGGGTTCCAGCTGGCCCGAGGTGCCCACTAGTGCCTGGCAGGGGCCTCAGACCACCTGAGGGCAGATGACCCGTGCCTGCCCAGTCAGCGGGGTGTGAACATCTGACTACAGGCTGGCTCCCGAGTCATGAGCACTGACCCCTCCCCCTCCCGGGGCAGCTGCGTACCCTAGGGCCAGGCAGCCCCACAGCCCTGCTGCCGCCCCAGGGCCTTGCTCTAGCCAGACCCGCAAACTCCTTGCTCTCCCACTTGGAGTCCTGATTGTTCTGCTTATCTTCACCCCAGAAGTAGTTCTAATGTTCACTTGCTCCTCTTCATCTTCATAGTCCCTGTCTGTTGCCAGCATCTCAGCTTTGCACCACAGCCCTACCTGGGCCCAGCCGGCCCTCTTCTCCAACCCCACACCAGCCCATCTCTCCCCTTCCTAAACCTTTCCTGGCTCCCAATGCCCTTGAGTCTACAGTCTAGCTTGGACTCCTTGGCCCAGCACTCAAGGTGCCGAGTATTCTGGTCTCCACATCCCCCAGCCCAGCCCTTCCAGGGCACCTCACCACTGTGCTGCTCGGGGCACTGGGCCCTCTTCCTCCAGGAGGCCTCCCTTGACTACCCCACGTTGTCTGAGAGCACAAAGGCCCCCATCCGCGTGGTGCAGCCCCAGGCATGTGAGTGGTGCATGTGGGTGGCGCACGCCCGGCGGGGACCCCTGGAGAGCTCACATGTTCTTTTTAAGCTTTTTTTGCTGGGGACTTATTTTTTGCCCATGCCTTGCTAGAGGTCAGTATCGAGGTTACATGTGTGGATTTGAATTCTGGGGACAGCCTCATGTCATCCACTCAGTGCCACCTCTGGGAGCGAACATGTAATCAGGCTGAGGAATACTGTTTGGAGGTCACATACGGGGTGTGAGATTCTCCAAGGGTTGTCCACCCAGCTTTATGACCGCCATGGCCCAGCTGCCTCGGACATCATGTCCTTTGCGTTCTCACTGCCATTTCAACAATGAGGAAATCAAGGCTCAGAAGCATTAAGTAACTTGCCCACGGCCACACACTGAGTGACAAACATGGCTTGAGCAACTGCTGTCCTGCGGGATAAGCCTGTGGCCTGGAACACGCAGTGCCGGGCGCCAGTGCTCTCTGCCTGCCCCTTGCCAGATGGTGAAATCCCAGCCCACTGGCCAGCAGTCTTGTGGCTGCCGCCCACGTTTATTCACAGCTGGACAGTCCATCCCCCTCAGCTGGGAGCTTCCCAGTGGGCCTCTGCCTAGCTCGTCTAGGTCAGGAGCTCAGCAGACGGCTGGGTACCGAGTGGGGTCAGTGGGTGCTCGTGGCCTGGGTGACAGTCCTGTGGCATCTGCTGCCTTCTCAGCAAATGGAGCAGAGTGCTCCTACTGGGAGCCTGGGTTAGCAGGTGGCCTGGGACAGGAAGTCGTCTCCCACGGGGCCCCAGGAGAAGCCCCAGGAGCTGACACACTGACAGGAAGAGGGAGGCTGCGGCAGAGCTGGAGGTTGTAACAGCCAACCAGAAAGACCAGAAAACCCTACCGACCATTTCCCCTTCGTCCCCCAGTGTGGTCCCTCCCTGAGTCATAAATCCAGGTGGCCCAGAGGAGACGCCCTAAGCCCCCAGAGCGGGGCCCCAGCTAGGCAGCTCTTTCTGCAGCCGAGTACGGGCAGGCTGGGTGCTGGCAGCGGTGGTGGGAGACGCCAAGGCCCTGCCTCGGGGGTCAGAGGCTGAACCTGCCCAGGAAGCAGGGGGCAGGCGAGGCGAAATGGAGACCGAGACCAGAGAGGCTTGTGCTTTAATGGCAGCTAGGGTAAAGGGGGGCAAAAATAGTAATTCTGGGGGGCACAGGGAGCAGGCAGCCAGGTCCAGCCTGGCCCAACCCAGGCCAGCTGGGCCAAGGATGCTGGCTTCTTGTCCATGGGGCTGGTGTGTGTGGGAGGTGGCTGGTGCCCCAAGGACGGAGGCCCCGTGGAGAGGAGGAGGGATGACAGGCGGCTCAGAAGTCCATGGAGCTGTGGGCCAGGTAGTCCTTGCGGCCGATGTTGCTGACCTGCTTCGTCTGCATAGCCTCGAGTTTGGGGCAGTCGGTGATCCGATGGCCCAGGCCCCCACAGAAGGCACAGCCACGCTCTCCTGGGGGCATGTGGAGCGGGGTGGGGAGGGAGGGTCAGCACGCTGAGGGGGCCAGGCTCCATGCCCCAGACCTCGGCCTCCCGTCAGACCTCCAGTCCACTGAGTGGCGGTGTGGATTCGTTTCGTGGGGTTCCCATCCTGCCCCCACTGAACAGCGTCTCCCACCCCGCCTCACCTCCAATGTCCAGCATGGACTCGTCCCCGCAGTGCAGCACCTGCAACACAGGTGGAACCTTCTGCTTGGCCTCCAGCAGCAGGGCTTTGAGGTCCATCAGCACTGACTCGTCTGTGGGGGCAGTGGGGAACCATCAAGTCCAGCCCTGGGCCCTGTAGCCAGGACCCGGGTGGTCACAGGTGGAGGACCCGGCAGATGGCTGAGGCAGCCCTGGTGGCAGACTCACCGCAGGCCTTGTTGATGAAGGTGGTGGCGATGCCCGTGTTCCCTGAGCGCCCAGTGCGGCCGATTCGATGCACTGCAGAGAGAGGGAACAGAGCCTCTGGCCGACTGCCCAGGGCTGGGGCCTAGCCCGCGCCCCCTGCCCCCACAAGCCCCGCACCGTAGTTCTCGATCTCCTCAGGCATATCATAATTGATGACGTGCTGGATGGCGGGGAAGTCCAGGCCCTTGGAGGCTACATCTGTGGCCACTAGGACATCCTTTTTGCCCTCCCGGAATGCCTCTATGGCCTTGGTCCGTTCCTCCTGGTCTGGGAAGGGTCAGGCAGGAGCTGTTAGAGCGATAGCAGGAGTCTGGGGAGGAGTGGCAGGCCAGCCCGGCAGGGGAAGGGATATGATGAGGGGCTGCTTTGGCAGCGGGGTCCATTCATGCCTGTGCAGGCACCACCCTGACCTTTGCCCCCATGGATGGCTACGGCCTCGACCCCCTTGAGCAGCAGGTACTCGTGGATGGCGTCCACATCTGCCTTCTTCTCTGCAAAGATGAGCACCTGTCCGGAAAGGCCACGTCCTGTAACAGGGACTGACCGCTGGGTGCCCCTGCTAACCTCCCCCAGCACGCTGCCCTGGGCCAGCCTGGCTGGAGGCACTCACGGGTGGCGGCGTCTTCTGCAGGCACTCCAGCAGGTACACCATCTTGGCTTCCTCTTTCACGTATTCCACTTCCTGCCACCACCAGGATCAGGTCAGGAGGTCCTGAGAACAGGCTCACCAGCCGTGACCCTGCCCCAGAGGCCAGGCCCCCCAGTCCCGGCTAGGTGACCAGAAGCTTCTTGTCAAGGGTTGGGCACCATAAGACAGCATCCTGCTACAGGCCAGGCCTGTGAATGGAACCACTAGTGCCCACAAGGTGGCCCTCCCCGATCCTGGCTCCAATCAGCTTCCAGGGAGCCTGGCCAGACCCAGCCCCCCCAGGTGAGACTGCCCATGGGGAGCGTTTGCCCACCTGGATGACATCCAGGCTGGCAGCTCCTGCTCGCCCCACATTGATCGTGACAGGCTTTACCAGGGCGCTCTTGGCAAAGTTCTGAATCTTCTTAGGCATGGTGGCACTGAAAAGTAGGGTCTGTCGCTGGCCCTGGGGAAGAATAGGGCTGGGACTGAGGGCACGTGGGGGCCGGGGAGGCTGAGCAGCTGGGACAGCGGGTGGGCAGTGCAGGGCCTCAGGGCCCCCCAGAGTAGAACGTGGTATGCAGGGGTAGGGTGGCAGGAGTGTCCTGGCCACTTGCGGAAGGGCACCTTGAAATAGGAGAAGATGGTACGAATGTCACCCTCGAAGCCCATGTCGATCATGCGGTCAGCCTCGTCCAGGGCCAGATAACGACAGATGTCCAGGCTGACCATTTTCTTCTGCAGCAGATCCATGAGGCGCCCAGGGGTGGCCACCATCATGTGAACGCCACTGGGGACCGAGGAGAGATCCTGAGGTCGAGGCCACCTGCTCAGTCCTACCTAGAGGCCAGCACTCTACCCCTTTCTGCCCTCCAGCTTCCTTCCTGTCTCTCACCTGTCCCTCCTTGTCACTGCCACCACCTTGCCCTGTGGACAGCACACAGCTCTCCTGGAGGGCACTGCAGCGTTCTCAACTACTGCTCTGTTCCACAGCTCTTCCCCAGCCAAGTGGTCACCTCTGCCTGGCATACCCTTCCCCTTTCTCCCAGGTCCCTCCTCTCGCCCCCAAGAGGGCTGTCCTGCATCTTCACAGAGGCCTCAGCCTGTGCTCCTGCACCCCTCTGGAGGACTTAATGGGCTCACTCTCCTGGTACACTGAATTTGTCTTTCCCGTGTCTACATCCTCTCTCAGACTGGCAATGCCTATGAAACAGGGCCTGGGTTTGGTCTGTCCATGACCCTAGACACCCAGTGATGTCTGTCGGGGACCATACTGTGTGGAAAGAGCACAGGTCCAGCCTCCTGGATGGACCCCAATGAAGAACCCTGACCTTCCTGGACACCCAGGGCCCCCCACCTCAGTGCCTTCTCCCTGGAACACCCTGACCCCTTGACCTCCCAGATGCTCCTGTTCCATCTGTAGTGTTTCCACAGTAACTTACTACATCTCTCATTCCCACCCCAGCTGACATCCCCACTAGACTGGGAATTCCTTGAGGGCTGGATTACAGGAGGCCTTGCCAAAGGTCTGTCAAATAGCTAGAGCAAAGGGTTTTTAGCTTGTCTCGGGGCTTTGGGGAGACCCCTGCTTGGGGGTGCCTGTACTCACTGTCGGATGGTCTCCATCTGCTCTTTGACAGACATGCCTCCGATGCAGAGCGCACAGCGTAGGAGCGGCGAGCTGTCCTCCTGCAGTAGGCGGCAGTAATACTCCAGGATGCCGTGCGTCTGCCGGGCCAGCTCCCGCTGCAGGGACGGGAGCAGTGGCTGGCACCAGAAGGTGGCTCCATTGTGCCCTGCCCTCCAGGCCAGCCTATCTTACCGAGGGGCAGATAATGAGTCCATAGGGCCCTTCACGCTTAGAGAAAGGTAGCCTCTTCTCCTGTTCCAGGCAGAACATGATGACAGGCAAAGTGAACACCAGCGTCTTGCCTGAACCCGTGAAGGCAATGCCTATCATGTCACGGCCCGACAGACTGTTGACAGAAGACAGGCTTGAGGGTCAGGTTCTGCGGAATACAGGGACCGCTTCTCATGGAGCACCCGCTCCTCCCGTCACCACCCTCCTCAGGGCCGCCAGCTTCACACTCACATGGTGGGAATTCCCTGGATCTGAATGGGGGTCGGGTGGTGGATGCCTTTCTTCTTCAGGCCTCTCAGGATGGCTATAGAAAAATCCCTGGCATCATCGTTATGTCTCACAGATACTTTATCAGGACCCCAAGGCCTATAAAATTGGCAGTATGCCCCTCTGGTTACAAATGAAACTGAGACCCAGAGAAAGAGAGAAAGACAGACAGACTTGTCCAAGGCTTCTAGGCAAAGCGGAGGCAGGATTCACACCCAGGTCTGCTTAAAGCCATCGTCACTTGCCCACTAAAGCTCCCTAATGGCGGAGATTAGTAAAGATCACAGTTGCAGCAACTGAAAGAGGAGCATTAAAAAAGCCCGTCTCAAATCCCTCCATCCCCACTGGCGAGGGCCAGTGCTGCAGGAGAGGCCAGTGCTGGGTTCAAGAGGGGCTAGAAGGCAACTTCACAGATGTCCACCATTAAAGTGTGGTGAGGCTCCCAGTTCCCAGGTACCTGCAGGAAATTTCATTTCCTTGAAGCTCTTGATGGGTGGGGGGATACCATCTCCCTCTACCAAGATGTGGTACTTCCTCCGTACACGCTCATGCCGCTCTTCAGACATGCTCAGGACGTAACGGGGGGGTGTCCAACTGTGGGTGGGTGGTAAGGGTCAAAATAGCCCCCTGGCATAGCTGGCTTTGTGGTGTCCCTGCCAATCTCAGCCACATACTGTCCAAAGTAATGGTGACTGACTTTCCACAGACTGGTAGGACGTACCTAGTTTTGATCGGGTCGTCGTATGTTATTCCCTTAGCCATCTCCTTCACTGACATCAAGGCTGAGGAGAAAGATGTGGCTCAGTGCTGCTCCTGCTCCCCTGAAGCCAGGCCCCTCGAGATATAGCATGCCTGGGGTCGGGGGAGGAGGCTCAGGCCACCTGCTCTCTGCCCTGGCTACAACCATACCTCGACCCTCAGCCACACTCTCCAGGATTTTCTCCTCTTCCTTCAGCTGCTTCTCCTTGGCAGACTCCTTGCGGGCTGACAAAAGCAGCAGCAGGTGTCAGAGAGACACCATGGCAGAACACAAAGCTGAGCCTCCCGCCTGCTGCCCAGCCCACCTTCAGCCTTCTCTTTGAGGTGCTGGTGCTGATCCAGGAGGCTGACGTTGGACTGAGGGCCCAGCGGGATGTCGTCCTCATCTCCCCGGGGCTCGCTCCCGCTGTCCTGCTGCTCCTCCTCCGCAGCTCCCTTGCGCCTTCGCTGCAGCAGCTTCTGAAGCTGAGGTTTCACCAGCGCCCCTCAGGGCCGAGCCCAAAGAAGAGTAGGGCATCGGGTCTAGGGGCCTGAGTCAGGACCCTAGCTTTTGGGAGAGAATTCTGTGCCCCGAGGCGCAGAGTTGCCCCACCCCTCAGATCAGGTTGCCAGGTCCTCGTCTGCCATGCACTGACACCTCACTCCGCAGGCTGGGGGCCACCCCCATCCAGCCGCCAACCCCCCATCTCCTGCGCTCATTCGTCCCCCGACCTGGGGCCCTTACCAGCAGTTGTCGGCGCTGTCGCAGCGGCACGTAGGGCACGTAGTCCTCATCATCATCCTCTGCCTCGGAGCGGCTTCCGGCGGCAGTCGCCTCGTCGATGCGAGCCCGCTGCAGATACACACAAGTTAAGTCCGGACCCCGCCGCCTTCGCCGTCGCTCGCCAGCCTCGCGGACCCCAGCCTCGCTCCCACCTTCCGCTCGGGTTCGGAGTCCTCCATCCTTTGCTGCACGCATGCGCGCCCGGCAAAACCCCGCCTCACCTTTGAGTGAGGTCCAATCAGATGTGAAGAAGCGGACGTCGGCGCCTAGCAACAACCTCAGAATGCCGGATCGCGCAGAGGGACAAACTTCCTCCAAGTCCCGGTCTTGAGCCGCAGAGTCCCGGCCTCTGTGGGTGGCTATGCGGCTGTTTCCAAGGCTGAGGGCAAAAGCGCCAGCCAAGGCATTGTAGGAAGCTGGAGGATCTGAAGCCTGCGCCAAAGGCTCAAACCAAGCCGGGTCGGAGCGTGGCGACCGCTGATCCCGAAAAGGGTAGCCGGCCGGGTGCCCAGCCTCGTCCAGGGCGTGACGTCACCTGGCTCGCCCCCGCCGGAGGACACTGCGCCCCCTTGCGACCGAGCCAGCTCCGGTCCCATCCCGCCTCCATTAACCGCGGCGGCCACTGAGTGGGGGCTGGCTTGGGGCACACCGCTGCTCTGATTGGTGTGCTCTCATCTGTGTTCGGAGTGGTGAGAGATAAACAAAATACGGCTGGTTTTTAACTGAGGGACTGTACATGTTTGTAATGATTGTAAATGCTATAATAGAGCTCAAGAGAGTGAGTAGGGAACTAGAGGCTTAGAGGACATCTGGATCTGAACCTCCAGGGAAGCGTGGACTCTCAGAGCTGGGAGTGGAGGAGCGGAAGAGGCTTCCCGATAGGGGGTTCAGCAGGAGTGAAGTTCGGGCCATGTGCAAGTTCCTCGAGGAACATGTTCCTCAGGGAACAAAGAGATCACGTGGCCCGCGTGGGGTGGGGGTAGTCAGAGCTAAGGCTGGAAAGACAGACCCAGAGTATGCAGGGCTCTAAGTAATTTCAGCTTCACTGAGGACTTTTAAAGAGGAGCGATGGGTCTGTGCTGTTCTTTTCTTCCTTGGTGTATTTAATATGAGTAGGTGCTGGGCATTGTGCACAGTGCTGAAGCAGATAAAAACTGAGCAAGACATGAACGTGGCTGGTGAGGAGCTTACAGATTAGGTGAAGAGGCAGAAGCATATATAAATTGGTCTTGAGGTTAAGAAGAAAACTCAAGACATACAAGGTACCACTTTTGGAATTAGCACAAAGGCAGGGCCGACTGATTCTCATAGTAAAAGTGGCTTCTCAGCTGGGATGTGAAGGATAAGGTGGAATTCATGAAGGGTTATCTGGGAAGGGGGAAATATGTGAGCAAGTCAGGAGTCCTGAGGGTGCCAAGCCTAGCTGGAGACTCAGGTGTGGCTGCAGTGTGCCAGAGGCAGGGGCCAGGCTTGGAGGGCCCTGAATGTCATTCATAGAAGTCTTCGTAGGTAAAGCGACTGCTTCATCAGCCTTGCAGTTCTCCAGTGATGAAGCAGAACTTTAGATAGTTGTGACAATTCAACTGCAGGGCAGGAGCCTTGTGCAAGTGTTGAAGGGAGAGAGGAACACAGGTAATAAATATACAGACATTTCACAGGGAAGTGTCCACATTTCCTTGGGGACTGGGAAAGGTCAGGGACCAGGAATTGTGAGCCTGTGGTCAATTTCACCTCTTTACAAGCAGCAGCTGGTACTGGCAGCCCAATGTGGGGGGCTTCAATCTGGGGGCGAAGGAGGGAGTGGTTTCTGATCCTGCTCCCAGTACCTCACAAAAGACTCTGAGTGACTGTGTGGCCACTGCCACTGTTGCTCCCCACATGAGTGCAAGGTAAGAACGGGTTTTAGTAAAGAAAATGCCATTGGAGATGAGGATTTGAGACAAAAGTGTGTGTGAAGCATTTTTAGCAAACCTATTATATTAAAATCTGAATTCACAAACCAGATCCATGGTGGGGAGAGGCGGATGAGGCAGTTTGCTTTACTTTACAGAAGGGTTCATTACTCTCTTAACTCTTAAGTACTTAGATTACATGTCCATTCCCACTGGAAAATCAGATCAAATTTATAAAAACTCCATTCACAGCTTCCCCTGACAACTCCAATCATCCAGACTATGGGTGCATGCAGTGCATAATGGCATCAAGCCTTCCCCCGACACCTTCTCGCATCAGCTGCACAGAGACCAAGTCCCACCCCTCATCTTGTAGGGAGGGAAACTGAGACACAGTGTGGGGAAGGGGCTGCTCAGGGGTTCCATACCAGGGTCCTCCCAACAGGAGGAAAGGGCACAGACGCTGCTGTCACGCAGGCCTATGCTCTAATTGTCGTTGGCCAGGCTGAGCTCAGCAGAGTGACTTTCCTGTCTTAGCTTTAGTTTCCTCTGTAAAATGGGAGAACAGTCCCCCTTAGCACGGCTGCAAGAATTAAAGAGAAAAGATGCCAGCCTGTTGACACGTAGTACGTGCTCAAGACAGTTAGTGACTAAGGCTGACTCCAGTGCTTCTGAGCGCCTCCCTCACCCTCGCCCCTGATCCAAACAAGCAAAGCACCGACACACTGACTCTGTGTCCAAATGTTGCTTTATCTTTCGGCAGGAAAGATCTTCACAGTATCAAAAGTAAAGAATTGAAAAAAAAAAAGTAAAACAAAAAACCAAACACAAAGAGCAGTGTTGGGCCAGCAGTACCATCAGCCCCCAAGCCCACAGGCCAGCCCAGCCCCCGGGGCTCTCAAGTGTGGAGGCCGCGTAGCACCAGGAAGCGCTCTGCAAAGGTCCTGAGGGGCCCCAGCACGCGTGGCATCCGTTCAGCTTTTGGTTGGTCCGAGATGGCAGGGACTGGGGAAGTCTCGGGCAGGTGGGTGGGGATGTGGAGGAGAAAACTGTAGACCTTCAGCTGGCAGTCGGGGTCTCAGAACACCCTGAAGAAGCTCATCTGGCAGAGGCTGAGAAAACAGAGGGCATGGCCACATGGTGAGCAATGGTCCCACCCCGGCCTCCCCGCGCTGGCTTTGGGTCTCCACACGGAGGCAGGAACAGTGACCTGCTCTTTTTGTTCCCCGGGATGAAAACACTGAACAGACTTTCTCCATCACCTCCAGCAGACGATGAAGGTTAAGACCCAGTTGGGGGACGGAGCCCTGGTCCCAGTGAACATTGTCCTAAATTGCAAGGAATGTGGGAACAATCCTCGAGGAGCCCATGACCCTCTGCTGCAGCACATCTCCCAGGCCAGGATGGAGGAAGAGCCCAGCCTCTGGCATGTGCTCGCCTGGTGACAGACAGTGGAGACTTCACCTATGCACTCAGACTGCTGCCTCAGGCTCCAGTACAGAGCCCGGGGTGGGTCCCAAGGCTGGGCCAGCACTGCTCCCTCATGCACCACCCGGGGCTCACAACCACACTCTGAGGAGGGTAGAAAAGGTCGAAGGAGAGCACTTATTGGTGGGGAGCATCCCTTATCTTAGGAAAGCAATTAGCCGAGAGCAGGTGGGGAGAAAATGGCTGTGAGGTTTCCTAGACGATGGGGTACTGCACTGTGGGAGGAGGGGCAACAGATCAAAGTGTGTGGGGTCCCTGTAACTCCTGGTTCCTGTGGAGCTGAAGAAGAAAGGCAAGAAGGCACCCTGGCCTTGGCGGAAGCTCCTGCAGGCAGGGACATCTCGGTCTGACAAAGCATCAGGGAGCTCAGGCCCACAGGGCAGAGGAGCCGAGGCAAGTCTAAGGACAGTGCTGACTCGGGGGTAGCACAAGGGAGCCAAGGGAGCCACAGGGAGCCTAGCCCTGAAGACTGCCCCTGGGAAGCTGAGGCCAGTGCCAAGGTGGAGCCAGGGGAGATCTTGACCCAAAAGGGGAATGGGGGACTCTGCCACGGGTCCAGGAAGTCTGTTGCCCTGGCACTGGAGAGAGGAGGAGGTGAGGATACCTCCTGGGGGAGGGGTCTGGGAGGGGGTCCCTGAGCTCAACCTCAGCCCACCTGCCCCAGCTTCCTATCGCTTTAAGGGCAGCTGTGTGGATGCCAGACAGAATAAGAAAATGCCTGACCCCAGGGACGTAGCTTAGTGCCGAGTGTGGCACTGCACAGCCATTAAGCCCCAAGACCAGGACCAAGGCCAGCAAGCCAGCTTTCTCCTCTGCCCTCAGTTCTCAGCCCACCGCCTACTACCTTCAGCCCAGAACACCATCTGATATATCAGTATTTCACAGAGAGGACTCCTGCAGGTGGCTGGGAGGGGAGGCCAGGGCCCCGCTGGCAGCCAAGCTCTTTCTTCTTCCAGGAGGCAGCGTTGCTACCTACTTCCTCCTGGAACCCGCCCTGTTTGGGGAGTGGGCCCACCAATTCCTTCACGCCTAAATGACCTCCGAGGCCTTGGTTAGCTTGGCTGACCTCTCGCTGCTCCCTCAACGTTGGCCCCTTTTTGTATGGCTGTAGCTGGGAAGCACCCTGGTAGTTTGTATGGCGGAGCCACGCCAGGCCAGGTGAGATTCAACCCTGAGGCTGATCATGTCAGGGGTGGGGGCAGCCCTCTGAGGCCCACGGCCGCCTGGGCACTTTGGGAGGCAGCTGGTAAGGAAAGTAGAGGCCCAGCAGTGACACCCCAGGGGACAGCAGTGCAGAAGGAACCTTCAGGAACACAGGAAGTGGGGGCTCTCAGGAGAAGAGGTAGGGCCTGCCAAGCCCCAGTCCAACCCCCTGTGCCCCAGAGCATGAAATGGCCCAGCAGGGACACAGAAAGTGGCAAGAGTGTGGGAAAGAAGGGTTGCACGCAACACAGTCTATACCTCACTGAGCTGTGCTGGGAGTGGTTTTCTTGAGGCTGAAGTTGGTCCAGTTCACAGCAACCTTCTGACGTGTCTGCTTTGCAGAATCCAAACAGAACCTGTCGGGTTTGGCAGATGCCAGGGAAGCACAATCAGAGGTTCCCTCCCCTCCCTGCTGGTCCCTCTTCTAGACGCATGTGTCCTGGTCACTAAAGAAAACAGGTCAGCTCTGCACAACCTCTCTGGCTCCCAGGTGTTGGCATGGGGACTTCCTGGACGAGGCACCTACAAACCCAGGGAACAGTGTGGAAGAGTGACACTGCCTCAGGACACAGCCTCCTCCCCCAGAGTTTAACTCTAGCTGTGCTGGGATGCCTTCTGTTCCCCACAGACAACGTGATTCTTTTGCTCTCAAACCCTGTATGTGCTGGCCCCACTGTCATGAACGCCCTTTCCATTTTACCTGGCTCCCTCATTCCTCTTCCTCAGGTTTCAGCTGGCTGCCGCCTCTCCTGGGAGGGCTGCCCTGACCACCGCCAGGCCCTAGCCCTGTGCCCTTACTCCTCTAAGGACACTCACTCATCACTGGACTGTATGTTTGTGGCTCTCCCCCCATCTGGACAGACTGTGTTTTATTGCCTCTGCCCCCAGAGCTCAGCCCAGGCAGAGCAGAGGAAGTGCAGGTGATAAACCTGGAGAAAGCCCTGGTTCTTGGGGCCTGACACGCCTCCTGCTTTCCATCCCTTGTACCTTCCCAGGTGACCTGTCCTGCGGGATCATCCCGGCTGCCTGCGTTGCAGCACACAGGCCGGTGGGAGAGCCGGGAGGGCCTGGAGCAGCTCTCCCTGCAAGGGCACAGGGCTGAGGGCGAGACCTTGGTGTGGGTGGGTCCTGGCGCCCACCATGAGCGGCACAGTGGGCGGGCCCCACACCTACCTCTTGAAGTACTCCACCTCCCGGTCAGTCTCATCCATCTCCACCCCTTCCACGTCCTTGGGCAGGAACACATCGTCTAGGAAGACACAGCCAGGAGGGCTCAGGGCGCACAGCCAGGCCCCTGGGATCACGCTCTCAGGGCGGTGCTGCTCACCCGTGAGGACTGCCCTCCGCCCCGTGGCCTGGCTGGGTGGGGGAGCAGTCGCTCGGTTCCTGGCGCACTCACCCCAGGAGGAGGCTGGCTTCTCCTGCTTGTGGCGGCTGCGGCGGCTCCGGCCCTTGCCCTGCGGCAAGCTCTGCGGCCTTGCTGGGCCCGGGGGCTGCACAGACTCCTGCTCCCGAGGCCGAGCTTTGGCCTCGCCTGGCCAGTTTCGCCAGGAGCTGCCCTTCTCCTTGTCAGCTTTGGGGCTGCCAGCCCAGCCTGGTCCTGGTCGGGTCCCCCGGTTCCCCTCTCCAGCCTCGGCACAGGTGCCCACTTTGGGAGGCTCTGGGGCCTTGCCTGGCTGCCTGGGGTTGGGGATCTGGCCCTTGGCACTGGGAGCCTCCAGGCAGGCTGGGGACTGGGGCGCTGGGCTCACTTCACTCTTCTTGGCCTGACTGCCCTGTCTCTTGCCCTTCCGTGGCTTCCCACCTGAGGCCACTGGCTCAGGCAGCTCCTGCTTGCAACTGGGGACCTCCTTGGGGCTTGGCTCCTCAGAGCTGGGGTGTCCTGGCTTGGGTGTCTTGACCCAGATCACCCGGGACAGGCTGGGCACGGTGTTGAGTCTCCTTACTAGCCCATTCTCAGGGGTGATTCCGGGAGGGGGGCCCCTCACCTCCATCCACGGTGGGTGAGGACTTCTCATTTCTGCCCACGGTGGGGCCGGCTCGCCTGGAGCTTGTAACATGTGGTTCTGAGGGGAGCCCAAAGTCAAAGGGGACAGGTCAAGGTTGATGTCAGGCCGTTGCTCTGAGGAGCCACTGAGGTTTGAGGGGGGCAGACCTGGGGGCTCGGGCTCAGCGGCCCCCTCCTTAGAGAAGCCATCGCTGTCCATGCTGAGCTCACACACACTGAGGCTGGTGCGGATGGAGTCCTTGACAGTGTTCTTGATCTCCTGTAAACGGCTGCTCAGAAAGTTGTTGACCCGATCCAGCTCCCGGTCGGGCCACTCCAAGAGCCTCTCCCTGGCAGGCCTCAGCTCCCGGCTTCCAGAAACACTACGATTCGCCTGCTTTAGAGCTTCTGCTGCCAACTGGGCCTTCTCCTTTTCCTGCCAATACAAGAGGCAGTTTCAGAAGAGGCCAGGCAGCTGCCAGGAACAACGTGACACCTGACATGTCTGCCACAGGCCCAGCTTGGCCACTAACTGACTAGAGGCAGGGCCTCGCAAGCCTGGCCTGCTCACCCAGGCAGCAGTGGTGAGGATGAACTACAACCAGACAGGCACTTGTCCTGAGGATGGAGGCAGTGACACCCGCACAGGGAGGGGCTTTTACAGCTTGTTCACCCAGGGCCCCGGGGCCAGTCCTAAGGCCTGAGCAGCCTGGTCTCACAGGGATAGGAATGCAGCAAACCGACCTTGCCTACCAGGCATATGCTTAAGCAATTCACTCACTGGCTGAGTCCCAGTGGACTCACCCACAACCTGGAGACAGGAACTCTGGAGTGAAGACCAGAGCGGGGAGGCACGTAAGGAAGGCGGCTGATACAGAGGTCGTCTCTCCAATTCTGCAGGCGGTAGGGGGAAAAAGCCATGACGCCATGCAGGTCTTTCAAGAAGGAAGATTGGGGCTGAGAGACTGCCACAGTAGGTCAGATTGCCCTGGGGGGCCAGGAACGCGCATGCCCCCGACGCCCTGTGTAGGCGCTACTGGAGAGGGCCAAGCTCCCACAGGAGGACCACTCGCTTAGTTGGCCTCAAGTAATCAAGGCCACATGCCTAACGTGTGTCCAATGGCGTACAAGGGACAGTCCCAGGGGGCCCCCACAGCAAGCTGTGAAAGCAGCCCCTCTGCCCAAGTAAGGACCAGGAGGCTGGACCCTGCCACTCAGCGCTGACAGAGCAGACCTGAGAGTGAAATCAAGTCTGTGGGCTTGGGCTCACCCCACCCCTCTGCCTAAACTCAAGGCACCAGGAGGCTGAGGCCTTTAGATGGAGACAGGAGACAGATGACAAAAGCCAACAGGAACAGGGCAGTGGTGTGCCAGGGACTGGATGAGTTCACCATTTTATATATTTTCAGCTGATCTGGGAATGGAGGGGGAGAAATAGGAAAAGTGGGGCATGAAAAGAAGGCTTTCTTCCCTTGACCACCTCAGTGTCAACCTAAAGAGGGTGACCGTGTGCCCCAGCGGGCATGCCTTTGTTTATTCTCACCTTTTTTTGAATGGTGGCTCCACGACTGACCAGGACCACCACTGTGGGACCTTGGACAAATCACTTATTCTCTCTGAACCTTACCATCTCCATTTGTAAATTTGGGAGAAAAACTATCAACTTCTATACCTTACAGGGTTGCTATGAGGACACCTGAGCGAGTGTTATGTCCCTTTCCCCAGGCTCTAATAAGGCTGTGCTTTGGCACTGTGGTGCTCAGGTGAGGAAGAAGCTCAGTCTGGAAGAGCTGTGTGCCGTGAGTTCAAGGTCACAGGCAGAGCTCTGAGGCCATGGGGATGGACAAAGAACTGGAATGCCCTTCACTTGGCTCCTCTTCTGCACCAGAAGGGCTTTGCTTCTGTTTGTCAAGAACTAAGGTTCCATGGGAGACTTCAACTGCAGAAAAGAGTTTTGCTGCTAAACAAGTAAGTCTGAGAACTACTAGTGTAGAGGGAGCGATGCAGAACCACATACAACTTGGTAGAGAAGGAAGGAGAAAGCACAGAAGCACAGGTTCTCTGCTGTGTACCACGAGCCTGGGACTTCCCACATGTTGTCTCATTTAATCCTCGCAACTGCCCTCGTGTGTCATCATCCTCAATTTACAGGTGAGGAAACTTCACTTTGGAAAGAATAACGAGATGGCCCAAAGTTACATGCTAGTAAGTGGCAGAGTCGGGACGGCACATCCAGGTGTGATCTGCAGAAATTCCTAAGTTTTTCGATATTGTTTAACAATCATTTCGTGACCTGTGACTGTGGGGCACTGGGCTGGGCTCAGGGAATTCAGCTGTGTACGAGACAGTCCTCTAATTGCTGACCTGAGTCTCCTGGGGGAGACAGACATGCGCACAGGGTGTCTGATTCTGAGTGACCGTGACAAGAGCTACAGAAAAGCACTCAGTGCTCTGGGAACCCAGACTGGGCCATCAGAGAGTGCTGCTCAGAGGAGGCAGTATCTCACTGAGCAATGAAGGGTGAGTGGGATTATTCTGGAAAAGACGAGACAAGTACTTTCTAGATAAAAAGAAGAGCAAGTGAAAAGGCTGGGAAATGGGAACAGGCAAAGTCCTCAGGGAATGCAAATGCTCAGAGGGATGGATGGCGCACACATTTCTTTGCGGGCGGGGGGAGTGGGCGGGAAGGTCACACAGGACAGACAGAGAGAAGCTGACAAGCTGGGCAGGGGCTGGATCCTGAAGAGCCTGCAGGCCACGCTAGAGCCTGGATTTGATCCTCAGGGCAACATTCAGCCACTGAGGGCTTTTAAAGCAGTGGCAGTAGGGCGGAGAGAAGTGCGCTGCATGAGCAACTTGGAAGGTGGTACGGCCAGGAGCCCCGGTGACGGGTAGGGAGGGAGAACGAGACGAGTCGTGGAAACACAGATAAGCGCTGCTGGCACCACGCTGACCCCGCGCTCGCTCTGCGGAGCCTTTCTGTGCGTCACTCCACTCCATTCTCGCCACAACCTGGAGAGACGTTCTACTGTTATTCTCATTTTATGGAGGAAGAAACTGAGGCTTAGAGGTTAAGTGATTTGCCCAAGGTCATACAGCAAGTACGGCAGAGCCGGGTTTCCAGCTGGGGTCCAATTCCAAGGCCCACTGCTCTCGATTGCCATGGTGCATTCCTCCCGGGACGGCGCCCAGGGCTCTGGTTCCGGCAACTGGGTGGGTGGTGGTGCCATTCACTAGACAGACAACAGAGAAGGGCGGGCGGGCTCTCTGGAGAAAGGTAACAAGTTCAGTGTGGGATACCCTGAGTCTGAGCAGCTGCGGGACGTCTGTGAGGAAGGCCCAGCAGCAGCAGGGGATGTCACTGTTATGTGCAGACAGGAGAGAGGTGGGCGAAACGGACCAGGAGGCAACACTACCCAGATGGCTCTCTCCCCGGGAGATGCCCTCGAGTGGGAGGGCCGGGCAGAGGGTGAGGAGCTCACAAGGGAGACAGAGGAAAGGGCAGAGGGGAAGTGAGAAACGAAGGACACAGCCTCCCCACTGCCCCTTCCCTGCCCCGACCTGGCTGAGGTCAGAGGGGCCAAAGAAAACAATGTCTGGAAAGGAGAAGGAACACAAGATGTGAGATGTTGCCTCGTGGAAAAGATGGAACAGGAGAACATGATTTGGCAACAAAGAAGTCACTGGTGGCTCTGTGGAGGGTGGGGGTAAACAATTTGCAGTGAGCTGATGGGAGAAGAAAGACAGTGAACCCGTATGACGTTCTCCCGGGATGAGAGGAAAGAGACTGGGGTAGGGAGAGGGGTACTGCGCTCAGAGAACAGCTGGCTTTCAGAAAAGAGAGAGTAGTGGGTCCAGTGAAATGCTGATGGGAAGCCGCCCAGAGGAGAGGCTGGAGCACACGGCAGGAAGCCGGTGTTAGACTGAGGAGGCAGGAAAAGGCGAACTCTTCCCTCATGACAAGAAAGATGTGCAGGTGAGGTGGTAAGACGCTGAGAGAGTGCCTCTCCACTGGGCTTTTAATCCTTGTTGAAACAGGAAGTGAAGTGATCTGCCGGAAAATACGCTGGCGCTTGGAGAAGAATGGAGGTCTGACAAAGGGGCTGTGGGGAGTGGAAGTGAAGAAGGGCTGGAAGACCAGAGAGCTGCACGGTGGGGGCTCAGGCAGGCGGGAGGCCAGCTGGCCTTCGATCTGGTGCCTTCCTCGAGGTGCTGACGGAGAGAGGCAGGCTGGGGTTGAACCTGGGAATGCGGTTTTTCTGAGCGGGTGTAATGGAAGGGGAACAGGGTGAGAAACTGAGCACTGGTAGGAGAGTGAGGGAAGGAGGGTCAGGGGACCTCAACTGGCCTGGGAAGGGAAGGAGGACAGGTGACAGTATTTGGCCAACAAACAGGAGTGGTGGTGGGAGGTTGTAAATGATAGAGCCAGGGGTCAGTTTCAAAGGTGCAGAGGACGTGAGGGAGAGAGTCATGATTTGGAAAGACACTCAGCTTTATCCGTCTCCCCAGGCGGGAGGGTGGTTCCTGGTGGAAGCTGTATTTCTGGTGGACAGCCAGACTGTAGATAAATCAGGGAGGTGGAGGAGGGGCACTGGGGAGGCGGCTGACGTATACACAGACAATGACCACACTCGCTTGTTACGTGACAGTGGAACGGTCTGCTTTCGTGTTGTATCCTGGCCTCCAGACGGAGCAGGGCAGACAGCAGCTGTGTCGAAGTTCTGGCCGAGTGAGAACGATACGTGGCAGGAGAGAGATATGAGAGGTGCAGCTGTAGCAGAGTGGAAGCAGTTACCTGAGGAAGACTGCACGCAAGGAAACATCTGAGTTGGGCTTGGAAGGAGGTTGTCAGGAGGACAAGGAGGTGACTGAGATGGAGAAAAGACATCCAGGCACAGAAATGTACAGAAAAGCACATGAGGCCTGGGAACTGCAAAGTGTGCTCACTGGGACCCAACTGGGAACCACAGCCTTAGGAGGCCAGGAAAGGCTGGAGAGACCACTGCTGTCCACCGCATACTTCTGGCCAGGCAACGCTGGACGGGAGACGGAAAATGCTGATCATTTTCTGAAGGCAGTAGTGGGACCCTTTGGTTCACTATTTCAGGCTTCAGGAAGGGAATCCTGGCTTGTCCTTTGGGCTGGATAAAGATGGAGAATCACTGCTGCTTTCCAGAGCACCAGGGCTGTTTGACCACCCGGGACCTGGAGCTAGCTGACTGTCAAACTCTCTTCAGCCGCTGAGCTCCTGAGTGTGGCACTGTGTAGACGTAGCTGAGGCCAGGCAGGCCAAGAGGTAATGAGGCGGCAGGGGATGAGCCATCAAGCCCTGGGGCTCGCCTGGCATCAGGGCTACCTGAGTATAGCTTGCCTGGTTCTCTCCTCAGCCCTCTGGGAGGAGCTCACTCAGCCCTCAGGCTGGGTCATTCCCCTGGCTTCAATTACACCTCCATGCTGGCAACTCCCAGCCCCACACCTCCATCTCCATTCAGATATCTCACGAGACTCTCCAAGTCAATGTGCCCCAGCTGAATTCCCAGTCTTCTGCCAATCCCATCCTTATTCAGGACCAGCCACACCATCCTGCCAGTCACCCTAGCAAACACTTGAGACAGACATATCCCTGACCCCATCATCTTGTCCTGCAATCAGGTGACCAGAGCCTGTCATTGCTGCTTCCTCTGAAAATCCATCTCTCTTGCTCCAGCCCGACTATCAATCATCTCTCCCCTGGCTTTTGGTTTTCTAGCCTGGAGCAGCACCCCTCCAGGCTACCTTCCAGACTGTCACACAGTAATCTTGGAATACAGATCTGACCAAGTGCATTCTTCGATTAAAATCCTCCAGTAACCCACCCCTCAGCAGTAGGATCAAGTTAAAGCTCTTCAGCAGGGCCTAAGAGGCCCTTCCCTCACCTCCACTACTTGTCCTGCCTCTCCTGTCTGAGCTCTGGCTACACAAAGCTGCCGCGGACATGCTGTGCCCGCTGCCAGGAGGGCCCTCCTGATGAATACGTACTCACTCCCCATGACTCAGCTCTAGAGTTAGCCCCGTGGTACAGCCATTTCCAGCACGCCCAGGCAGGATGGGGGGCTTCCCTCATCCCAGCACTTGTCATACGCTAACGTGCTCGTCCAGTTTTGTGTCAGTCTCTCCACTGGACTGATCTTCTCCAGGGGGAGAACTTAACTGCATCATGCTTTGGCTCCCAGTACTTGCAGAAATGTTTGCTGAATGAATACATGACTGACTGACTGAAGCAAGTCCTGGCTTTGAGGAATCCAGTGGCTTGACGCCAGGACTTGTTTTTCCTCCAATCATTGGCCCCCAGGCTCCCTCACCCTGATGCCTCCCAAACTCATTCAGACCTTCCTGGAGCAGTGAGCCGTGCCGAGGCCTTTGGCAGCCAGCACCATTCATGCCCCAGAAGTCCTAGGGGTTGGGGCGAGAGGTTCCTCGGGGAGAAGAGGTGGTAGAGCTGGGCTCCCCCCACACCCACCTTCTTTTTCAGCTTGTGCCGGGCCCGCTTGGCGGCCCTGGCGCTGTTGGGGACTTTGGGCTCCGTGCTGTTGATGAATTCCAGCAGCTCATCCACATCTCGGTGGTCCACGGCAGGCTCCCCAGGGATCCCGCCCAGGGCGCCCCCCTTCATGGGCAGCTCCTCTTTCCGCCTGGTCAGCCGCGAGCGGAGCTTCTCCCGGATCTCAGTATAATTCCGACTCGTCGGGGCAGCGGGTGGCTGGGGGAGGGGAGGTGCTGACGTTACACCCCGGGCCTGGGAAGCCCGCAGCACTCCCACCCGCGGGCACCAGACACGTGGTGAGAAGCGAGACAACTGTTCTCTCTACCAGAGCCACAAAGGCCAAGCGGCTCCACCCTCGCCAGGCCCAGAGCCGAGGCCGCGGCGGGCGGAGGGATGGGGAGGTCTGCCGCAGCGTTGGGAGCACACTGGCCTGGGAGCCAGGAAAGCAGGTTTGAGCCCAGGCTTTGTCACTTGGAAGTTGTATGACCTTGGGCAGGTCACTGAGTCTTTGTGAGCCTCAATTTTGACATCTCTAAAATGAGGATAACAACCCCTAGCTCAAAGGTGACCAGCAACGCAATTGCTTTCATTTCTTCAGTCCTCAACTGCTCTATCCTAGCCGGCGGCCCCTTCCTCTTCACCTTATGAGACTTCTGAACTGCTTTCTCTCCCTGTCCAGAGACAGCATGTACTCTGCTCTGAGCCTCCTTCCTGGCGCCGTCTGTGCTCACGGCCTGTCCCTCGGCTGGCTCTCACACTGGGGGCCGAGAGCCTTTGCTTCCGCTCTGCCTTCACCACGCACAAGCCTTCACTTCTCTGTGATTACACACGTATATATATTCATCAGAATCATAGCTTTCCTCTGCAGTTTCCTTTCTTTTAGCCTAAGGAAAAAAAGTCAATCTTAAGAGAAACCACAAAAAGAGCAAAGGAAGCAAAATGCTAAAAAAATCCCTACCTCACCATCGTGCTGTGAGGATCAAGCGAGCAGACACAGGCATGAGGACTTACAGGGTCCAAGTGTGATTATTATCCCCAAGTAAGGGGGCCCTGGGGAGAGCAGGTGGCTCTGCTGGCCCCCCTCGGCCGCCCCGCCCGCACTGGCCGGGCGGGCTCACTCACCGCGTTGTGGCCGAAGAACTCACAGTAGCAGCAGTCACAGAACTTCCCGTCCCTCTGGTGGGTGGAGGACGAGGTGCAGGAGCTACGCTCTGAGCTGCTGTCCTCCTCCTCGCCCAGCCCCTCATCTGCCTCGCAGGGCTGGGGCAGCTGGCAGGCCAGGCCACTGTGGGTAAACTTGTGCCCCTTGCACCCGGGGTCCCTGCTGACGGGGGAGAAAGACAGGCCCAAAGGTGAGAAAAGGCAGGGCAGGAGCAGGCCGTGGAAGGAGCCCGGGAAGCGGTCCCTCCATCACCATCCCAGCTACCCTTCACCTGCCTCATCCCACAAAGGCCATGGCAGTCAGACCGTCTCAGCACAAGAACAAGGGCAAACGCCTCGCTGCCCCTCAGGGCCCAGCTCAACGGTGCTATTCTGGAGAGGGTCCCTGTGCCTCCTCGGCCGCACCTACATGTGACCCTCCTGGGCACCAGGCAGACCTCTGTCTATCCTGCTGTCTGTCACGCTTTGCAGCGATGGTCTGTTTGCCCACCCGTCTCTCCAGACCAGACTGCGCGTCCCCCAAGAACAGGAACTATGCCACTTCTAGTTTTGGGTCCCAGTGTGCAGCATAACAGCCTTGCACACAGTAGGTGCTCAGTAAGTGCCTGAATAGATTAGTGGGCTGATGGCTCCCCAAAACATGAAAGGTGGTCAATGTCCTGTTACTCTCCAAGGCCCCTATGACAGGGTCTGGAACAGCGGCAGAGTTGCCTTCACTGTGGGGCCTTGAGGTCAGGAAAGCAAATGTGCCTTGTGCCCACAAGGGTCCACAGACTAAGAGCTATGTTTGCACCAGGTGCTGTGTTCAGCATATTATTTCTAACAATTCCCCAAGTCTTGCAGGATGGGTGCTGCCATCCCCGCCTGGCAGTGGAGGAGACAGAGGCGCAGACTGCTTCACTGCTATGCCCACGGAGCAGCTGGGAATCTGTGTGCACAGCTCATGCCCCCCCCCCCCACACACCGCTGCACTGCTCCGCCTCTGGCTTCCAGGAAGCACAGGGCATCTTGTAATACAGGCTATTTTCCCACGGTAAGGAAGGTCCCAGAATTGAAGCCAGAAGAGCCAGAGCTCTGGACTGGCCATCAGCAGTGGGCGTGCCCGGGGGCTGGGGCCATGGCTGAGGCTGAGGCTGAGGGAGCCAGGAAGAAGGGTGGGCAAGGAGGAGGGAGGGCGGTTCCAAGGGGCAGGAACCGTTATCATGCTGCTTAGAGAAGCTTA
This sequence comes from Vicugna pacos, assembly GCF_048564905.1. Lineage (NCBI taxonomy): Eukaryota > Metazoa > Chordata > Mammalia > Artiodactyla > Camelidae > Vicugna > Vicugna pacos. The sequence continues at coordinate 8,038,039 of NC_133008.1, read as the reverse complement.
ACCCAAACTGACCACCTCTGCATTTACTACGTTCACAAAGTTAAAATACCTAGTGCTCCTGAGAATGTGAAGAAATCAGCGCTTTAACAGCGGTGGTTACATCAATTTGGAGAGCCCCTTTTCGATGTGTATTAAGGACCCTTCTCAAAAAAACAAACAAACAAAACAAAAAAACTCTGACATCCTTTAAACTGAGAACTTTTTTTCATTTTGAGAAATCTATTTCAAGGAGAAAAATCCAAAAGAGGCAAAGACATCGTTAAAGAAATTATTTATAACGTGACTATGTTGGAATGACCTAACTGGTCAGCAACAGGAGAACAGCAAAGTGCACTATGGAGAATTCTCCAGCCTTTAAAGCTGAGGATCAGAAGCCACACAGGAGCCTAACAGTGCCACGTGAAAGCAGACGACGAAAAAGCATACAGACACCACCAGTACCACGTGGGAAAGACGCTAGGTGGGATTTTAGAGTGGGAAAATATAAATGCCCAATAAGCACAGATTTGATTCACAACATAAAAATATACATCTATCTTCTCCAAAGAATTGTATCTTTCAAATGCGTATTAATATAAACTTTCTCAATACTTAAGAGTTACTTCTAGGAATCTACCTTAAGGACAGAACGCATGACTCTAACAGATGTGGGTGCAACGGTGCTTCTTACAGCCTCGTTTATAATAGTTAAACACTGTAATAGTTAATATATAGTAATATATATAATAGTTAAAAACTATTATAAAACTATTATGAAAAACTAAGAAATGTCCAGGAACAGGGGAATGATAAAGTTACACCAGAGCTACAAAATAAGACTCTATGTGGCTACTGAAAAGTTTTTTGAAGAATTTTAACTGGGGAAATGATTGTGGTATAATGTCAAGAAGTAACTACAACAAAAATATATAGAACATGGACCTCATTTTGTTATTTATAGAAACATCAGGGAGAAAACACACTGCAGCATTAAAGTTTATCTTCAGGTTGCCAGGAATTTTTTCTTCTTCTATACATTTCTAAATTTTTCCAAGTTTTTAAAAAATAATAAATGCATATTTCTTTTATAATTGGAAGAACTATGAAAAAAACATAAATAGTCTACCCTTTAATTTCCACTCTAAAGGTACCCTTTGCAAAGTTCCCCCAAACTCTTAAGTTCAAGCCACGCCGCTCACTTACCTGTGAGAGCTAGGGAGCTGCTGGGAGCTGGGTGGCGGGAGGAGCGGCCCACCACAGTGCCCGCTGCAGTGTCCACTACAGGGGTGGCTGCAACCCGAGAACGGCGGAGGCATCTTCAGGAGCGGCATGCTGGTGGAGGGAAGGTGAGGGCTCTGACATGGCCCTGGGGTGTGGGGGGCGGCAGCAACAGCAACAGGGCATTCTGAAACCTGGGCAGGGAAAGGCGCTGCCGGGGCGGTGGGCAGCAGGTGTGGGTGGGGTGGTGAGCCAAAGGATCCGGGGTGAGATGGGATTAGCGACGCTGGCTGGGGGTGGTGGCCGGTGGGGCTGTTAGGTGGAGCAGTGAGGTCTGAGTGCCGGTGGTGCTCCGAGATGGGGAAAACCTCACCTGTGGGCGGATGGGGGAAACAGGTGTCAGTGTGGAGCCCAGACTCTGGGAAGGAAAGCCCAAGGGCTCGTTGCCACAGCATCCTGTTTACTGTGACCAGAAGGAAACTGGGCACAGTCTTTCAGCACGGTGGACCCACGAGCTTTTGAAAAAGCCCAGCAGTGCCTTGGGCTGGAGAGACTTCTCTGCAAGCAGCAAGTTGGCGGGACAGGCCGGAGGAGCCCAGGCCTGAGGGAGAAGGCACCAGGAATGGCAGCCCCATGCAAGGCTGCATACTTCTGCTGGCATAAACAGGGGACACATGTTCTGTCTCTTAGTGTCTCTCCAGGACCTGTTTGTTCGTGTTCCTGGCCCAGGGCAGGATCTACAGAAGCCGGTGGAGCAGCTGGCCAAGGCTCAGCCTCTGGGCCACCTGGACCAAGGCAGCAAGGGTGTGCCAGACTCTCAGGTGGCCCCAGATTTCAGAAGACAAGTGGAAAAGGATCTGATGACTCTCTCTGGCTGATGCACCAAAGTAACTGGAATTATGTACTGCTCAATTCACAATTCTGGGGCAGAACCCCTTTGAAGAACTCAGGTCCTTCATTTAGAAGTGGACAGTAATTTATATTCACAACCCAGGTTATTAACAACCCAGGATTTCTTCTTTGGGTCTCTGAGCAGTATCTCAGGGTCTATAAAAGTTTTATACAGCTGCAAAATTGGCTAATTATCAAGGTGGTTCACACTGCCAATCACTTGTGGGTGGAAGTGCAGTGCTTTTATAAAAACACTCACCCCCTGGGTGGGGAAAGGGAGGCTTAGGAAGAGGACAGGTCCTCTGTGCTGTTGCAGGAGCAGATGTCAGGTGATCTAAGCCCTAATTCCCTAAGGGCCCTTCAGACTCTATTTTCTATTTTGTCAGTGCTCACCAAGTCCCCTCCTGGATCCAAGAACAGCTCTCAGAGGCAATGACAGCAGTATTTTTCCAGTTCAGAGTCCTCGGGGAAGGACTCCCCTCTTTGGCTTCCACCAGAACAGCTCCACTTTTACTTATTTTAATAACTGATCTGATTTGTTCAAACAAAGTGGTTGGGAAAACAGCTCTTTCCATTTATGGGGCCTGGCTCTCTTCCGAGCTTGGAGACTCACCAGGGATGGCAGGAGGACTCCCGAGTGAGCTGCCCAGCATGGCCCCACTGGAGTGCGGGGAGTTCCAGAGGCCTGAGAGCTTATGTGCTGACAGGAACGAGCTGGGATCCCAGTCCCCTGAGTTCCCGTGGCAGGACGAGGATGAGGACGAGGACGATGAGGAAGAGGACGAAGAGGAATGAGAGTCACCTCCACAGGACTGTGATTTGCAGGATGTGTGTGACAAGGAGATCTGGGGAAGGGGGAAGAAAAAGGCTCATGGTAAAACAGCAAACATCAGAGCTGGCCCTCTGCTGCCTCAGCTTCCCCAGGAGCACCTCCTCCTCCACGACCGAACGCTGTGGCCGAAGCACAAGTGCAGCTCCAGGTGCAAGTGCAAATGCGGGTCAGGCCTCTGCCGGGAGGGGCTGCGGTGCTCCTGGCGAAGTGAAGCATGTGGGTATGGGCGGGAGACACTGTGGTAGGGGCAGAGACCGCCGCTCAACTGTGGGCCTTTGGGGAGTCCTGAGAGCTGCCAAGGAGAGGAAGGATCTTAAAGTCAGGAGTCCTGAAGCTGAACTGTTTCTGGGTAAAAGAGATGGAGGGGAATGAGAAACAAGGAGACTGACTTCTGCGACTCAGGAGATGGCACTTGGCTCCCAGGCATCTTGGAGGCTTTCTAATGGAGGCAGACTGCAGACCCTCAAACTGACCTTTGCCCTCCATGCCATTCTGGATGGCTTTTGAGTTGCCACAAAGCTGAAGGCAGCCTGGTCACGAGGAAGGGGCAGGATCTCGATCTACCAGTGCCCCCGAGCCGGCCCTCACACTGTGCACTCTCCTCGGGGGCTGGTGCTGCCTGAAGCCTCTCTTTTCTTCCCCTGAATTTGAACCTGAGCTGCTAACGCTGTGTGGATGCAGCCCAGCAGCCCCTTGGCGCCTGAGAGGACAGGGCAGGAACAGCTCAGCGGCCTGACTTCTTTGGGCAGGCAGCGCTCCTGCATTCAGGGACCCCTTCTCAGCGGTTACCTACCGCCACTGCATGTTCTCGACCTGTCTGCCTTTCATCTTCCTCCATGCTCTTTCGGCAGCTCTGGCAGACCCACAGAGGCATCTCGCCTAGGAGATTCTTGACGAGCTTTGGCATGAAGTCAGGGGGCAGCTTCTCACCCTGCAACACCAGTCCGTTTTGGGAAGGGCCTTCTTCCCAGCCTTTGCGTTCCCGGTGACACAGCAGGCAGCAAGTCTGCACAGACTGGCTGGAGGTGGGGGGGACCTGTCCAACAGACAGAAACAGGGTTTCCCAGGAGGGGGAAGGCTCTGCTTAGAAATAATGTTAATGATACTAATAATGTCACTTATTACGTGCCAGGCACTGGGTTAGGCACTTTATTTACCTAATTTTAGTCCCTGTAACAGCTCTGCAAACTAGGTGTTACTATTCCATTTTTTTTTTTTAAGAAGCAAATTTCAAGAAGTTAAGTAAGTTGCCCAAGGTTACACAGGGTTAGTGACTGGCTGAACTAGGATTTGAATCCTAGTGAGGCTGACTCCAAAGCTCATGCTCAAATGCCCTAATGCCCCAATGTCCCCAAAGCCTGAAGGTTAATGAGAAGATGGCCCTTCCTCCTCTGGCATATCGGGGAGAGGCCACAGTTCTTGGGCTGTCTGTGCAGTCTACAGATCAATTCCCACCTGAAAGGAAGACATGCTTTCAGTTAACGGAAGTTTGGGAGAACATGTGGGTTTCCTGAAGAGCTGCACAAATCCCAGCAGCGTTTTGGAGGAGCTGATCAAAATGCGTCAACTCGCCCGAAAACCAAGCTGGAGTGTAAAGGAGACCCCAGTGCTTCTGAGAGGCAGTGAGGTGTGGTGGGAAGGACCTGGGCTTTGCGGGTCAGATGAACGTGCATTCTAATCCCTCTCTGACCACAAACCAGGTGGGTGACCTTGAGCGAGTTACTGAACTTCCCAAGCTCCGATTTCCTACCCACCTTGCAGAGCAGTTACGAGGACTGGAGCACAAACAGGGAAAGTGCCTAGCCCTGTGCGTGCCCACAGCACAGGCCCAATACACAGGAGTTATTACTTGAACTTTTTTTTACCTTCTAGAAAAAAACTGACCTAGAAATATAAGTCTATAGGTTTTCTATCACATCAAGGAGTACTGACTGGGGACTGGCTGTGTTTACTGACCTCAATTAACGGCTTTCCTATATTCTGCAACTTTATGGTCCCTCCTCACTAAGGTACTGTCATGTCACTTTCTTTGGCTAATTGGATGGCAACCAGTGTGCTGCCAGCATAAGCTCGAACAGTGTGCCTGCATTTCTACCTGCTTCCCTGCACGGCTGGGCTTGCCCGCTCTCGCGCCTCTGCCCCGCCGTGTGCGCATGACCAGGCTAGTTGCTGGAGGGATGTGAGAGATGTGTGGAGACAACTGAGTCTTCCCAGCTGACTGGCTAGCAGATCATATACACAAGTGAGTCCACCTGAGATCAGCCAAGCTGGCCCCAATCAACAGAAACACCCAGTCAACCCAGAGACTCATGACAAATGGTAAGTGGTGTTGTTTTAAGCCACTAAGTTTTGGGTGGCTTGTTATACACGACAGTTTAACTGATATACCTTCCAAACTTACCCACCACTAGGTAACAGGTGTTTGCAGAGGCCTAAGCAAAGGAATAATAAGGGTATCATTTTCAGTCCAACAATAAAATAAATGGCATCATGTTTTTCAAATAAAATCACCTTCTCACAATAAGTTGGCATCAGGGTATCCTTCAATCTGTAATACTACAATTACATTGACCTGGGTCTCTGGTTTCTAGAAAAAGAAGGCAACCAGACAGTAGTACCAGGAGCAAACATTTGGGGAAGTAAAAGGATCTTGGAAAAGAGTACCAGAGAGAGAAAGAAATCTTACATGTGGAATTCACATGAGAGGCTGCCTAACGTCTGCCAGGGGGGATGTCTCAGTGAGCAAGGCAGCTACTTAAGGTCAGCTGCAAAGGGACACGGGCTTCTGGAGCCCACCGGCAGTGAGTATCTCATGGAAAGAGTGGAAGGCTGATGGAAGGATGGTGTTCAGAGAAGTTAAGGCAGAGGAGGCCTTTCTGAGACGTGTACCCAGGAAACTTCCCATAGCTACAAGGTGCCCAGCAACTCCAGGAGGAAGAGGTGAGGCCAACACCCAAAGACCCTTTCCCTGTGAGAAACAGAGAGGTGACCGTATTTTTAAGGCAAACACTAGGACGTGTAATTTTACTACAGTGGAGCGTCATTTCATTTGGGTGTTAGGTTCTACATTTATTACATGAGATGAAAATCTTATATTCTTGAAAAATTTTAATATGCCCTATAAAGTACAGCACATATGGTTCTGTAGGCATGACCAAGAATTCAAATGTATAATGTAAAGGACACTGTATTGTAAGTGTTTTTCTATGTTTTCTTTTAGAAGTGAACACAGAATTCTTTTAAGTTAAATATGTGATCAGTGTGACTGTACTTAGTGCCAAAGCACCTGCGGGAGGTACTGCGGTGCACCAGAAAAGCAACACGGGCTTGGCATTAACCCTGGGCCCCCATCACTTACTGGCTGCGTGATGCTAGGCAAGTTCTACCCTCTGTCTCCTCATCTGTAAGACAGGATTAAGTCCTAACTTGTAGGGCTGGCTGTGAGCACTGTGAAAGCACTTATCCCAGTGCCAGGCACGTAATACATGGCTCAACATATGGCATTAATTATGAACAGGATGGGAGTAAAGGGAGATAGTATTTAAAATCAGGACTAGGGCTGAAAATACAGAGTATACAGTCACTGTATTTTACAGGAATGCAAGTATCTCTCACATGCAATGAACTGAAGGTGACTTCTGGGCATCTCAATTTCTGTCCTTACTCCCGAAGTCATTCCTTAAGATCCCCAAATACTCCCTGTATTCTCCTACTCATCTAAAGGGGATCCTCTGCCGAAAACTCCCTTCCTTCGCACATTTACCAACAGAATAGATGGACAGGGCTTAAAAAAAGCCCAACTCAGATCCAACCTCATCCATCCAAGCTTTCCTAGAGAGTCTCCTCTCCTCCTCACAGCCCTATAGCACACCGTGCCTTGGTTCCAGCATTTGTGCCTTCCACTTAATTTATTAACCTGCATCTTCCGTCCCTTCTGCTAGGTTGTGCTCCTAGGAGACAAGCACCAGGTCTGATTCGTGTCTGGATCCCTCACAGTGTATCAAGGGGCACAGGCTTAGCTGGGCACATAGTGGCTAAATCAGATTTGTTAAATGTCCCTGTGGCAACATACAGATGGCAGGCAGTTTGGTGTGACACTGCTTGAAATTACTGTTTCCCACAGAAAAAGGCTATCTCCCCACCCTGAACCTCCACTTCAATGGTTCCAATCTCAAGTGCGGAAGAGTGGAAGGCTGAATTCGTTGGGGATTACAATGAGGTGCCCCGTTCATGGAAATAATATGACTTTCCCTAGAGCCAAACTGGCACGCATAGTAAATAAGATTAGCCATCAATGCAAGTGAACATATAGGGCAGACTATCTTTCTAGTTAAAGGAAGAAACACAGGGCCTGGAAAGCTAATTAAGTACAAACTGAAGCAGGGATGATACCACCTACATTGCATAAAGTTATCCAGAGGATTAAGTGGCACTACAGACACAAAGCACTTAGCTCAAGGGATCCAGGCAGGAGGCACTCAGTCTACTACATAGGCCCGTTGGCTGGTCTGTTCTTAATAAGTCTACACTGGAAACTAGCTTATCCACTGTCTTGAGTTTGGTATCTAGATTCTTACTTTCTTGGCCCGGGCAATCCTGGGGACCACCCTCAAACTGTCATAACCCTAAGCCACGATGCCTGCCCCTGGGTAAAACTCCCAGTGGAGCTGGGGCACTTTTCTCTCTGACATTTTCATCTACTTTAATTGCCAGAGGATAGTGAGAACCCCAAGCCCTGGAGATGTTATATATAGTCAAAAAGCTACTTCTGTTCTTTTAAATTTTTGCTTTGGCAGAGAAAACCTCTTTGTTCACAGTCCCCTTGGACTACAATCTCATGCTATTTCCCAAATTCCTAACAATGATGACCTCTTATGTCCTGAAGTCAATTCAGGCTTTCAGCTAGCTGTTCTCAAGCTGTACTTTTAGCACCTGGCACAGTATTCCCATGTGAAGAACAGGATCAATAAATGTTTACTGAATGAATGAAAATTCCGACCATGTTTCTTCATCACAAAGGCTGAAGGAACTGATTTTTAAACCCAGCAACCCTGGGCAACAACTAACTATTCCTTCTTACCTCAGTTTACATCTCAGAGCCTCTCTAGATCTTGTCTAGCCTTGGGCAAAGATGGGGAAAGAAAAAGGAAAGGTTCTAGGAGTTCTCTAGACTTGGGGTCTGCTCAAAAAAGCTCCAAGATATTTCTGTTTCACTCTGAGCAAAACCAAAAATCTCTGGACAATGTAGGGTTATTCACAAAGGGGATCCATGTTGTAACAGACACATCCCGAGAGCAGTCTAGGATCCAGGTGAACACTAGACTGTGGCCACTCTCAGCCCAGGGGGCTGGCATGAGTAGCCATTAAAAGCAATATCTGCTCCCTCACCTGACCAGGCCCAAGACTTTTCTGACTTCCCCTGAGGAACATGCTAGGGCATTCTAGTTTTTCCCAGAAAAAAAGAGAGAAAATTGGCAGACACTTTTTCAAAAAATGAACAAAATGAGCCTGTCACTTCAAGGAAAACAACTTTGTATTTGTGGCCAATGACAAAATTCAACTTTCAGGTGAAAATTAGAATTTTGGAAAACTTGTATTCATAATCATGAACTTGACAGCTTTCCAATATTTAAAGACTTTTGATGAAATTGGTGGTATTAACAAATGTATCTTTTGATATTATAAAATGAAATGGGAAAACATTTGGAAGATCTACATAACTCAGTGAACCTATTTCCCAAATGATCAAAGCATGATGTTACAGAATCACGCACTGGTAAAAACAAATCCACTCAGAATTGTTAGATGGGCCAACAGATTTTAATGTAAATGCATATAAAGGCTTTATTGATACGGTCTCAGACTCCATATTGCAAAGAAGAATATGAACAATCATCTGGAAAGGCTATCAAAATACTTCTGCCTTTTCCAATGACATATCTGAGTGAGGCTGGATTTTTTTAAACATACTTCAATCAAAACAATGTATTGCAAAAGACTGAATATTGAAGCATACATAAGAATCCAACTTTTTTCTATTAAGGCAGACAAATTTGAAAAATGAAAACAGGACCATTCTAATTTTTTTGGAAAATAGTTATTTTTCATTTAAAAGTTGTTATTTATGTTAATGTGATAGGTTTAATATTGTTATTCTGAAATGAATTAGTAACTAAATATTTTTAAACTTTCTCAGCTTTAATACTTAATTTGGTAAATACCAATAGTTTAACCAACAAAAGCTCTTTTGGGTCCTCAGCAATTTTTAGGAATGTAAAAGGGTCCCAAGACCAAACACTCTGAGAGCTGCTAATGTAAAGCATCTGACAAGTGTCTGCCACCCAACAGGCACACTACAATAGTGATTATTAACAACCATATAGAGTTCATGGCATATCTGGATAGCTCTTTGGGGACATGAAATGAATTTTTCACCTTGGCCTTTCTGACCACAATTTGGGGCTTGTGTGTCACGAGGCCAGTCGGCTGTCAGGGACCGCGTTTGAAGCTGGATCTAATTTCCGGAACCAGACTCGCTCGTGGATTCCTGTTACTCCCAAGAGTTTGAGAATGTCTGTAGAGGAGTCCCCCAAGACACATGCTGTATCTAACCAGCAGCCCTGAAACAGTTTCCAGATTTTATTTGAAGTGGCCACGTGGAGCACTCTACTCTCAAGTCACCCAACTCAGAGTGCCTCCCTGTCACCAAGGAAGGCAGAGGACAACAGCTAAAATTCCCCTTCCGAAGCAGAGAAAATGATTAATCTCCAGCCTAGAAAGGCTCATCAGCCCAGCCATCACCACTCACTCTTCTCATTCAGCAGACATTCTCAGAGCCCCTACCTGGTGCCAACCATTGTGCTAGGTGCTGGGAAACATAAACAATATAGAGTTGCTGCCTTAAGAACACACAGTTCAACCAGGGAGGTTCATGCACGGGGCTGTCAGTGCTCCCAACTCCCAGGATGCCTCATATTCGATTTAAAGAATCAAGTAGCAACACAAATTAAAGTAATATATAATTATAATTAATACACAAAACAATATACAAGTTAAAAACAATCAACTAATCAGGACATTGGGCTTCTCTACTTAATACAAGCTTGTTATGTGCCTTCTTGCATACCTACCCAGGTTGAGGATCTCCTTTCTTTACCTCCTCTTTCCTACCCTGGTTTCTCTTTAATCTTTAGGCTCCTTTCTGGTTGAGCTCACTACCATGGGATCGTCTGGCCCCTGATAGTCATGAGTCGGCCCCAGCTAACCTCTCCATACTGCATTTCAACACTAACACCCGAGAGCCACAGGTTCTATTTACACTGTTCCTCAATACACCTTGCCCCTGCAAACCTCAGCACCTCAGCTCTACTCCTCAGCCAGTTCCTACTCATCCCCTATGTTCCGGGTCAAAGTTCAGTGAAGCTTTTGCTGGACCAGGCTAAGTAGAATTTTTAGTATAGCATCTATCACATTGTGCCACAGACATATATCCTCTGTCTACTCCCAAACCCCTGTAGAATGGGAGCTCTTTGGGGGCAGGGAATGACCTTGGCCATTTAAGTGTGCCCAGGAATCTAGGCTTGGCTTGGGCCTGGCACACAGCAGGCATTCACTGAATAAATGAATGAATGCTTCAAGCCTATCTGGCTCATGTCTCAGCTGCTCTACACAAAAGACAGAAACTAAAACAGCCCAAGCAGCCCCTTTCCCAATATGTCATGCTAAAGAGGCATGGCTGCCTCACTCCAGGACACTAACGGGAGGACTCAGTGCTAAGAATCTCAGGCCATTCTAATGCTGGCAATCAGAGGCGCGGCCGACTCCTAGGGAGCTGGTATAACTGCACCTCAGTGACCTGGATCTTTCACCCAAACTCCCAAGCAGGCTGTTGGCTCAGATCCTTCCAGCTGTTTCACACCATAAAGCCAGTTTGTGGAGCATTCTCTCTGGTTGTACAAGCTGAGTCTCTCTGACCCCAGTGACCTTCTACCTGCCAAAGCTAGTTCATCTGCTGAACCTGCTTCCTTGGTGCCATGGAAGGCCTAAGCTGCTGCTGATTTCCCTGCAACTTCAGGCAAACCCTATTACCGGCTACTCCGAAACCCCAGCAGACTTCTCATGGGTGGAAGAGTGTGAACTTTGGAGACAGACTGTTGTGAGTTCAAATCCCAATTCTGCCATTTTAGGTACAACCTTGGATTATTACTTAATTTCTTTGAGCCTCAATCTCCTCATTTATAAAATGAGAATAAAACCATACTTCACAGAGTTGTGAGGACAGAAGGAAATAAATTATGTAAAGTACCTGGCCTGGGCCTGGCACACAGTAGGTGCTCAATACCCGTTAGTTTCTTTCCTCTTCTGTCCTGGAAGAAATGACAGGGAAACTTACTAAGTGAGACTTGCCCAATCCAAAGTTATTAGTTGAAGCACAGGACAGAAGACTAGACAGGTAACCTTCAAGGCCTCTTTGAACCCCCCCAGACCACGTTCTCTGGCTCTAACTTCCTAATAAGAGCCTTCAGTGTTTCTGGGCCCTTCTTTCTGCTTTCATTTCCCTATACACATTCACTACAGAACAGAGAGAAACCAGAAAGGGAGCTGGAGAGCTAAGACCCTTGGGTAGGGAATAAAGGGGAGGGGGCCTATGGGACTGCGCCATGTCCATTCGCCTAGAGTTTGAAGGAAGAGGGTGGGAACATGGGCACAGAACCGAAGGGTGTGAACATGGGGCCTTTCCCAGGACACAAGCATGCCTCTCCTCAGTCCTTTTCTGCCCTGCACATTCTGCCACGAAGAACCATTAACCATTCCTTCCCACAACATCCTTTCCTTTCCCCCAGTACATGAAGCACTCACATCTTCACTCATGCTGTTCCCTGCCTCCTCCTTTTTAGGCTCAGTTTGGGAGTCACAGTTTCCTAAGTCCACAAACAAAATGAACTGTGCTTTGCTCTGGGATGCCCTAACACTTTTTTCTCTACCGAACATATCTCTTGAATAGAACTTATCACATGTAGCCTGGTTGTTGAAGTCTGTCTTCTCCACAACACGGTGAGCTTTTCAAGGGCAGGGCCTGTGTCCCATGATTCAATGCATCCCAGTCATTCAACAGAGGTGGTAGCATGTGTTTTGATACACAAAGAAAGATTAGCAGTTGGAGAATGTGGGCAACAAGTGGAGAACTTGGAAAAGTTCATTTTTTTTTTTTTTAAACTAAGGCTATTTCTACTCCTGCTTATGGAAAAGCTCCCTCCTCCCCCGGAAGCCCCATTCTTTGAAGAATATCCTAGGCCTCCGCAAAGATCCCCATGGCACCCTTAATTTAGCAGTTCCCAGACCCAGCCACACATCAGAGTCACCCGGGGCAATCTGGTAACAATAGATTCCTGGGCTCCAGACCTAGAGACCAATTCTCTACGTCTGGGAGAGGGTCCAGCAAAGCACAGGGGATCTGATGATGAGTTAAGCTAGGGGGAGGCGGAGGTAGAATCCAGCAATCACAGCTGCCTCTCCCACTGAGAATTACTTCCTCCCATGCTGCCAGAGAGAATTTACTGAAGTACATCACATTCACTTTCCCACTTAAAACCTTTCATGGATTCCTCCTTGCCTACAGGAAAAAGCCCACATCTCTTGGTACGGTTTTCAGGAACGCTGCTAACCTGTCTAGCCAGACCTCACCACAATTCCGTGAGCTGGGCAGTTCTCACCTCTGGGTCTCTCTCTGTCTATGTTGCTCGCTTTGTTTAGACACTTTTTCTCACCTTCTCTGGACGAACTTCTACTTGACCTTGAAGCCTCAGCTCTGAGAAGCCTTTTCTAGGCTATGATGTCTGTGCTTCCTCAGAATAAATCATCTACAATAATCATAGCTACCACTTGTGCCCAGTGCTTGAAACGTAGTACCCGATGAACCCTAACGTGAGCCAGTCATCACTGTCATTTTATACATGAAAAAGCAAACCAAGAGGCTGAAACACTTCTAAAGGCCACGTACTAGGACCTAGGATTTGAATCTTAACTCAGGGGAATTAGTGCTCTTCTAGCCTAATTGCAATTATTATATATGTATTCTATGGACCATGAGCCCCTGTGGGCAGGGACCATGACTGATTCACTTTTGCATTCTCAGCTAGTCCAGGGCCTGGCACAGATCGGGTGTCCAACAGAGTTGTAAAACAAATGCACACCAGATCAAGTGAGGGGAAGACTGGACATGGTGTGTGTACAATGGACCTGAATGAATGACTGTCAGCCTGACCTTGCAGTGGGGGCAGAGGAACAAGGTGGTAGAAATCTAACATTTCTTTTACTATAATTTAGTTTAACTGCCATTCATTGAACACGTAAGGACCATGCACAATAAATACCCCAGAAGTGAATTAAAACACAGCCCATGGTCTCAAAAATTCTAGGTTTAGTAGGTGTTAGGATCTTAACAGTACATCTGATATTAAATATTAAGCTTATAGCTCTGGGATGTTTTAAGGAAATTAAAATTTTAAAAATCTTAGCAGGTAAGCCTTCATCTTCAAAGGCCTTCTGGCATTTCTGCATAGTGAATCTCTATTTTCTTACAAAGAAGAAATCAGAGGTGACAGGGGTCTCTTCGCAGTATCATTTCCTTCTACCTGTAATGAAGTGGCCAGCCTGGGTGGGCAGTGATTTGCAGGGAGAAGTCTCAGGGTATAGGGATCATCTCATTCATTTGTGCGCCCTGAATAAAGGCCTTGGCACAGAGGTCATAATGCTTGCTGAGTAGATCAAACATAATGAGATGATTTTAGGAAAGATACTGATCACCTGCTTCAGTCCCTTGAGGGAGCAGGTTTAACTCTGAGCAGTGCGGGAGCCAGGTCTCTAGAGCTCCTTTAAAGTAGGCTGGGCAAAATCCCAGGGGATGCTGTAGAGTGACGGGAAGAGCAGGATGAGCTCAACCCCCACCAACTGCTGATCTACAGTCTAGCAGGTCTCCTGGGGGTTTGCTGTGTGTGCACCTGGATTACAAGCCGAATGATCCAAGGGAACTAAAGACAGCCAGCAGAGCTGGCAGGTGAGAACACTCAGGCTTTGCATGGCCAAACAGAGCAGCTCCTGCCACACATCACGTCTGACTCCTGCTCTCTGGAGGAGCACTAGGTGCTATGTGGGTTGCTCTACACTCTCTTGTGAAGTTGCTGAAGAGGCTCAGAAAGGGGAAGAAACATGCCCAGAGTCACAAAGCAAGGAGACTGAGCGTAAAGCCCACTCCAAGTCTGTAACATTAAATATTATGTCACTGCCTCCTTCAACTGCTTTGTAAGGTTTTTCTGTCTCTTTGCTAATAAGGCAGTAACTGTTTTAGTCTTCTTGTGAAGTACATGAGGATTTGGGTTCTTAGTGAACATCTCAATGTAGTTCAGTGACCTAAACAATTAGAAGGACTTTTGGGATCCCAACTAAGCTAAGGTCCTGCTTTTAAATGTGTATAGATTATGGAAATGAGCAAAGGGGATTGGACGGAATCAGAGTGGCCTATGAACCTTAGAGGAAGCAATGCTCTTCTAGTCTTACTGCAATTATTATTTACAAGTTCTCTAGATTGTAAGCCCCTTGTGAAAAGGGACCACGTCCGATTCACTTCTGCACCCCTACCTAGCCCAGGGCCTGGCACAGAGCAGGTATCCTTTGTACGCTAACGGGGGTAGACACTACTCAGAGACCAGAGATTACTGCCTCATGGAAACGTGGCACCAGATTTTAGTTTTAAGAGATGACACAAAGCCACTCTTGTGGGAAACCTTTGACTTAAAAAATACTGGCTCAAATCAAAACAAAAACAGAAACAAAATAACGCGTGACTTAGGGCATTAGAACTTGTGTATGGACTGAAAGTGGTCCTATTTGGGTCTCTGGCTTCAGTTTGGCATGTGACACTGAACTTCACCTTACTTACCCACTTAAGACAGGGTTGTAAGTGGTGGTGGGAGCCAGAGGTCCTCACCAAAGGCATGCCTGTGGGCAGAGCAATGACTGATCCTAATTCTTTCGGCGAGTGCCTTTCACCGAGGTACAGAACCCCCTTCCCCAGCAAAAATGGGGTACGATCAGAAGAGTCTGTCAGTTTGTTTCATCTATTGTGGCTATAGTAAAAATATGTCTTGTGGTACTCCCCACAGTACACAAGAGCGTCCTTCTTTGTTGTTGTTGTTAGGGGGTGGTTTATAGTGGGAGTTATTTGGGCAAATGTTTAGTTGCTCTGAGTTCCTGTTCTTTCATTTGAAAAAAGGGGTGACAGTATTTATATCCTTCAGTTCATTCACTAAAATCTTTTAACCACTAGGCATAGGGTACAATGGTGACTGATTGGTTCCTGCAGCCTCAAGAGTTTGCATAGCAAAAGCAGACCTATAATTACAGTAATAGTTGACTCATATTTATGCAAAATGCTGAGAATACAGGGTGGTGGGAAGGTATGTAAAGTGCCTAGCATGAATAAATGAATGAATTGGCTGGTCAAGCAGCAGAGTAGGTAAGGACACAGTAAGAACCTTCCATGTTAATGAAGCTTATAGCTCCAGGGAAGTTGCATCCTAAATAAAAACTAAGTGGTTAAGTCACCAGCCAAACTTTCTGGCCATGACACTACAGGCTGGCTAAGTGGCAGGGACCCTAAAACACTGTATGGTCTGAGTGGGAAAGAGAGAAGATAACAGCTCCCCGGCTCTTCCTTCCCCCACTCTTCCCTTTGAAGAACAGCACTTCCAGTGGGGCCCAGAGCAGGAAAAGAGAAGGCTAGAGGGGGAAGGAGCTTTTGAGTTGGAAGTCAGACCAAGCAAGGGAGGAGTCCAGCCTGAGGAGTCAAACCCTCCGGAGCCAGATTCAGCCTAGGGTAGGAGGTAGGGGTGAAGGTGGGGCTCTGACACTCAGTAAGTGGTGACATCTTTATTAATTAAAAATCTTGTGCTCTGAGACACAAAGGAGATCAGTATCCAAACTGGGTTACAATAAGCACAGGTTCTCAACGAATTCATTCTCTCATTCACCTAGTTATTCCTACTCTGTGTCAGCAAGGCCCAGGGCTAGGCTTGGAGGACCAGAGAGAGATGGCATAGTGTGTGCCCCTGTGGAGTTCCCAGTTCAGTGCAGGGAACAGACACATCAACAGAATGTCTCATCGCTGAACGGGGAGTGGTACCGGAGGGGAGCACAGGGGACTATGGGCACAGAGGGGGCACCTCACACAACTGGGGACGTCAGGGAAGGCTTTCTGGGAATGGAACCCCAAACAGCATCCCCACTCACATGCACAATTCCAGAGATTCTACTAGAAGGCTGTCAAGAGCCATGCCTTCTGGCTGCACTAGCCTCCCAGAGTCCCCTGCTGCCCGATGCAGTGTCTGCAGAGCCAAACGCATCTTCCGCCACGCCTCATCCTCATCCGGCGCTGCATCCGACCCTCCAAGACTCCTGCAGGAGCCTGCCTTCTTTGGCAGGCTCAGCCAAAAAACCAACTCAAAACTCTTTCGTCAGAGCAAGCTTAGGGCGAGCCACCCAGCCCCAGGTGCCACAACCCTCCCAGAGCAACTGTGGCTCATGCCACCCAGGCTTGGCAGTGAACACTGGCAGGGTACCTCCTATTATCTCCTCTGCTTAAAAGAAAGTGACCTTCTTCCAGGTGGCAAGCTGGAAGCTTTGGAGAGTCCTCCTACTGCTCACTCTCTGCAGGATTCGCCAAACCCAGGGATCTGAGGGTCTGGGTGGGCTGCCTTGTGGATCGGGGATATAGAGGGGAGAAAGAGCAGGCTTCACTGGGTTTCCACCTCAGTGCAGCAGCCCCACTAAAGTCTTCTGGGCAGCCTGGCTGTCTCCTGCAACTGCTCTGCTGGGCAAGGAGAGGAGGGAGGCCCCGGGAGACATATGCTAGGGGCACAGCTGCTAAAGGGGCAGCGAGGGGAAGGGGTGGAGCCGCTCCCAGGGGGGAGACCGAAGAGGCTGCAGCCTTCCAGGCCCCAAGGCCCCGAGGTGGCCCGTGAGTGGGTGGGGGAGCAGGTGGGCCCAGAGGAGGTGAAGGGCACAGAGCTGGGCTGTGGCCTCAAGATCGGAGCGAGGTCCCAGTGTGGGCTTGCGACCAGAACGTTTCCCGGAGGCGGTGGGAGAAAGCAGGTAGCCTGGTCTCAGGGGGACAGGATGAGCCGTGCCTCGGGTTGGGACAGAAGGGTCCAGACTCCCCTCACGCCTTGGGGGAGAAAGGCTCAGCCCTGGCCCTGGGGGGGATACGACTCTGGCCCCAGCAGGGGGAGGACGGTCCATCCCCAAACGCGTCCCGGCCGCGCTCCGGGGAGGTGAAAGCCCCCGAGCAGCCGGACTCGCCTCGCTCGCTCCTACCTGGGGGCCGGGTGCCAGCTTGGGCTCGTCCTCCTCCCTGGGGCCGGCGCGGTCAGGCTCCGCCAGCGCCTCTGGGGGCCCTGCACCCGCTCCCGCTTCCAGGCTCGGCGGCGGCGGGGGCTCCGGCGCCAGGGGCTTCTGCGGCCCCGCAACCCGCGCCCGCTCGCGCCGGCCCGCGCCGCCGCTCGGCCTGCTCCGCCTCCGAGTCATGCTGCCGCTCGCGCCGCTCCCTCGCTCCACTCGCGCCGCCGCCGCCGCCGCCGCTCCCCTCACAGGACAACAGCCAATATGGCGGCGCCCGGCTCTCCCTCCACCGCTGCCAGCAGGTCAGAGGGCACGCGGAGTCCGCGCCGCCGCACTAGCCCCCGAAGCTGCCTGCGCCATTTTGAGTAAGGTCACCACCCGGAGTTCCGTGGGAGAGTGAACGTGGTGAGGAAACGCCCTCCCCATCCTGGGATCGAAGGGGTGAGACATGCGCCAGGAGACGGTGTACGCGGTGGCAACCGTGCTGCACGGCGCTGGGCGCTTAATAACGGGCTGTTATGTGGATGAGTGAATTAATTAGTAATTTCTATGGTGCTACGCTACTTTCACAATCATTACCTGACTCCTCGCACCCACACGGCGTGGCAGGCACCATAGTTCCCATTTTGCAGCGGAGAAGACTGAGGCTACAAAAGGCGAAATGGTTGCTCAGCATCATCCAGCCAGAACTCATGGGCTTTTGGACAGACTGAGCTGAAAGGGACGGAGGGGCTGTCTAGGTCTTTATTTTCAAAGTACGGTCCACGGGGAGTCCAGCGTTTGGTGCTTGTGACAGCAAAACTCAGACCTGGCTCCTCCCTCAGTCTGGTGGGGAAAGTGGACACTTAAATACGCAATTACAAGTGTGATAAAGATGAGATGACTTAGGCACGTACCAGGTCAGTGTTTCTCAGGAGGTGGTATGTACGCGAGATTTTGAGTGGTACACAAAGGAACTTTAAAAAGTGTAATGATTATGCATGTAATTGTTAAAAATGGGATATTTTTCTTTCCCTTCTTTTTTTGAATATATAAGACATGCACATAGTATAAATTTTTAAAAATAGTTTTGAGTGTAGTCTGTCTCATGCCAGGGCCAGTGGTACCCTGAAACCATATGGAGGTTATGTGTAGAGGTGCTGTCGATCCATCCACAGGGGCAGAATTCTGACATTGGCCTAACTCAGGGATCAAGGGTTGTTTTGAGAGGAAGGGCTAAATGGAAGGCCCTGAAGCTCTCCCTAACTGCCAACAAGGTAAATGAAAAAATAATACTTCATCTTATCACAGGAATCATCATCAAAGATTTGGGTGGTGATTCAGGGTAATGCCCACTATATCAACATTACCTCTTCAGTTTGGCCAGAATAGAAGATAGATTATATTTTTTCCCCATTTATTTATTTTTATTGTGGTAAAATATGCATAACAGGAAACTTACTGTCTTAACAATTTCTAAGTGTACGGTTCAGTGGTATTAAGTACATTCATATTGTTGAGCAACCATCACCACCATCCATCTTCAGAACTCTTTTCTTCTTGCAAAACTGACACTCTGTACTCGTTAAATAACTCCCCATTCTCCTGTCCTTCCAGCCCCTGGCAATCACCATTCTACTTAAAAAAAAAAAGCTCCTCTTTTTCCCTGTACCAGCCTCTGATAACCACTATTCTACTCTCTGTTTCTATGAGTTCAGCTTTTTTAAAAGGAATAGTCCACATAAAAGTGAGATCTTGCAATATTTGTCTTTTTGTGACTGGTTTGTTTCACTTAAAATGTCCTCCAGTTTCATCTGGCAGGATTTCTTTTATTTATTTATTTATGTATTTATTTATTTAGGGGGGAGATAATTAGGTTTACTTATTTATTTTATTGATGGAGGAAGTGGGGATTGAACCTAGGACCTTGTGCATGCTAGACATGTACTCTACCACTGAACTGTACCCTCCCCCGGGACTTCTTTCTTTTTTAAGGCTGAATAATATTCTTTAATATTTATGTTTTATATATGTACTTTATATATATTCCCATATATATTTTATATATATTCATGTATTTCTTTATATATGTGCATAATATATTCAGTTATCTGTCTATCTAGGTATATATATCACACTTCTTTTTTTCCATTCATACATTAACGGAAAAGACAGAAGGCCTTAAAGAATGATGGAGCAAAAAAAAAAAAAAGAATGACAAAGCATTATGATAAACTCACTATGCTAGGGAACCCACCTGCAGGTACTTTTTCAGAGTGGTCGTTCTTGGAGCAGATAGGTGCAATTGTTGGCCCACAATTATAGGTCTGGTCAGTGCTCTTTCTTCTACACCAAACTTCGGGAACAGTTTGTGTTTCTCTAGCAGGGGTACAGTAAACCTTTACTGTCTTGCTTCAGGGGTATGTCACTCTCGAGACACACTCAGTTTACAGAACTTTTGACCAAATCAGCATTCCAGTGGACATCAGGCTAATCTGCTGTGACACTGATGACAATATCCAGATGGACCTTGAGAACAGGAAGTAGCAGATACTCTAGATGATTTGGTAAGCACGATGTGTGTGCCAGAGGGCAGATAATAAATCCCACAAATACATAGGGGCCTGTCTACTTAGTGAACTATCTAGGGGTCTGGGGTGTGTAGAGATATTCCACACCAAGTAAAGGACAAGCTGCTGGACATTGCAGTCCCGGCCACTGAGAAAGGGCTGCAGGCCACTGGGGAAAACAGTCTGGAGATTCCTCAAAAGACTAGGAATAGACTTAACATATGACCCAGTCATCCCACTCCTGGGCACATAACCCTACTTCAAAAAGACACCTGCACCCCAATGTTCATAGCAGCACTATTTGCAATAGCCAAGACATGGAAGCAACCTAAATGTCCATCAACAGATGACTGGATAAAGAAGATGTGGTATATTTATACAATGGAATTCTATTTAGCCATAAAAATGACAACATAACACCATCTGCAGCAACATGGATGTCCTTGGAGAATGTCATTCTAAGTGAAGTAAGCCAGAAAGAGAAAGAAAAATACCATATGAAATCGCTCATATGTGGACTCTAAAGAAAAAGAAAGAACAAAAATACAAAACAGAAACAGACTCATAGACATAGAATACAAACTTGTGGCTGCCAGGGGGGAGTGGGGTGGGAAGGGACAGATTGGGAGTTTGAAATTTGTAGATACTGACAGGCATATGTAGAATAGATAAACAAGATTATACTCTATAGCACAGGGAAATATATACAAGATCTTGTGGTAGCTCACAGCGAAAAAAAAATGTGACAATGAAGATATGTATGTTCATGCATAACTGAAAAATTGTGCTCTACACTGGAATTTGACACAACATTGTAAAATGACTATAACTCAATAAAAAAAAGTTAATAAAAAAAAGAAAGGGCTGCGTGCTTGCTGGGCTTCCTCAGACTTGGGTATAAAGTATACTGTATTCAGGTACATTATTTTTACCTACTGCTGGGTCACTTGAAAACTTTGAGGGGAACCACACGAGGAGAAGGATTTCTTCCTGGATCAGGCTGCCGAGTGGGTAGTTCTGCCTTTGGCTTTGCTACTCAGATATTGGATTTTGGAGCAAAGTTATGACCTCTCTCAGCAAACTGTTAATTTTCCTTCTGAGAAACAGCTCCTGGCTTGCTCCAGGGGTCTGGTGAAATTGGATGCCCGACCGTGGCGTAGCAGGTGGCCGTAACTTGAGCTACTGCGTTATCTCATCTCCCCAGCCCCAGAATTAGGGGTGGCCAGCAGCACTCCATCACGAAGAGGAAGTGACGCAGATGGCCTGGTCCAGCGAGCCTGGAAGGCACAGGTAGGCTGCCTGAGCAGGTTGTTTACATTCCTCTCCTGCTACTGATGGTCATGGTCTTGGGGAGAGTTGTTTATGGTGAGTTGACTGAGGAGGAAAAATCTAAAGCCCTGTAGAGACGCTGCTAGCTCCAGTGAGAAGCAGATTGCTGGAGTCTTCCAGTCTTCCTCCAAGAAGGCCTGAGGGACCTAGAAACGGGGAGCGTGCCCAGAGGCCCTGAAGGAATGACACTCTGATTCCTGGGCGTTTGCTCATGGTGTCATCTGTTGGTCAGGGGCTTGGAAGGAAACAGTCTGAAGGTTTAGTGACAGAAAGTTTTGAGGAAGATAAATGTAGATAGACTGCCCAGAATGGCTTCAGAGCATAAGATTATTTGTGTCCAAGACGAAGACTCACCCAAAGGGTCTCGATGCAGAAGAATGTCTTAAAAGCCCGTGGGCAGTGTGGGTCCTTCTGTGGCTAGCAGGCAGTCTCCTTCCCTAGCCATCGCAGAACTTGCTCGATGGGTTTATGAGAAAACCAGCCCGGGCTTACGGACTGCCCCTTCCCACAGCTGGCCGACTCCCAGGGCTCAGCTCAGTTTTTGAGCCTCAGGGAACACGCCTGAGCCCGAGGGGGAACCTGACTTTGAGGCAGCCAGGCAGCTCTCTTCTGGCAGCGGGCTGACGCTGGACTCTGTATTAGTCAGGGTGGGCTAAGTGCTGTAACAAACGACCCTAACACTTCAGGGGTTTAATACCTTAATCGTTTAGTTCTTGTTCATGTCACAACCTGATGCCGGACAAAGGGGACTTGCTCCATGCAGTCGTCCAGGGATCTGGTCCCCCTCTCTCTTGTGGCTCTGTCCTCATCTGGGTTCTCCCATCCAATGACAGGTTAGGAAAGAAGAGAGCGCGAGGGGTGCGTGGGATGCTTTCATGAGCAATACCCAGAAATGACTATACATCACTCTCACTCACGTTCCGCTGGGGAGACTTCAGACACATTCTCCACCTGCCTGTGATCTTTCCCTCCTACTCCTTCCCTTCTCCCCAGGCAACCACTGATCTGCTTTTCGTCTCTGTGAATGTTTTGCATTTTCATACAGTTTGCACTGTTTTGCCTAACTTCTTCCCGTCAGCATCACTCTTTTGCAGTTCATCCGTGCTGTCCTCTGTCTCCACAGTCCATTTTTCTCTGTGCTGAGTGGTATTCCATTGGATGGAAGTCCCACAGTTTGTTTATCCATCCAACACAGACCAGAAGTCGTGACAAACGTTTCCCATACAAGAAATTAACTTATTATGCTGCTCTGAGAACTGGAAGAAAATATTTTTAAAGCAAGTATGCAAGGTACTAAAATCACATCCTTTGCAACTGTTTAAATTTATATATCAATTTTACATGCTAACTTAAAAATGTGTGCGAGCAGGGCCAACTTCATGGATGCACAACTGGAGAGTTTTTCTCATTTTTCTCATCTTTTCTATCCCTTTTCTTTGCCCTCCTTCTTGGGAGAGTTTCTCAAATTATCTTCCAACTTTCACTTTGCATGTTTTCCATTTATGTTCTCAGTTTTTGAATTTCCAAGAGTTTTTTTTCTTCTGAATCTTCCTCCCTCCCTTCCTTTCTTCTATCCTTCTTTCCTTCCTTCTTTCTTTTTTAAAAATAGCGTTCTATTATTATTTTAAGGATATATATATTTTAAAGATTTCAAAGAGAGTTTTAAAAATCTTAATTAAAAATTTTACATGCAGAAGTATTCACTTTTTTGGTGCATAATTTGAAGAGTTTTAACACATGCATAACATGTTCTTCTCCCAGTGCAATGTCTAGTCTCTTCAGGTTGCTTTTTTTCTCTTGTTTTAATGTGTTCAACATTTTCATCAGATGTCCAGCGATTCCTGGCTCCCTGCTCGTGATTAAGAATGGGGACTAAGAGGTTAACTGGAGACTTTGAAAACATGGTGAGCTTTGTCAACTGGGGGCTTCACAGTGGGTGATGATGTGGACCATTTGTTGGGGGTCAGATTCCCCAGTAAAGAGCCCACTAGTCTCCCGCCTTCAGCATTTAATGTGGTTTTGGTATCGCCACCCTGTGTTATTTCTTTAAATATATCCTTACTACTTATTAGCTTAAGATGGTATCTAGTTACTCTTCTGCTGAGGAAGATGAGAAAATCAACTTACTTTTAATGTCAGCCACCACTTCTGCCTCTCTCCTTTTCTGACTTTACTGAAGACAGTTTCTTTGATTGTTTCTACGTTCATTTTCTGGAACCAAAATCGCTGCTTGTTTTTGGCTCAGTTGTACACTTAAATGCATTCAGTACTCATCACCGACTTTGCTGCTGTCACGGCTAGTTTTTCTGTTTGTCTTTGGCTGAAAATTGTCTTCTAGGACAGTGCTTCTCCAACTTTTATGTTCCTAAGAGTCATCTGGGGATCTAGTCAAACTGCTGCTTCTGGTTCAGTAGGTCTGGGACAGGGTCTGAAAGTCTGCGTGTCTGAGGGCATCTCCCAGGTGAGGCTGATGCTGCAGGTCCCACTGCAAGTGGTGAGCTTCTAGCAGGCTCCTCACGAGTTCTGAAACGTCGAAAACATCTCTCTGGTGCCTAGAAGCTGTATGAGAAAGGCAGGAAATTCCTGAGTCACATTTTTTTTCCTCGATGACTCTCCAGGCCTTGCTGCACTATCTGCTGGCAGTGAAAGTTTTTTGGAGATTCTGACGGCAGCTTGATTTACCCCTTGCAGGTGGCTTGATTTTTGTGTGCTTGTTTCCTTTCTGCCCGGAAGCTGTGAGTTTTGCTTTATGTTTGAAATTCAGCATCTTTGCAGGCGATGTCTCAGTGCTGACTGATGTGTGGGAGCTCTTTCTGGGTTATGGTGTGGTGCCCGTTTTAAGCTGTGGATTCACAATTTCTTCTATTTTGCAAGAGTTACCTGAATCATTTTCCTTTTGTTTTCATCTAAATCTTTTTTTTTTGAATTGAGATAAAATCCACACACTATTTTAGTACATCTACCCTTTTAAGGTATACAAGTCAGCTGTTTTCAAGTTACTCACAAGGTTGTGAAACCATTACTACTGTCTAATTCCAGAACATTTTCATCATCCCCCAAAGAAACCCCATTCCCATTAGCAGTCACTCTCCGTTCCCTTCACCCTCCTGGCAACCAGTCATCTGCTTCTGTCTCTGTGAATTTGCCTATTCTGGACACGTCACATAACTGGGATTGTACAAGATGTGATCTTTTGTGTCTGGCTTCTTTCCCCTAGAATAACGTTTTCAAGGTTCATCCATGTCGTAGCAAATACAAGAATTTCATTCCTTTTTATGGCTGAACACTGTTCTGTTGTATGGATAGACCACATTCTGCTTCTCTACTCATCAGCTGATGGACATGGGTTCCTTCCACTACCTGAATCATTTTTAAAATTTTTTTTATTTATTACTGTATTATTTATTTTATTTTGGCGGGGGGGGCAGTAATTAGGCTTATTTATTTTTAGAGGAGGTACTGGGGATTGAACCCAGGACCTCGTGCATGCTAAGCATGTGCTCTACCACTTGAGCTATACCCTCCCCACTACCTGAATCATTTTTGAATATTTCTTTTTTTTCCTCTTGCTTGTTTCTTCAGTGATTCCAACGATGTGTCCAGCAGATCTCTTTTGTTCTATGTCTGCCATTTTTCTCTAACCCTTTTCCTTATTTGTTCTTTTTCAATTCATCTTTCTTAATTTTCTTTATCTTTTCCTCTCTGTCCCTGATTGTTATCCACAATCCCTCGTCCCCTCCTCGTGGCTTCATGTGTGGCCTTTTATTTCGGTCATAGTCAAATTCTCCTCCCCCTCTTTTTCCTGAGCTCTCCTAGAAAAAAAATCTTTTCATCTCTTTCTGCTGTCCTGTCATTTCCATATCAGCCTTGCGACCTTGCATGATGGAGGTGATGGTTTTCATAGATTCTGTGGGTTCTTGGGGAAAATCTTGGCTCGTGATGCTCATCTTATCTGTGATAAAATCTTTTTGAGAGATGGTCTTCACTTGCTCCTTTGTTTTTCCTCTATCCGCCCCCCCCCACCACCACAGTATAGATATTTTGCCTATTCATTCTGTGGCTGAATTCTTCTTGGATGAGCTGTTTTCACAAGGATGTGTTGGGGAGGAGCCAAGGTGTTTGCACTATCTCATGCCAATGCCTCCCTGGACGGGTGTGTGCCATTGGGCTGCTGACTTTTCTGCTGAGCTTAGCAAGAGCGGCAGCTTCAGAGCTGCTCCCTCCTCTGGAGTCCCTCCCTGCTGCCCACGTTAGCCAAGGTAGCTGTTTGCCACGTCCTTCATGTGACCTCTTATCTCCCCAGCACCTTATCTCCTCCCACTCTGCTGGGTCAAAAGTGCTTGTTTTCTCCCCACCCTCCAGACGCCATCCACCTGCATGGGCCTGGCCTGCAGTGGCCCTGCCTTGAAGGTCTCCCTGGATGGCCCAGTGTTCCCTGCCCTTAGCAGTTTTCCTTATTTATCTTAGAGTCTGGAGTTTGAGGTTTTCCCTCATTTAATCAAAGACAGAGAGTTGTTGTTTCTCATTTACTTTGCTGCTTTTGGTGGGTCTGGGGGACGAGGTAGACAGCGAGTCATGAGGAGTCCTTTCTAGTGTGTCATTCCAGTAAACAGAGGACCAAAAGCAGATGCTTGGGAGGAAGCAATGAAGATTTGGAGCCACCACTCCCCCCACTCCTGTAAAATGCAGGCAAAGTTCAATGTAATTTAATTAACTTAATGTACATTTCTGAATCTCACTTGAAGTCTTTACAGGAGTGTCCCCCGCCCACACATTCCAGCTTATAATAGTAAAAATAAATGAAATGCCTGGATACCTCTAGAATCAAATTTCAAGTGAATAATATAGCTCATATTTTAAGTCAGACTACGCCAAACATTGCCTCTGAATTTGGAGAAAGTCCAGCTGTCTCTATAAAGTGGTAGCAAACATTTTTATCTTACAGAAAGGCAGAAATACTACTTTATATAAAGGAGCAATGGCTGTAAAACTCTTAGCAATGTGTTTGCTCCCGTTTGAAGTCAACATTGGGTTTTTCTGCCTCATCTCCTTCCAGTTACAACAGGGACCTGGCCAGGCTGGACCAGGTTCTAGGCAGATGGGGACACGGAGCCCTCCATCAGGACGGGGCCCTTAGGACGTTACTGGGACAGTCATCTCCCACCTGGTGCTGTTTGGGGCCCCTGTGGGGGTCTGTGTCCAACTGCCAGGCAGATACAAACTCTGCAGGGGCCCACAGTGCTCTCCGGAGCACTAGGACCTGGAGGGGCCTAGAGCTGTTTGTGAGCTGTTAGAAGCTGGTAACAGCTCAAGTCACAATCCCCAGGGCTCTCAGCTTTGTGTTTTCCAGCTCAGCCTCTACAGCTGGTTCTCTAGGCTACTTGGCCTCTGCCCCACTCTGCTTGGTGTTCTCCACCTATCCCCAAGCCCCCAGATGCCTACTGCTGTCCTCCGGGCAGCCTTTCATAGCTTAACTGAATCCTGGCTCCCCTCCCCTACTGCCCCTGCCCCTTCATCCTCCCTGGTCCTAAGCCTCTTCTTGGTACAGAGTCCCAGTGCTGCTGCCCCTCCCTGCAGTTCTGCCCCGCTGACCCCCTGAGATCCTGTTTGGGCTCATCTACCTCCCCGCACTACTCATTCACCACTCCAGAAGCTCTGGGGCTGTGGCTCTGGCATTCTGCTTGAGGCCTGGAGATTTCCAGGGCTCACCTGCTGTGAAGGGTTACCTCTGTGCCTCCCCTGGCTGCCAACAGCACACCATTCACTCCCTAGTTCAGCCCTGACTCCCAGGCATAGTTCTATGTATATGTCTCTCCCCGCCCACTGGAAGCTCCTCTCCCAAGAGAGAGTCTTAGTCATCTGTACCGCACAGTCAAGGTTAGGGCCAGCCCCTCGATCAGCACTCTTCTGTTAGCTTAGTGGTAGAGCGCATGCCTAGCATGCACAAGGTCCTGGGTTCAGTCCTCAGTACCTTCATTAAAACAAACAAACAAACAGGCCTAATTACCTCCTCCCCCCAAAAAACAAAAAAAGTGCTTTAAAAAAAAGTAAACAAAAGGCTGGAAGGTAGGAACCTAGAGAAATTCACGCTCTGCTCTCCTCTGCTGCGGGCTGTAATGCTCAGTCTGGAAGCCTTTCTCCATCCTCCAGTCCCACGGGAGCTTCCTTGCTCCTCCTTCTTCCCTCCATAGCCGTCAACCTCCATCCTGAGTCCTCTAGGCCCTGCTTCCAGTTTTACTTTTTTTTCTATTGAGGGATGGACACCGTCTGCGAGGCTCGTGGCTGGTAGAGAGCAGGACCCTCCCAGCCAGGCAGGGATGCTCAGGGAGGGGCAGGTGGGATTAAGTAAGAGTGCGTTGGTGCTGAGCCCCGGGCCCTGCTCTGCAGCCTCCAAGGAAGGATTTGACTATTGATTCAAGTAGGGTCTCTATGCCGTGCGGAGGAAGCTTCAGGTAGGCAGGGAAGGGATGAGGCTCCTGGGGTGGTGGCGTGTCTTGGGGGCCAGTGAGGAGGGAGGCCAAGCAGGGGCGGGAGGAGAGCTGGAGAGAGCGAGCTGGGAGTCCAGTTAAGAACCCCTCTTTGCAGATGCTCATTGCTGTCACTGTCTACTCTTCTGTTCCCAAGGGTCACAGAGAGGCAGAGGGAGCATGTTGTCTGAGAACATTCCTGGAACCAGAAAAGTGCGTGGTGAGTCAAAGGCTATGTTTGACCAGGTGTCATTCCTCCACTCATTTATTCCTGCAAATGTACAGATATACAGCAGTGGACTCATTCTCTAGATTGAATAATCTCAAACTCCGAATTTATCCCTCCCCCACTTTTCCTCTTTGGTAACCATAAATTTGTTTTCTATGTTTGTAAGTCTGTTTCTGTTTTGTAAATAAGTTCATTTGTGTCTTTTTTTTTTTAAGATTCCACATGTAAGTGGTTTCATAGGGTATTTGTCTTTTTCTTTCTGGCTTATTTCACTTAGTATGATATTTGTCAGCCCCCCATGTGGCTGCAGACGGCATTATTTCATTCTTTTTTATGGCTGAGTAGTATTCCATTGTGCATGTGTGTGTGTATACCAAACTTCTTTATCCAGTCATTTGTCGACAGACATTTAGGTTGATTCCATGTCTTGGCTATCATGAAAAGCCCTACTGTGAACATTGTGGTGCATGTGTTTTTGAATTAGAGTTTCCTCTGGATGTATGCCCAGGAATAGGATTGCTGGATCATAAGGTAACTCTTATTTTGAGTTTTTTGAGGAATCGCCCTACTGCTTTCCATAGTGGCTGCCAGTAAAGGGAATATGGGTGGGGCAGCAACACCATCTACTATGCAGACAAACAGATTGAGAGCCATTATACAGGACGATCAGTATCAGCAGGTTATTGAAAATAAAAAATAAAATAAAGTCATTGAAAATAAAAGGGAGACTGCTGTCCCTCAAAACAGACTTAAGAAACCTATACAGACATTTCTCCAAAGAAGACATACAGATGGCCGATGAAAAGATGCTCAATATTGCTAGTTATCAGAGAAATGCAAATCAAAACTACAATAAGGTATCACCTCACATGGATCAGAATGGTGATCCACAAATGATGCTGGAGAGGCTGTGGAGAAAAGGGAACCTTCCTACACTGTTGGTGGGATTGTAATTTGGTGCAGCCACTGTGGGAGACAGTATGGCTGCAGTGAATGTTGGCTGCTAAGGGCTCACAGCTGCCCTCTACTCAGGAGAACTGTCTCTAGAAAATTGCTCTTGGCCAACTGGAGCTCACCCTCTTCACCATGGCCTGCAGCCATGATTGACTGATACAGGGATGCTGAAATGTAGTCTCCTGGACCTGAGAGGGGACAACACTGTAGTGATGTTCACGCTCCAGAGCTTTCCAGGGGATTAGGCAGAGTCTAGACTTCAGCTGACAGCACTCATTTCCTTAACTTCTTCCCTTGTTCTCTCCCTCCCCTTACTTCCTTGCAGGTTTCCTTTGAGAGCACTTGCATGAGAGTCCTAGTGTCAAACTGTGCTTCTAGGAGATCCAAACAAAGATAGTCCATGTTCTTCTTTGGAGTGTCACTTAAATTTTACCTTGATTTCTTGAATACCTACAAATGGAAATAAACCCGAGAGGCTTAATCAGATCCAGGTTCAACTCTATAGCAAGATTACTTCATTAGTGGTCTGTGGGCAGCATATTGCAATCCATCTGGAGGCACAAGTTCTGTCCCACCTTTGAGACAGGCTACGATGCATCCATGGGTTTAGTCTGAATCCTCCGTTGTGAAGTTTCCCATCAGCCTCTCACCCAGTGTCTTCATCCACTGACTATTGCCTGACTCAATTACTGCACTATGGGTGGCAAGGGAGTGATTCTTCTCTAATTCTTTTTCTGACATCATTTCTTTCACATTTATTACCTGGAACATTTCCATAGGGAAGAACTTTCTCTTATCAATTAAAGCTGTTTGGTTGTCCTGGAAAGCAGTTTATTCAGGAAAGGTTGGTTTCTTTCCTGTTAATTGCTGATGCTCAGGAAACAGGCTGACTTCCTGGTTCTGTTACCTTTATTACTCATGTCATTTGTTTCGGTATCGTAATGAATGCATAGGTTTTTAAAATTTGAGATAAAATTCACATAACGTAAAATTCACCATCTTAACCATTTAAAAGTGTACAATTCAGTGGTTTTTTGTATATTCACAATATTGTGCAACCATCATCACTATCTAATTCCAGAACACTGTAGCACCCAAAAGGCAGCCCCACCCATTAAGCAGTCACTCCTCATTACTCCCCAGCCCCAGCACCTGGAAACCATTAATCTACTTCCTCTCTATGGATTTGCCTATTCTGGACATTTCATAGAAATGAAATCATACAATATTTCATTTTGTGGCCTTTTGTGTCTGGCTTCTTTCCCTTAGCTTAATGTTTTCAAGTTTCATCCATGTTGTAATAAATATCAGTACTTCATTATTATTCATTCAATACTGACTAATATTCCATTGTACAGATATCCCACATTTTGTTTATCCATTAACTGGTTGATAGATATTTGGGTTGTTTCCATTTTTTTGGCTGCTAGGAATAATGCTGCTATGAACACTGAGGTTCAAGTTTTTGTGCAAACACATCATTTATATTCTCTTGAATAAATACCTAGGAGGAGAATTGCTGAGTCATATGGTAACTCCATGTTACCTTTTTGAGAAACTGCTAAACTGTTTTCCACAGCCTCGGCTCTGTTTACATTTCCCACCAGCAATGTGTGAGGGTTCCAACTTCTCCACATGTCCATCAACACCTGTTAGTCACCATTTTAAAATGATAACCATTCAAACAAATGCTGGAGAGGCTGTGGAGAAAAGAGAACCCTCCTACACTGCTGGTGCGAATGCAGTTTGGTGCAGCCACTGTGGAAAACAGTATGGAGATTCCTCAAAAGACTAGGAATAGACTTACCATATGACCCAGGAGTCCTGCTCCTGGGCATATATCCAGGAGGAACCCTACTTCAAAATGACACCTGCACCCCAATGTTCATAGCAGCACTATTTACAATAGCCAAGACATGGAAACAGCCTAAATGTCCATCGACAGATGACTAGATAAAGAAGATGTGGTATATTTATACAATGGACTACTACTCAGCCATAAAAATGACAACATAATGCCATTTGCAGCAATATGGATGTTCCTGGAGAATGTCATTCTAAGTGAAGTAAGCCAGAAAGAGAAAGAAAAATACCCTATGAGATCGCTCATATGTGGAATCTAAGAACAAAACAAAACAAAACAGAAATACAAAACAGAAACAGACTCATAGACATAGAATACAAACTTGTGGTCGCCACGGGGGCAAGGGGTGGCAAGGGACAGACTGAGATTTCAAAATGTAGAATAGATAACAAGATTATACTGTATAGCACAGGGAAATATATATAAGATATTGTGGTAACTCACAGAGGAAAAAAATGTGACAATGAATATATGTATGCTCATGTATAACTGAAAAATTGTGCTCTACCCTGGAATTTGACACAACATTGTAAAATGAGTATAACTCAAAAAAAAATGTTAAAAAAAATGATAGCCATTCTATTGGGTGTGGCATGGCATTGCACGTGGTTATGATGTACATTTCCCTAATGACTCATGACGCTGAGCTTCTTTTTTTGTGCTTGTTGGCCATTGTTATCTTCTTTGGAGAAATTTCTACTTGAATCCTTTGTCCATTTTTATTTTTATTGGACTGTTTGTCCTTTTGTTGTGAGTTGGAAGAATTCTTTATATGTTCTATCCACACCAGACTCAAGGCTTTTTGCTATGTTGATGGTATCCTTTGATGTCCAAAAGGTTGCAATTCTCCCCCCTCCACCTTTATTGAGATATATTGACAGATAACTTTGTGTGAGTTTAAAGTATACAGTGTGATGATTTGACATTCGCATATTTTGTGAAATGCTAACCACATTAAGTTAACACATCCATCACCTCATATAGCTAACTTTGTGTGTGTATGGTGAGAACATTTAAGATCTATTCTCTCAGCAAATTCCAAGTGCACAATATAGTATTGTTAACTGTAGTCACCATACTGTACATAAGATCCCCAGAACTTACTCTTCCTATAACTGAAAATTTGTATCATTTGACCAGTATCTCCCCATTCCTTGCACCCCACAATACCTGGCTACTCTCTGTTTCATTAAGTTCAGCTTTTTTAGATTCCACATACAAGTAAGATCCCACAGTATTTGTTTTTCTCTGTCTGGCTTTTTTCACTTAGCATAACATCCTCAAGTTTCACCTCGTTGTCGCAATGACAGGATTCTCTTACTTTTTTTTTTTTTAGGATTCCCTTACTTTTTATGTCTAAATAATATTTGTGTGTGTGTGTCCATATCATCTTCTTTATCCGTTTATCTGTAGACAGACACTTAGATTGTTTCCATGTATTGGCTATTGTGAAAAATGCTGTAATGAACATGGGGGGTGTGGGTATCTCTCCAAGGCAGAGGGTAATTTTAGGCTAATAAAAGGGTAATTTTAGTCCCTTTAAATATGTATCCAGAAGAGGAATTGCTGGGTCATATGGTAGTTCTATTTTTAATCTTTTGAGGAACCTCCATCCTGATTTAGAGACGGTACCAGTGTACATTCCCACCAACAGTGCACAAGGATCCGTTTTCTCCACATCCTCTCCAACACTTGTTATCGCCTATCTTTTGATTATAGATTCTAACAGGGTGAGGTAAAGCTCATCATGGTTTTGATTCGTAATGTCCTTATCTGGCCTTGGTATCAGGGTAATGCTGGCCTCACAAAATGAGTTTGGGAATGTTCCCTCCGCTTCCATTTTTGGGAAGAGTTTGAGGAGGATTGGTATAAGTTCTTCCCTGAATGTTTCGTCGAAATCACCAGGAAATCATCTAGTCCTGGGCTTTTCTTTGTTAGGAGGTTTCTGATGACTGATTCAGTCTCCTTACTTGCTATTAGTCTGTTCAGATTTTCTATATTTTCATGATTCAATCTCGGTAGGTTGTATATTTCTGGGAATTTATCCATCTCTTCTAAATTGTCCAGTTTTTCAGCATGTAATTGTTCACAGTAGTCTCTTTGATCCTCTGTATTTCTGTGGTATCAACTGTAATGCCTCCTCTTTCAGTACTGATTCCATTTATTTTTCTCTTCTCTTCTTGTTCTTAGTCTAGTTAAAGGTTTATCAATTTTGCTTATCTTTTTGAAAATCAGCTCTTCTTTTTGTTGATCTTTTCTATTGTTTTTCTGGTCTCTATTTCATTTACTTCTGTTCTGATGTTTGTTATTTCCTAACTTCTGCTAAGTTTGGGCTTAAATTTTTTCTTTCTCTAGATCCTTGAGGTATAAAGTGAGATGGTTTATTTGAGATTTTTCCTTTTTATTTTTTTCAATTTTTAATGTTTTAAATGGAGGTACTAGGGATTGAACCTAGAACCTCAGTGCACGCGAAGCACTCACTTTAGGTTCCTGTGGTCTAAAGTTTAGTTCAAGTCCAAAGTTTCCTCATTGATTTTCTTTCTGGATAATCTAGCCATCGTTGACAGTGGGGTATTGAAGTCCCCTATTATTATTGTATTGTTATCTATTTCTGCCTTCAGCTCTGTTAGTGTTTGCTTAACATATTTAGGTGCTTCAGTAATGGATGCATATATATTTACAATTGTTATAGTTTCTTTTTTCCCCCTCCCCTGGGCCCTACAATTGTTACATTTTCTTGATGAAAATATTTACCTCTTTATCATTATAGAATGACTTTCTTCATTGTTTGTTATAGTTTTTGGTTTAAAGTGTACTTTGTCTGATGTAAGTATAGCTACTTCTGCTCTCTTTTCCTTTCTGCTTGCATGGAGTATCTTGTTCCATTCCTTGACTTTGAGCCTAAGTGTGTCCTTAGTCTCCTCTAGGCAGCATGTATTTGGGTCTTTTTTTTTTTTCTTAAATCTATCCAGCCACTCTATGCTTTTTGATTGAAGAATTAAATCCATTTACATTTGGAGTAAGTATTGATATGTGAGGACATACTAATGCCATCTTATTGTTTTCTGGGTGTTTTATAGCTTCTTTGTTCTCTTATTCCTCTCTTGCTGCCTTCCTTTGTGAATTAAATTTCTGTAGCATTATGCTTTGATTCCCTTCTGCTTATCTTTTGTGTATCTACTATTGGTTTTGCTTTGTGGTTCCCATTACCCTTACATAAAACATCTTATAGGTATAATAGTCTCTTTTATGCTGATACCAACTTAAATCACAAAAATTCTATTCTTTTTCTCCCTCCTTTTGTTTTTGATGTCATAATTTACCTCCTTCTATATTGTGTATTCATTAAATTATTATAGCTATAGTTATTTTAACACTTTTGTCCTTTAACTTTTATAGTAAAATGGTTAATATATCACCACATTACAGTATTTGAGTATTCTGAATTTGACTATATACTTACCTTTGTCAGTATGTTGTATATTTTCATGTTTTCCTGTTGCTAATTAGCATCCTTTCATTTTAGTTTGAAGGACTCTTTTCAGCATTTCTTGCAAGGCAGGTCTAGTGGTGATAAACTCCCTCAGCTTTGTCTGGGAGAGTTTTTACCTCTCTTTCATTTCTGAAGGACAACTTTGCCAGATATGGTATTCTCACTTGGCAGTTTCTTCCTTTTAGCACTTTGAAAATATCATCCCCCTCTCTCTTGGCCTGTTAGGTTTCTAATGAGAAATCCTCTGATAGCCTCATGACTGTTCCTTTATAAGTTATAAGCTTCTTTTTTTTCTTGCACCTTATAAAATTTTCTCTTTGTCTTTGACTTTTGACAATTTTATTATAATATGTCCTAGAGAAGATCTCTTTAAATTGTTTGGTGACCTTTGAGCTTCATGAACTTGGATAGCCAAATCTCTCCCCACATTTGGGAGGTTATCAGCCATTATTTCTTTAAATAACTTTTCTGCCCCCCCCCCACATCTTCTCATTCTGAGATTCTAATGATTTGCAAATTGTTTCTTTTAATATTATCCCATGGATCACAGAGCCTTTCTTCATTCTTTTTTCTTTGTTCTCCCTGACTGGATAATTTCAAAGGTCCTGACTTCTAACTCCACATTCTTTCTTCTTCTTGATCCATTCTGATGTTGATGATTTCTACTGCACTTTTCACT
The DNA here is from genome assembly GCF_048564905.1 of Vicugna pacos. Taxonomy (NCBI): domain Eukaryota; kingdom Metazoa; phylum Chordata; class Mammalia; order Artiodactyla; family Camelidae; genus Vicugna; species Vicugna pacos. The sequence continues at coordinate 8,003,161 of NC_133008.1, read as the reverse complement.
TCACTCATTGTATTCTTCAGCTCCAGAATTTTGGTTTGGTTCTTTTATGTGTTAGATTTTTCATTTTTTTATGTATTGTTTTCCTGATTTTGTTCAATTGTCTTTCTATGTTTTCTTGTAGCTCACTGAGCTTCCTTAAAACTTTAACCCTAACCCTAACCCTGCCTCATTTGGTGTCATGCCACAGGTTCCATGGGCAAGAAGGTCCCCTTCTGGATCACCGTGCTTCCCATGCAGCAGAGAGCAAAGCACCCTCCCCACCCCCACCTTCCAATGAGGGAAGTGACCCTAAGGTCACATTCTCTGGTCAGAGGTCACTTTCCAGTGGTCCCTGCCCCCAGCCTTCAGTCTCATTCGTACTTTCAGAGGCCAATGTGGCCAGACTCTCAAGTGAGTAGCACCCTGAGTCTTGCAGTCATCCCTCAGGAGTATCCCAGGGAGGGTGAGTCTGTCTCAGGGCCTAAAAACTGGGGCTATTGTAGCTGCCTCTCCCCATGGAGAGTCTCCTTTATTGATATCTCTGGCCTTGATGATTTGGACTTGATTTTCTTGAGGGTGCCAAGCAGTGAATTTCCCTATAACAGAAAACATCAAGTTCACATGAGAGATGACTCTATTCCAACAGGGCAACCAGCACAGGGCTTGGAAGAATGTGGCCTAGATCAGGCAGAAGCAATGGGGGCATCTATACCTGTGTGCACTTGTGAAGGCTGCATTACGGGAAATGCTGAATATAATGGAAACAGTGACTTGGAATACTGCAAAAATAGGCATCTCTTGAAGAGATTAGCCAATGGCATCATAAAGGGAGACACAAGTCGACTGAAAAATAACAGGAAGACAGAGGTGCCCCTCAGACTCCGTGAAGAACCCAACAGTCCAGCTGACTTGGGTGGGATAGCACGTAAACCTGGTCAGATCCCAGGGAAAGAGAGGGAGGCACAGGGTTGCCACCAGCACTTGGGTTACCCAAAAGATGGGCCCGAATTGGACCTTTCTGGAAAAGGCTCTACATGTTGCTAAGGCTTCTGGGGCAAAGCATCCTTCACCCCATACCTTTTGGAATCAGTCCCCCATCAATGCAGGGAGGGCCTCAAATGTTAACATCTGATTGGACACATAGAATGAACTGTAGAGTAGGAGGCAACATGTATTTAGGTCAGAAAACTTGACAGTTATAATTTATATTCACTCTTATTTCTCCATCTTGGGATGGTTCACCCATCCTGTTTAACATGGGGGTTGGGCGCACACTCACCCTCTCTCTTGCTCAGCATCACAGAACCACAAAGGAGCCTACAGCTCCTCCCACCCAAGTGTCTCCAGCTGGAACCCATCCTCTCCCTAGTTCTTAATGAGAAACCAAATTAAAGAGGTCCTCTGTCCCCCTGCAGTAACAAGGAAGTCCCTCAGGGTTGGGAGGGGAGGGAGAAGCCAAGAGACAGGCTGGGCCAGGCCACTTCCCATCAGCCAGCGGAAGGGGAGTGAGTTGGGCGAGGCCTCTGGTCTCTGGGGCCCATCTACACCAGCTTCTTGGCTTTAAAGAAGCTCTTGAGGTGCAGCATCTGCCAGACGCCAGTGGCCACGAGGATGAGGGTCTGCAGAATGGACCACCACAGTACCCGCTGGTTGGTGCTCTCGCTGGTTTGCCGGAAGCGCTCCTCTCGCCACTGGGAGGGGAGAACGGAAAAGGCGCCCGGCTAGAGATGAATCCCCGCCCCCCAGAGGAGGAGCCGGAAGAGCCAGTCCCTGGGAGGTTACACATCCTCTCTGTCTCAACTGGGCCAGCCCACCCCTTACCCTCTGGTGCTCCTGCTCCTTCTGGATCTTCTCCACCTGTTCTACCAGCTGCTGTATGCACAGTTGCAGCAGAGTCATCTTGTCATTGGCCGCAAATTCTGTATAATCATTGGTGCGTTCACCCAACTGCATGTCCAAGTGAATGGCCTGGGGAGCAGGGGAACCAAGGATGGGGGTCAGGAAGCTCAGCTATATGCACCTGCAAGAAACCCAGCTTCCACACCCCAGTCTGGGCCTGACATTGAACTAAAGTGGGCAGTTCAGTTCCTCACACTCACTGAGGCGGGGACTAGCCCTGCTCTGGGTATCAAAACCCCAGATCAAGTCCACGTCCAAAAGACAGAAGGGACAGGACCAAATGTGCAAAGAAACAGAGGTATGACTCAGTGTTTGAGGCAGGCAGCTGCTAGTTCTGTGTCAGTGGGAGGTGGCAATGAAGAGCCTGGGAGCATTCTGCTGCTGAACAGCTCTAAATTTCACATTGGTCCTTATGCTGGGATGTCAGGGAGCTAAGGGAGGATTTTAAGACAGAGTGACTCCATCCTGGTTCCCCTCTCATCCTTCAGGAGCTGTCTTTCATAGAAAGCCCAGCCCTCCTCAAGAGGCACCACCCACTGCAACCTTCCCACCCCAGGGACTGAGACCTTGAGCTCCCCAGGTCAGTGGACCTCCCCTTGCCACACTCACCAGCTTACTACCATAGAAGAGGGCGAACCGGATGGACTCGAGGTGAAGGCAGATCTGGTGCTCTCCAGGGGACTGGGAGGTGAAGGTGAAGCTGCCCTGAGGGCCGTACTGACGGGACAGCAGGTTCTAGAGGAAGCAGCCTCCAGTGAGCACAGAGAAGCTTATCGGAAACTTACTTCTAGGAGAGGAACTCTGGGGGTATCCCAGGTCCTGACCTCCACAGGCCAGCCCAGCGGGGAGGGTGTAAGAGAAATGGCATCAGTGGAATAGAAAGTCTCAGATCCCAGGATGGCCAATGCAGGATGCTCTACAGTTTGCAGAGAGCATGGCCTTCCTTCAGCTTTTCTGCCTGTGAGGAGACGGGCCCTCCTCTGAGAAGTGGAGAACTAGAGAGGACTAGGCATTGATGCTGGAGGCCCCGGGGGCGGCAAGGAGTCCAGGTCCACCTCACCTTGTTCTCAGGGTCCTTCACAAACACGAACAAATTGATCCATTGAGGGGAGGGCTGGTACTTTTCCATAGCAGGGTCGTATAGCTCTGTCTTGTAGTTACCTAATGGAGAGGTAGACTGGATGCAGCCCCATCCACACCCATGACCAAACCCCGCACCGCTTTCTGCTCAGGACCTCCTGGAGTCACAGAGGGCCAGGGAAGGGGTTGGGGGTAGGGGTAGGGAGGAACAGGAAGATCCAGGCATCTCACTGCGGGGGCCTGACCCCAGTCCTCAGCCTCTCTCTTCCACTCTCCAGCCCCGCTTTTCTGCTGTCATCCGGATCTGGATCAGACTTGTCTCCTCTGTGCCCCCAGCTCCACTCAGCACAGGCAAGGGAGAGAATGCTTTGGTTACACTCCTGTGCACCCATTTCCCACCCAAGCCCATCCCCGACAGCAGAGGGGAGGTGCGGGCCTGAGCTGATCTCGCGGATCTCCATCCCCCATCCCCACTCAGGACTCTGGGCGAGGGGAGGGCAAGGCCGAGACTGGCTGCGCGCGCACCTATGACCATGGTGCCATCGGGGATCTCCTGAATGAAGCATTTCTCCTCCAGCTCGCGGACCTCGAGGTAGAACGCGCCCCCGCCGCCGGTCAGTGCCAGCAGCTGGCCCAGCAGCAGTGGCAGGGTCAGTCCCGCTGCCCGTATTCGGTTCCATCGCCGCCGGGGGCCGGCGCCGGGCCCAGCGCCTTGCACCCCGCAGGCCCCCGCCACCTTCCCGGGCGAGCCTGCCACCTCCGTGCGGGACCTGCGGAGACTGCGAACTCCGGCACGGACTACAACTCCCAGGAGCCCCCGCGCGGCTCCGCCCCAGGCGCATTCCCGCGGACCCGCGCTGCTGAAGGGCCACGGGAGCCCCCACCCAACTAATGAGGCTCTCTCGAGCGCTTTCCCTGCCCTTCCTCGCTTAATAAAATCTAGGGAGCCAGGTACTCTTAGCCCCATCCTGCTGATGGGAGTAATAGCCTCAGAGAGAGAAAAGGGCTTGCCCTCTGAAACTTGCAGAGCGGCTGCCGAGATGGGTGTTGAGAGTGTGGGCAGGTGGGAAGTTTATGACCTGGACCTGAACCTCGAGGAGCATAGAACTGATGTAGGTGAGACGGAATGAGAACTGCAGAGAAGCCCTCTAGGGTTCAGAGGCTGACGTAGTAGTTCAGGAAAGGGAGGGAAAAATACCATGGCTTTTATGGAAGGGATAAATTTGATTCAAGCTCTGAAAGATGGTTAAAATCTCCCTGAGCAACGGGGGAGCAAGGACATTTTGGTGGAGGGACCTGGAAGTGCCTAGCAGCCAGTAGGCCAGTTAAAGGACTGGGGGGAGAAAGATTATGGGAACAGGAAGGGAGGAGGAGGTAAATTGGGCTGAATCACTGAGGGGGGCAGGGGCTGCCAGGCTCACTTGTACAGGTGGGACCCTTCATCCAGTGTGAACATAAGAGATTGTGAGTGAGACTGGAGGGTGACAGAAGGTGGCAGGAATCCAACTGGAAAAGAAAAGGTGATACACAACTGAAAGGGGTGGGATGGGAGAGTGCGGTCAATATAACAGGATGGGACCCAGGAAAAGCAAATCTCAGGAATTCCAAAGTTCACGGTGCCTTGAGTAGGACAGTGTAGATTCAAACTACTGTCAATATACAGCAGGAGCCCTAGCCAGGTGGTGGGATGAAGACCTACACCATCTAGTGTCTGATGATAATAGATGCTCATTGTTTTATTCAGCAATATAAAATATTGAGGATGAAAATAATAATACTTTTAATTCTTCTATGCCAGACACTGTTCTAAGCACTCTTAAATGTATTAACTGAATTAATATTTTAGAAACTCTATAAGGTGGACTCTAATGGGATTCTAGTTTAACATCTGGGGAAGCAGCGGCAAGGAGAAGTTAAGTAATAACTTGCCCAAGGTCATCCAGCTGACAAGTGGCAGGCATTTACTCTGGGTTTACAAACTCTGGCTTACAATACATGTTGGACACGAAGATGAATAAGACTTGTCTCCTGCCCTCTAAGAGACCGCTGAAAAGCAAGGAAGCAATATCAATACAGTGTTTTAATAATATGTTTAGCTACCAGGAATTGTCCCTTCATTTTAACGGTGTGGCACACTGCTAAATTCTAGGGGGACATTTTTATTCCTTCTTTGGGAATGGTCTTTAAACAAAAATGACAGATGCATGTGTTAGCAAAGGCAAACACTTCAGAAAGGTCAATTAAGACAAGGGCTGAAAAGCATCTGTTGGATTTTGGAAGTAGTTGTCAACCAAGGCCATTCACCAGGAGCTGGGAGCAGGGGTGATCGCTCAGGGCTGGGGAGGCAGAAAGAGGTGCTGTCCATGGTCCTGAACTGCAATCGCCAGCATCACTGCCTGCAGCAAAGGACTGGTTTTGGTTTTTAGTTTTCATAAAAATTTCTAATCCCTCATGAACCAGTACTTTTGTAAAACAAACTTATTGTGTGCTTGGATGTCACATAAATGTTAAATTTCTACAAAGGTTTCTAAACACTTAATTTCAGTACTTACTTCATTGCAGAAATATAACAGACATTCAGGGACCAGCACTGGCCGACAGTAACACTGTTGCATGGCAGTGGTCCAGTGGACTGCCCTCAGAAATCCCCTAAAGGGACAAAAGTAGAAAATTACTAGGGCCTGCAGGGACATGCATGTGAGGAGAGAGTGCACCAGCGACTTTACAGCAAGATTTCAAAGCCAAGTACCTAGATGCTAGGATGGGTGACATAGCTTCCCAAGTAGTAAAAGTAGTGTGTGGCCTGTGTTTGTGGAATCCTTCCACAGGCTTTGGGATTGTTGTTTTCTTATTTCTGCTATCTGCCTCCTGATGGATGAGGCTGGACTAGAAGCCTATGCAGGTTTCCTGGCTGGAGGATTTGGTGCCTGCCCACTGCTGGGTGAAGCTTGGTCCTGGACCTCTGGTGGGTAGAGGCCTTTGTGGCTCCAAAAGTCAGCTGATGGGTGGGGCTGTGTTTCCACTCAGTATGTTGTTTGGCCTGAGGCTTCCCAGCCCTTAATCCTACAGGCTGTTGGGTGGGTGCTAATGAACCAGTCAAGATGTCAGCCTCATGTAGTTGAATACTCTCGGTATGTCCGCCACCAGCATTTTGTGTACCCTGGGTGAGCTGCAGCCATTCCCTACCTCCCCAGGAGACCCTCCAAAACCAAAAGGCAGGTCTGGCCCAGGTTCCTATGAAATCACTGCCTCTGCCCTTGGACCTGGCGCACGTGAAATTCTGTGTATGCTTCCCAAGAGAATGAAGTCTATTTCCCCCAGTCTCAAGGGGCTCCTGGAATTAAGCCCCACTGGCCTTCAAAACCAGATGTCTTGGGGATCTCCTCCTCCTTCCAATGCCAGAACCTGGGCTGGGGAGCCTGACGTGGGGCTTAGAACTCTCACTCCTGTGGGAGGGCCTCTGTGACTTAATTATCCTTCAGCTTGTCGGTCGCTTGCCCCCCATCCTGGGGATATGGGGCTGGATTATACTGATTATATCAGGAGCATGCCCCATCCCACTGTGGTTCCCTTTTCGTTTCCAGTTTAAGATGACCTTTTTCGCTAGGTTCCAGTTTTCTTTTTTGCTAATGGTTGTTTAGCAGTCTGTTGTGATTTTGTTGTCTCTATTTCCCTTATAGTTTTTTGTTCCTCACTTCCTGCATTTACTATCTTTTGCATTACTTTTTGTAGTGAAACATTTACATTCCTTTCTCATTTCCTTCTGTGTATATTCTTTAGCTATTTTCTTTGTGGTTACCATGGGGATTCCATTTAACATCCTAAAGTTGTAATACTCTAACTTGAATTTATACCAGTTTACTTTCAATAACATACAAAAACTTTGCTCCTTTAACAGCGCTGTTCTCACCTCTTTCAGTTGTTTATGTTACAAAATTATATCTTTATACATTGTGTGTAATGGGCTTTTTTTTAACTATAAAAAGAAACTAACAGTTGGTGCATGCAATAAATTGAATAAATCTCCATAGAATTATGCTGGGTGAAAAAAAAGCCAATCTCAGGAGGTTACATACTATATGATTCCATTCATATAACATTCTTTTTTTTTAAACTTTTTTATTGATTTATAATCATTTTACAATGTTGTGTCAAATTCCAGTGTTCAGCACAATTTTTCAGTCATTCATGGACATATACACACTCATTGTCACATTTTTTTCTCTGTGAGTTATCATAACATTTCGTGTATATTTCCCTGTGCTATACAGTGTAATCTTCTTTATCTATTCTACAATTTTGAAATCCCAGACTATCCCTTCCCACCCTCCACCCCCCCATATAACATTCTTGAAATGACAAAGTTACAGAAATGGAAAACACAGATTAGTGGTTATCTGGGGTTAAGGAGGGGGTGGGGGGGTAGGGAAGTGGGTGTGGTTATAATAAGATAATTGTGAAAGATCCTTGTGGTGATGGAAATGTTTTGTGTCTTAACTCTATCAATGTCAATATCCTGGTTGTGATAATTGTATCATACTTGGGCAAAATGATACTACTGGGGGAAACTGGATAATGGGTACTTTGGATCTCTCTTAATTATTTCTTACAACTCCATGTTAATCTATAATTATCTCAATATAAAGAAGTTGAATTTTAAAAATACCTGAAAGTATTATTATAAAACATCATTTATTAATTCTGTAATCATTTAATTCTGAGGGGTGGTTACAACAGCAGTAATAGTATGTAGTTATAATAGCACAGAGGAAAACACAACAAGCAATTTATAGGAGAAAACAAATGACCAACAAAAAATGTTCAGTATTCAAGGAAATAGAAATTAAAAGGATAGTGAAATACCATTTTTCCCTCACTGATATAGTAAAGATTAAAAAGGTTGAGAAGCTCTGACCAGGGTTTGGGGAAGGAAGCACTCCCAACAAACTGTTGCTGGGATTGTAAATTTGTACAAAGTTTTTGGGAGGCCAATTTGTGATCTCTTATCGACAAAACTATGTCCTACAGTAATGCTTTATAGAAAATGAACAAGAACTTTTATTGCAGCATTATTTGTAAGAGCAAATAATTAGGGGGAAAGAAATCTTAACCATTTTCATAAAGTAATGGTTAAAAAATAAGATACATTCATATTATGGAATATTACTACTGGTAAGAAAAATGAGGTAAAGACTTTCCATCGAGGGAGAAATGTAAATACATCCCACTAAATCTCCTTCCCTAGGGCCAAATGAAACAACAAAGAGAACTCAAAATAGAAAACCCCAACTTTTATGACGCCTTGAGGTAGAACAATTATAAACTGCTAACTACGAAGAAAAGCTGCCAAAACATACTGAAATTCGTAATAAAATCCAGGAAGGACACTAAACGCAGATCTTTGCTGATTTCACACTGAGTGCAGAACTCTCCAAAACAGCGGTTCCGCCTCAACCCCTCCACAAATACCCCTTTACCTGCCGGCAACTAGGGTTCTAGATCCCGGTCCAGAGTTGAGCCGTAGCGGCTGGGATTCGGCAGCAAAGCAAGCGCGAATGTGAGTGAGTAAGTGAGCAAGTGAGTGTGCGTGTTTGTAGGGGGATAAAGGGAAATGCCTGGGAGCATACAAATCAGATACAGGAGTGGCTGGGGTTTGATGGGCAAAAAAATGGTAAAAGGATATTGTGGCGACTTCTTCTTCCTCTTCCTTCTCTCCTTCAGTATTTGAGTCATTTTCGAAGACAAATTGATGCATGGTTTGTGTCGTTTTTCTCAAAGTTCATTTTTTAAAAATAGAAGCTCTGACTGGCAGATGTTGTGCCGAGGGAAATCAAGGATCCTAGGTTCGAATCCTGTTCCTGCTCATAATTCTCTTCGTGACTCAAACTTCGCAAGTTTCATCATCTATAAAAAATTGATAATCATCACCAGTCGCCGTTCCGCGACAAGGGTCAACGGAAAGAATTTTTCGTTTCTGGGGCCCCAATTTGGTCCTAGGTAGAAGCGGCGCCCCAATCAGGTACTGCCGCGCCGCCGTCCCGGGACGTCTCGGGACTTGTAGTCCACCCGGCTGAACTCGCTGTCCCGGCACGCCCCGCGGCGGCGGCAGGGCTACGTGGCGCGGCCGGCCGCGGCTGCGCGGGCAGGTGGGGCAAGATGGCTGCGGAGCAGAGCGCGCGGGTCGCTGAGCCCTGCCCGGGAGCGCGGCTGGGTAGGGTCGTTCGGGCCCTCCTGCTGCTGCTGTTGTTCGCGGCCCGCGGAGGCGCGCTCTACTTTCACATCGGGGAGACAGAAAAGAAGTGCTTTATCGAGGAGATTCCGGACGAGACCATGGTTATAGGTGCGGGGGACGGGGGAGAGTTTGCGACTAGACCGCGGTCTTGGGGCGCGGGGTGCGGGCAAGTCAGCTCTCCGGAGCCAGGAGCAGCCGGCCTCGCCGTGCACCGGTGGCCGCGGACCCGGCGCCTCCCCGCGCTCCTCTGATTGCGCTCGCCCCGCTTCTCCTCAGGAAACTACCGGACGCAGCTGTATGACAAGCAGCGAGAGGAGTACCAGCCGGCCACCCCCGGGCTTGGCATGTTCGTGGAGGTGAAGGACCCAGAGGACAAGGTGAGGCGGCCCCTGAACCTCGCTGAGCCCTCTGCTCTGCACTTGAGCGCCAGACCAAGCAGGCTCTGTTACTTCCCTTCCTGGTTTCCGCATCTGCTAAACTGGTAAAAACAGTTGGTATTGTGGGAAGATGCTGGATTTTCACTCCAGGCCAGCCTTGGGCTGTTGCAGTGCTGGCTGCTCCTCTCAGCCTCTTACCACTTTATGACTCGGCCAAGTCCTTCACTTTTCCTGAGCCATTTTCCTGGTCTGTGAAATGGAAATTCGTCTATCTTATAGATAGGTAATGGGTAATGGGTGATGGGTGGATTAATTGTGCTGCTGGAAATCGAAGAGTTTTGTCAACTCTAAAGCTGTGACATCTAGACTTTAGGATTTCACGGAATAGGGTACTTTCCGAAAAGAATGAGCAGCTTTTGATTTTGACAGATAAGGATATTAAAACAAACAAACCAAAAACCCAAAACTCTTTTTTTAATTTAAAATTTTATGTATGTATGTATGTATGTATGTATGTATTTATTTTGGTGGGAGGAAGGCAATTAGGTTTATTTATTTTTAGAGGAGGTACTGGGGATTGAACCCAAGGCCTCATGCATGCTAAGCATGCACTCTAACACTTGAGCTGTACCCTCCCCTTCCAAAACCCTTTAGCTGTCACTTTCACTTAAAAAAAAATAATTACACCAAAAGAGTTGAAAGGTCACAAGCCATGAAGAAAGAAAGCCCTTTCCAAGTGTGGTCATGTGCCAGACTAATGTTAGACTCTTCACCCCTGCTCCAGATTGTTTGAAGACAAGTTTTTGGCACCTGCTGCTAACCAGCACTAAACCTTTTAGTGTTGTAGGGTGCCTAAGGCTCTGCCTGTCAACTTTTGAGGCTCTTACTGCCTTAATCACCGTCCAGCCCCATCCCCACTATAACACTCACCAAAGCCTCTTCTCTCCAGGTCATCCTGGCCCGGCAGTATGGCTCTGAAGGCAGGTTCACCTTCACCTCCCACACCCCTGGTGAGCACCAAATCTGTCTTCACTCCAATTCCACCAAGTTCTCCCTTTTTGCTGGAGGCATGCTGGTAAGTGGACCCACGTGGGACTCATGGCTTTCAGCCTCTAGCCCATGGTCAGGGCTGGAGACTGGTGATACTGTGGGTGTGAGATGACTGTGTCAGATTTTGTGTCTCCTGATAAGACCGGGTTTCCGGTGGATATTCAGGACATGGTTGCAGGGCTCTTTGTATATGCTCTAGGCAAGCATCAGCCAAGGCTTGTTCTTGCCTATGGGCCTAGAGCCCCATAGGGCCGGACACTGAGGAGGCCTCAGTCAGTGTTGGCTAAATGAACAAATGAAGAAAGGTGGGAGGACCAGCTGTTAGGCCCTGGCAGGAAGACACAGTAGGACTACCTGATTCTCCTTATCTTCCTTGTCTGTCTCCAGAGAGTTCATCTGGACATCCAGGTAGGTGAACATGCCAATGACTATGCAGAAATTGCTGCCAAAGACAAGTTGAGTGAGTTGCAGCTACGTGTGCGACAGCTGGTGGAGCAGGTGGAGCAGATCCAGAAAGAGCAGAACTACCAGCGGGTGAGTGGTCGGGCCGGGAGCAGTGGGCTTCTCCCCAGACGCTGCGCACTCACTTAGCCAGGAGTTGCACGTCAGATTCATTTTGAACCCCAGGGACTTACGTGTCTCTGCTGTGTTGTTAGGCTAAGTGGTGGCATGGGTATTACTGGCTCTACTTTGTAATTGAGGAGACAGATCTCTTAAGAGGCTGTCATTGTCTTATTAGGAGATACACAAAGTGACAGCAGGAATTGATATCAACACCTTGGGTGCTAGTTCCATGGTCCTCAGTGCTCCCAGGACCAGAGTTTCAAACTCTGGAGCTAGGCAGGTACGATGAATGGATTTGTGACTATAAGGACTGGTAAAATAGTGCCCTCTCTAAACAGGAATGGCTCATGTTACCAGCTGAGGACAGCCTTGCAGAGATGCTAGCTCTGGGTTTTAGGAGGAGCTAGAGATTCAGGTTGTTTATGTGAAATTTTTCAGGTTTTAAATGTTGTCAGAACACTATGTGAACCAAACAAAACACACATACGGGCTAGATCCAGCCCCTGAGCCACCAATTTTCAACTTGTGCCCACAATCTTCAAGGAGCAGTTTGGGAGACCCGGGCAGAGGGCTCAGAGCAGGTCCCCTTCTGAGCATTGCAGGACAGCTCTGTCTGATAGGGTGATACCACAACCACTTTACCACTCCCCCAGGCACCTGGGGGAGGACCGTACCTGACAGATGAGCAGACAGACCTAGGAGAAGTGAGTGGGTTGTTTGAGGTCATCTGACTGGTGAGGGTGAAAACAGTCCCTGGGTGAAATGGCTTTTTTCAGGCACTTGCCTGGAACCTGGGCAAAGTTGGTTGGTCCTGGGGTATCTTCCAGGGAGGGAATCCAGCAGTTCTAGTGAACTGCAGGTGACCCCCAACCAACTCAGGCTCTTCTTTCATTCTCCCCTCCCACAGTGGCGAGAGGAGCGCTTCCGGCAGACCAGCGAGAGCACCAACCAGCGGGTGCTGTGGTGGTCCATCCTGCAGACCCTCATCCTCGTAGCCATCGGCGTCTGGCAGATGCGACACCTCAAGAGCTTCTTTGAAGCCAAGAAGCTGGTGTAGCCATCCCAAGCCTCACAGGCCATCCTTCCTCTCTGACTGGGGAAGAAAGGTCCTCCTGGACTGACTTCTGTCTGGCAGGAGGACTGGTTCCCAGCCATGGATGTTCTGGGGAGAGGGGCCAGCACACGCTGAGGGCAGCAGCTTGGCTTGCTAATACTGAGCAGGTGGTGGGGCAGTTGCTCCTTCTCCTGGGCTCTGGGCCCTTTGCAGTAATCTCCCAGGGGCTGGTGAAGCCACTGGGAGCCCTACTGACACCTCAGAATCACAGTGTTACTGATCAGGGATGTGAGGCTGTTGTCTGGGGTGGCTGGGGGGAGGGACATGGGTGGGCAAGCCAATCTTCCTTCTGTCTTCCTTTGCTAACTTGGGATTTTGACCAGGTTGGGATGTAGCTTTGATTCCCTGCCACCTGGGGAACCTCACTACTCCCCCTTTGGGCCTAGACCCAGCCTGCTGATCTGGGGCATGTGTGTTGAGGGTGGGGTAGTGGGGTGGCAGCGTGGGAACGTGGCCCTGAATTTGACCCCGGATTCTTCACGTGGTTGTTCTTTTTGGGGCTAGAGAAACGGGTCAGGCGAAGCAGAGGCTTTGGTGCTGGTTGGGGGTGGGGCCTGCAGAATCTTAGTTACTGATTTCATTTTCAATAAGTCTAAGTTTGTTACATTGGTTTCCCAATTAAAAAAAAATTGACTTCTTGTCCAGTGTAAATTTACTCTACTGTCAACGGCATAACACCACAGGGTGTTTGAGGGAGTGTGTTTTCCCAACGGGCAAAGCTCTTCACATCCTAAGATGAATATCCACCTGTGAACTTCATTCTTTCGATCCTCCCTGGTTGGTGGTGTTGCCCAAGATCATCCGACAAGTAAATTGTGGGGTTGGTGCTCAAATTCACACCATTTCCTCTACACCAGCTCCCCTGTGAATTGCTCTGCCTTCTACAGTAGGTGGACAGAATTGTGCTGCAAGGAAGTGCCTAGTTAGGGAAGGTAGTGTGCACTGAACAGAGGGATCTGCTGGTGTGGGAAGGACAAAAAGCCCTGGGCTGGTGGGGATGAGGATATTGATGGGCTTAACCAATAGCATGAGATTTCAGCAAAGACTTTGAAGAAGAGGAAGGATTTTGATGAAAGAAGGCAAGACAGAGGTGGTTGAGAGAGACAGGCAAACAGCTGGAATGGAGACGGATGAGCATTTTTTCAGCTGGTGTTGAGGGAGCGGTGTTGTGAGAAAGCTGGAAAGTAAGGTTGGTTAGAGTTAGAAGAGCCTTGAACCCCAGATAAGAGATTTGGATGTTACCACTGTTCAGCAAAGTTTTGAGTATAAGAACCCCCTGAATATGAATTTGGGAGAGGTTATCCAACAGTGTGTGAGAAAGAGACTGGGGGTGGGGAGACAAATTTGGGGACTACTTGAATTGCTAGGAGAATGTAGTCTGAGCTCATATTGCCACCTAGACCTCCACATTTAGGAAAAACCTTTTTTTAAAAACAGCTTTAGAGTTACAGAAAAATTGTGAAGATAGTTTACCTTATTAACATGATGCAATAACATGAGTACATGTTAAAACTGATGAACCAGTAGTGATGGTCCATACTTCATGCAGATTTCCTTAGTTGTTACCTAGTGTCTGTTCCAAGATCTGTCTAGGATACCAAATTACATTTCGTTGTCTCCCCTTGGGCTTCTCTTGGCTGTGACAGTTTCTCAGACTTTACTTGTTCATTATCTTGACGGTTTTCAGGAGTACTGTTCAGGTATTTTGTAGAATTTCCCTGAATTGTGATTTGTCTGCTGTTTTCTCATCATTAGACTAGGGTCCTGGGTTTTTGAAAGAGAGGCCACAGAAGAAAAGTGCCACTCTCATCCCCTCATATTAAGGGTACTAATTGCCAACATGACTATAGATACCACATAGCTTAAAATTAGTTAATTTAGGTTTTTAGATGAAATCTGATTCCTTGAGCTAAGTCAGATCTGATACTACTGGGGCTTCATCTCAATGCGACTACAATTAGCTGGACTGAATGGCAGCTATCTGGGCTTGTGCTTCCCAGGTCAGTCCCATTTTCCTGCTTCCATCACTGGCCTTATCTGACTGGTCTCTGCAGGGGTCAGCCTTGCCTTTGTCATTAGCCAAATCTAGGCTGGATTTGTCAAGGTTCTGGTACAGGGTGTGGTGCCCTGGGAGAGTTCAGTGGGAAGGGGACTGGTGGGTTGTATGCTTGGTTAAAGGGAGAAAAGGGGCTGCTGGGAATGATTAATTTCCCACCCATAGTGAAGTCCTCTCAGAAGCAGAGTACCTGAGTCCACAGCTTGTGAAACCAAACTACCTGGGCTTACATCCTGAATTGTCTCTGTGTGCCTCAGTTCCCTCATCTGTAAAGTGGGCATAATAAGTGCAATATTCATAAGGACATACTGAGATAACAGTAGTAAAGAATTTACAATGACTGGTACATAGTAAAAACTCATTCGATGTTAGCTATTTATTAGGAGATTTAAATTTTGCCTGGAAGAAGAGAGGAGATCAAGTTAATAACTCTGCCACTCTCTTCCCAGGTGGGAAGCTGGCCTAGCTGGGGCCTAAGTTCCCATGGTGACAGGGCAGATATGGGAAGTCAATCTCCTTATTCCCTTCCGCAGTTCTCACCTCAGCTCCACTGAAGTACCCCTCCCCAGATGACAGCTATCATTTATATAGCGTGGACTATTGTGCCCATCACTGTACCAGTGTTTGCATTTTCTCCTTTAATCCTCACAGCAACCATGTAGATCAGGAACCATTTATATACTCAGGTGAGGAAACAAGCAAAAGAGATTATCTTGCCCCCCACCCCCCACCCCGCCCCAACATAGCCGAACTGGCACAGTCAGGGTTCGAATCCAGCCAATCTGTGTTTAGTGCCTGGCTCCTGACTACTGTTTGGGGTATCCCTGAGCTTGGCCCTGCCCTCCTCCAAGCTTGTCGCGGAGGAAGAGTGCACCTGGGTTGACGGCGCGACTGCTCAGATTCTCTCTGCCTTCCCTTGGGAAGAGGCGGAAGGTGCAGATCATTGCCAGGGTGCTGGTTTGTAAGTCCGGAGTCTAAGTCCAGCCCCAGTCCTTTGTCTTGAGCCCCCTCTGAAACCTCAGTTTCTCGGCATGTCAAGCGGTCCCCGGAAGGCAGCAGTTCCGGCGGTTGGAGTACTCACATGTGCCTCCGGAAGCGGAACCTTTGACGCTGCAGCTCCGGGGAGCAGACGGCGCGGCCGAAGCGACGGACCCAGCGGACCGAGGGGCGGGCGGACGGGCCTGGGCGGGGCGGGAGGCGGAGGCGCCGCGTAGGCCGGGGAGGCCCGGCCGGCCCGGCTGGGAGCTCGAGCCCCATGCGCCGCCGCCTCCCCCCACGATGTTCCCCTCCCGGAGGAAAACGGCGCAGCTGCCCTGGGAGGACGGCAGGTGAGCGGCGGTGGCCGGCCCGGGCCCCGTCCTCCCGGGTGCCGATCCTTTCCGGGCCGCCCCGTGGAATCTAGGAGCCCGAGGCCGTCGCTTCTCCGTCTCTGCGGGTTTCTGTAGGGTCTGTGGTTCTCCTTGTGGGTCACTGACTCTCTCTGTATTTGGGTCTCTGTCTCTATGTGGGTCTCTGTCTCTACCAGTCTCCTTTACTCCGCAGGTCTCCGTCACTCAGGGGTGTGTGTTTTCCGTTGACTTACCTTTGTGAGTTTCTGTCCCTCTCTCATGGTTCTTTCTGTGTTTTTCCACTGACGTCTGTCTTCTTGCGGGTCTCCGACTCCACTGACCTCTCACAGTGAATCTGTCTTTCTGTCTGTGTCTGGTGTCAGAGGGTCTTTATTCCATTTCTCTGGTCTGTGCCTCCTTCATCACATCCATGTAGCCTTAGACTCTACCCTCCCTCCTTCAGGCTTCCCCATTCTTTGCTGACCACCCAGAAGAACAGCCCAGACAGAAGCTCTATACTCTGCCTGGCTGGCCGCTGCCTGGCCGGGACTAAACACTTCTCAGACCTAACATGAGTTCATTTCCGGTGCAGCTGCACTTTAGTGGGGCCTGCTCCAGGAGTTAGGTGTGAGCTTGACCCACACCTTAGCACGTGATTACCGCTAAAGCAGAATGGGGGGCCGAAAGGAACTATTTGGCCTTTTAAATTTGGGATGACACCCACACTTCAGTCTTGAGATGTGCTCCCAGAACTCTTCCTCACCCAGAATATATGATAGTGGATCGCTGCCTAGTGAGTAACACCTCATTCACTTAAGTTTGCTAGGTGTCGAAAGACTTTGAAATAGAGTGGGCACAACTCTTTATCTTTGGGAGTTTTTCAGACTTGGTGTTGAAGTAAGACGAATATAACAGAAAGCCTGGACTGTGGACTTAGGCCTGGACAGGAATCCTCTTTAGTAGCTATGAGACCAGAAATAGATTACTTAATCTTTCTGACCTCAGCTTTTCCATCTCTGAGACAGGGGATCATAAAATCTACTTCGCAGGTCTGTATGAGAATGAAAGGGGGTCATATATGTAAAACTCTTGATGCTGTGCTTGGCAGAGGAGGTGCCTGTCGTCTTCCAGTTAATTTTACAGTTTGGAGGTGCTGTAATCAGAGCAGCCGAGTATTCGAACCACTAAGGTTTATTTGAGAGAAGAAAGGAAAGGTGATGGAGGAGAATTTTCCATTTCCTAATTCCTTTCCATAAACTTCTGGAACACAACCGTGCTCCCAGAAAACTTGACTGATGTCAATACATGCTTTTGACGCAGGGATACAAAGATCCATGCAACAGATGCTGGCTCACTCATGTAGCGATTAAGAGGGCTGGCTCTGGAATCAGCCTGTCTGGGTTTGAATCTACCTCTCACCAGCCTTGGGTGCAGATTTATAAAGGAGACAAAACCTCTTCTGGTCTGCCTCTGCTCCCCAGAACCAAGGTGGCCTGGGCCTGGGAGCAGCTGAGACTGCAGATCTGGAGTTTGCCACCAGGTGGCACCAGGAGCAACTGTTTTCAGCCTCCAGTGTCCTGAGGAATTGGGACTCAGCTCTGAATTCAATTGTTCAGTAGGTTGAGCCCTAACAGCACAGGAAGAGAGTGCCCATGGGGAGGTGATCCTGCTGGGGGGGAAGGCTAGATTGAGGGGACATCCTTTGAAAGTGCGTGGAATGCCCAGCCCATGCCATACCCCTGGATAATGGTCACTGCTTCTTCCCCCAAAGGTGGGATGTTTCCCCATGTCCATCTTCCCAGTCTCTACCCTGCCCCCAGAAAGAGCCCAGAGGGAGAATCTGTAGAGGTCCCAGCCTTCCTAGGCCACTGGCAGTATCGGCCTCTGCTCCTCCCCAGCGGAAACCCCCACCACAGGATAATGGGGGGTAAGTCAGAAGCTCTGCACGTGTGTGGCCCCCTCTCTGTTGTGTGTGGGGCTGAGTCTGGCTTCAGGGTTGCCAGCTTCCAGATAGGCAGTTGTGCCTCCAGAGAGAGGCAGGAGTTGGTTTGGCTCTAGTGTGTGACAAGCATGCCCTGAATGCTTAAGCCCTTTCTGTAACTCACTTAGCAAGCCTTTGCTGTGTGACTTGTGCTGGGGCCACAGATATGAATCTGATTACCTATGGGGAAGACAAGCAGGGACGCAGGTGATTACAAAATGCTAAGTGCTTCAAAGAGGGCAGTACCAGATCCCATGGGCACACGAAGCAGGGAGTATATATCTCGGGTTGTGTACATGTGATGGGGGAAGCGGGGTGGTGATGCTGGCCATGACATTGGAACTTGACCCTGAAGGATCAGCGGGGCGCCTCCAGGAAGATAAAATAAGGAAAGGCATTTTAGGCAGAAGCAGCAGGCTGTGTGAGGGCTGGAGCAGGAAGGAATGGGGAAGTGGAGAAGCTCTGGGTTGCCCATGTGTAGCACTGGGTGAGTAGCAGGGAGCAGCTGGAGATGGGGCCAGGTCACAGAGGGGTCTGACTGTTAGGCCAAGGACCAGAAGAGACTTGAGCTAGAAGAGAGGCAGTGGGTGAGGAAGGACCAAAGAGCACTTAGAAGGTAGGATCTATATGACCTGGTAGCTAATTGGTGACTCTCAGAGGTTATAAAGTAGGTTGCTTTCCAGGTAATTTCAGAATAGAAGAGGCTTCCCTCTTCTTGGATTCCTCCATTCCTCCTTCACTATCCTTAGGAACTTCTGGGGAGGGGGGCAAAGAAATCAGGTGAATTCCACCCATTTCTTTGTGCCTTATAACCTAAAGGGCAGTCTCTCCCAGCACTACCCCAAAGTCTAAGATACTCTGCTGGTTTTCTGGTTTCTGAAATGAGCCTGGGCGCTGTTCCCAGCCCTCATCTTTCTTTCCCTCTTCTGTCTCTTGTCTCTTGTCATGTGAGCTGCCTCTTGCATTGAAGTTTTGAGATGCATTCAGTGAACTGCCACTGTCAGTTTGAGCCTTGCATTGGTTTGGGAACAGACCTAATTTTCCCAGAGTTAACAGTGGTCTTTTCACTGGGGCTTGATGCCAACACAAGCCCCTGTCTTGGGGAGTTTTCTGGTCTGAGAAGCAGGATGAAGCCAAGGTTTCTGTTGAAGGTGAACCTGCAGGGGAGCAGGTGGAAGGCAACGGGTGGAATCTCTAAGGCAGATCTCCTGACATCAGCTCAGGACATGAGCCATTTTCCTGGCAGGGGGCAAGTGCAGGGGACTAGGAGTCTCGTCCCTGCCCTCGAGCAGCTCTTGGTCTGGCCAGGACTCAGGCACAGAAAGTAAGAGAGCATTGAGGAACTGGGGCAGCTCCGAGACCTGGGAGTGGTTGGAGGGCCTCCTGGAGGTGGTGGCACAGGCTGAGCCTAGAGCTGCAAGCAGGATTCTCATGAACGGTAGCAGCATGAACAAAAGCACTGAAGTTGCTTCTGCACTAATTCCCGGGCGCTTGGGGCAGAACAGTCATGTGTGCTTTACTTGGGGAAGCCAGAGAAGGGGTCCCAGGACCTCAGCTCAGCTTTGCCCTTCTCACCTGGTCCCTGTCCTTGTCCCAGGTCCAGGTTGATCCCCAGCAGCCTACCCCGGAAATGCTCCGTCTTCCATCTCTTCGTCGCCTGTCTCTTACTGGGCTTCCTCTCCCTGCTCTGGCTGCAGCTCAGCTGCTCTGGGGACGTGGCCCGGGCGGCCAGGGGACAAGGGCAGGAGAGCCCGGGCCCATCGCGGGCCTGCCCGCCAGAGCCACCCCCCGAGCATTGGGAAGAAGATGAGTCCTGGGGCCCCCACCGCCTGGCAGTGCTGGTGCCCTTCCGAGAACGCTTCGAGGAGCTCCTGGTCTTTGTGCCGCACATGCACCGCTTCCTGAGCAGGAAGAAGATCCAGCACCATATCTATGTGCTCAACCAGGTGGACCATTTCAGGTGGGGACCGCCTCCTGAGCCAGCACCCTCGCGCCTGGGCCTCACCTTGCCCCGCCTCTCAGGCCTGCTCCCTTTTCCTACCGACGTCCAATGTCAGGTGGGCCCAAGCCTGCGAAAGGCCAGCCGGGGCCCCAGCAGGAGGATGGGAGGCGCTAGTCCCCTCTCACTGGACATGACAGGAATTTAGGGGGAGGGTTTGTGGCTGGGGAGGCCCCTGATCTGGTTTCCATTTTACAAAGTTTCCTGTGGCTGCTGTGTGCACTAGATCATACCAGGACAAGGAGGGGACTGGGGTGATCTGGTGGGTGGTCATTGGAGTCACCTGAGCTGACAGGAGCTTGGCCAGCGTGGCAGAGGGGTGGAGAGAGGTGATGTGGGGCAAGCACAGACAGGGCTCAGTGGTGGATTGGCGGTGGGGATTAGGGGAAGGGAGGGTCAGGGCCAGGGCTTTAAAGTTGCTCACAGTCCGGCATTATCCCCAAATCCTTGTCCTCATCAGAGACTGCTCCCCACGATCCAAGCATCTCACACTCCACCCCGACCTCCTTTCCCTCCAACTCACTCCTGCTGGTAGACAGACTCCAGCAGTTCTTGGACCCCACCAGGTCCTTTAGTCCACCATGCTCCCAGTGTTCACCACCCACCCTCCTGGTCCTCACTTTCTACTGACGAATCTTGGATTCCATGGTCCATCGTGAAAGTCACACCTTCACATACACCGCAGCTCCCTCCCACTTTCTCCTAAAGAACAACTGGCCACTCCCACCCAGTGTGCTTGATCTTCCTCATCCTGCTTTACTGTTTTTCGCAGTGCTTACCACTCCCTGGCTTGTTCCATGTCTACTTATTTCTTCCTTTTTGTGAGGGCATGGCTCTGATTTCTCACTTTTGTATCTCCAGTGCTCTGAACAGTTCCTGGCACACAGCAGGTGCACAGTAAACATTTGTGAGATGAGTGGAGGGGCAGATGTGCAGCCAGGCAGCCCCACAGTGAAGTCGGTGTTGGGCTGGAGGGCAGCACGGCCCCAAGGGCGGGTGAGGTGGAGGGCAGCTCTCCCATGGAGACTGGGGGAGAGCGAGCTCGCCGCCCCCTGCCCAGCCTCGGCGCCCTGCGCAGGTTCAACCGGGCGGCGCTCATCAATGCGGGCTTCCTGGAGAGCGGCAACAGCACGGACTACATCGCTATGCATGACGTGGACCTGCTTCCTCTCAACGAGGAACTGGACTATGGCTTCCCCGAGGCCGGGCCCTTCCACGTGGCCTCCCCGGAGCTCCACCCACTCTACCACTATAAGACCTACGTCGGTGGCATCCTGCTGCTCTCCAAGCAGCACTACCAACTGGTGAGGCCCGGCCTGCCTGCCCTGCTCAGAGCCAGGGAGCACCCGCCTGGGTGGGGGCAGGGGCCAGAGGAGCAGCAGTGCCAGGGCCCGGCAGACGGAGGAGCCCTGCCCGGGGCCAGCAGGGGGGCCCAGGAGCAGCCAGAGACAGGAGAGGGCAGGACCGAACAAGCCAGTGAGGGAGGACTCTGCCACAGTAACGACCCCTGCGCCAGCGGCTTCAGAAGACCCGGGGTTTGTTGGCTCGCAAAGTGGAAAAGTCTGGGCGGGACTGGAGAGAGGGTCTGGCTTCAGATTTGTCTTGCCCAGCCTCTCAGGTGGTGTCACCAGGACACCAGCTCACCTTCCATCTCTCAGCTCCGCCATCTCTAGACTGGATTTGTCTCCAGACATTCAGGATGCAAGGTGACGGTTGTAGCTGCAACCTGCATCCGTCGAGGCTCAAGCCTAGTGGAAGGTGGAGCCCCCTTCCCAACAGCCTAGACAGGGGGCCCACAGCTGGTCCATTCTGCCTCTTGATTGGCTTGACTTGCGTCACGGGTCCCTCCCTGAATCAGTCACTATGGCAGAGGGTGGGGGTAGGAAGAACTGAGTGGCTTAGACCCTCACCTCCTGCTCCTCTCTTCAAGCTGTGGCTGGAGCCAGCTAATGTAAATGAAGCCTGAAGTCCGGTGGTAAAAATGGGTGTCTGCCCTAGAGCCCACTGTCCCTCTCCCACAGAAAGGGAGAGACCAGGGCAGAGCCCTGCTGGCAGAAGGGGGAGCATGGGGCCAGGGAGAAACAGAGCAGGAGCTGGCACTTCTGCCCGTCTTCAGCTCTCCAGAGGTCCCCTCCCCGCCAGTCAGACATTTATGAGAAACTAATCACCTCACACAAGTTCAAGGCCCCATTATAACAGCTGGAGGGACTGGGGCGTGCTGACTTCTGCCAGTACCACAGAGGTGGTAGGAGCTGTAAGCATCTGAGTGTCCATTCAGAACTGCCAGGGAGGAGGAGGAGGAAAGGGGGCCTGGCCCAGGCCGGCTTGTGCTGGGGACTCCTGAGTGGTAGGAGACCAAGGAGCACCCCTGGGAGGAGGGGGCAAGTGACGCTGCCTGTCTCTGTGTCAGTGTAACGGGATGTCCAACCGCTTCTGGGGCTGGGGCCGCGAGGACGACGAGTTCTACCGGCGCATCAAAGGAGCGGGGCTCCAGGTAACACTCCCCGCCACCCCGCACCTCCTCGACCGTCATGACTGCACCGAGGTTCTTCTCTCTGTCTCCAAATGAAGTTCCTGGGGTTGGGAGACAGCAGCCCTGGTTCTGACCCCAGCCCTGACCCCGACTGGCACACCTCTCCTGCAGACTGGGGGTGCAGGCCCCTGCCTGTGGGCCCTGCAGGTAGCGGCACCACAGAGGGCTAGTGGTGAGGGCCGGGGCTCCAGGGGAGGCAGCCTGACCCAACTTCCTTTGGCTCCCTTAGCTTTTCCGCCCCTCGGGAATCACAACTGGGTACAAGACATTTCGCCACCTGCATGACCCAGCCTGGAGGAAGAGGGACCAGAAGCGCATCGCGGCTCAGAAACAGGTGCTGGCCGGTCCTTTGACGGACAGGTGGTATGTGGGGAACCTACGGGCCCAGACATTTCACCAAGTGGCCCCATCCTCTCCTGTTTGGCGCGGGTCAGCCTGTGGGCATTCTGCTTGGGCACCACACCCTCCTCTGGTGGCTGCCGTGGCCCTTGGATACCGTGGGTCAGCTGAGACCTAGGAGTCCACGCAGACGAGGTGTGTGTGTGGGAGTTGGAGATGGGACCAGAATCCTAGGCAGACCTGTGACACAGGAGTCCCCACCCCTCAAACAGCTTCTTCTCCGGCAGCCAAATTAATTCAACTGGAAAATCCCTGCTTTCCCGCTGACTCGGGGGTGCAGCCATGGGCAAGAGACTTCACGTCTCTGAGCCTCACTTCCCTGTCTCTTCAGTGGGGCTCACAGGACCTCTGATGACGAGGTCGTGGGGCATCAGTGGACAGCTGGCACCCACAAAGCCCTGAGTACATGCTCTCTCTCCCTTCCCTTCCCAGGAGCAGTTCAAGGTGGACCGGGAGGGAGGCCTGAGCACCGTGAAGTACCATGTGGACTCCCGTACGGCCCTGTCCGTGGGTGGGGCCCCCTGCACTGTTCTCAACATCATGTTGGACTGTGACAAGGCTGCCACCCCCTGGTGTACATTTGGCTGAGGTGGCTGGACAGTAAGGAAGCCTGTGCCTACAGGCCACACTGTTCCTCAGGCCCAGGACAAAGCCTCAAGCTTCAGGCCCAGATCCAGTAGGACGTGGCGTGGCCTGAAGTAGCGGACAGCAAGCCACGTGTTTGCAGCAGCCCCGCCCCCAAGGCAGGCTTGAGCCAGGACAGGACACACACAGGGTACCTGCAACGCTGCTAGCAATAAACAGTGATGGGGAGCAGCTGGGCTGTGGCTCCCAACTGGGACCCTCCGACCTGCCTTCCTGCTCACCCAGCCCTGCCCTCCTTCATGTGCTGAGATCTGCGGGCTTTTGTTCCTTCCCCTGGACCGCCTCATGCTGAGATACAGTTTAGAAGCCAGGCTGCTGACATGGGTGGCCGGGGCCATCGGGAGAGTTAAAACTGCAGAGACCAGCATGCCAGCCCCAACGGAAGGGAGCAGTGAGACCAGCTCTAGCTGGTGGTCACTGGGCAGGAATGTGGGCCTGGTGTTGCCAGATCTTCTGATTTTTCAAAAGAGACTAGAAATTTGGATTCTTAAGTGAAATTGGTTAATTTTTAAATGATAGCAACTAATTGAAACTTAAAAAAAAAGTATGGCAGGCCAAAGCAATTGTGTGTGAACCACCAGTTTGTCACCTGCAGCTGGGGAAGGGGATGGGGCAAAAGATGACCTCTCTTAGTTATAAACTGGCAAGGAGTTGGGGCAGGGCTGGGGACTGAGGCCAGGGGACCCTCGGGTGGGAGAGAAGCCCAAGGCACAAGTCTTCACCACCTCCCTCAGCCCTCCAGGCTTCACTGCTCTTCTAGACAGTCTGCCGCCAGGCTCCGGTGGGCTCCGCCTGGAAGAGGTGTTTCATCCTGCCTCACTGAGCTGGACAGAACTAGATCCGCAGGACTGGACTTAGGGTAGGCAGGCTGCATCTGCATTGACTCCCTGGGTCACGGCCCGAGGGAGGGAAGACCGGCCCGAGGGAGGGAAGACCATGTCTCCGAGGCAGGAGGGAGATGAGGAGGAGGGGGATGGCTGGAGTGTTCCCAGGGGAGGTCACCAGTGATCCCAGATGCCAAGGAGAGATGGAGGGGGGGAACTGAGCGAGACAGTGGATCTGGGGAGTGATTTTGGAGGAACTATCTGGGGGGAAGCCTGGGGTCAATGAGAGAGGGAGGTGAGGGGCCCTGAAAGGTAAATCACTCCAAGGCACCTGAGTGCCAACGATTTGGGGCAGAAGTCAGAGGAGACCAGGACCAGTTAAGGTTGGTTTATTTAACAGTGAATAGGACACCTGGAGTGCGGGAGGAGGGGACTGAGGCTGCAGAGTTCAGAAGGGTGGATTCAACAGCTCTGTTCCAAAAAGTCTACCCCTCTGAGGATGAAGGGCAAACAGAAACCTGCCCCTTTCCAAGGCCAGGACCACCAGGCTCCATTTTGCTCAAAGAGAGTAAAAGAAGCAGGCAGTGGTTATTCCTTCAACAAACATTTGTCGAACGAAGCACTGCCTTTGGCACTCGGGGAGCAGCAATGACTGAGCTGCCTGATGGAGGGGACAGCCTGCTGAGGGCTGCAGACGTCACACACCTTAACTGAGGTGACCATGGTTACAGAGGGGAAGTATGGAGCCGTGGGAACATGTAATGGGAAGCTGATCTATTCTGGGAGGTGGGGTAAGGAAGTCCTTCCCCCTCACTGGCTGGCCCTTCGTTGCCGCTTGAAATGTCTTCGGAGACGTCTTTTACAAACTGAATACTGAGTCTTAAACAAGTGGGTAATTCAGATGGTTTCTCTAAAATGGTTCAAGGTCATGATGCAGACCCTAAAGTATGCCCCACCCTGGGGACCCAGGGACTGGGAAGTCAGCCGAGCTTGTGTGAAGACACCCTGCCCTCTTAGTGGAAAAGGTGTGGTGCACACTTGTGAGTCCTCCTCTCGGCGTCCGAGTCCCTGTCCTCCAACAACAGCCAGGGGTTCTTTCAGGGACCCCTCCTCTACTCTCAGTCATGCGGTTTGAGTTGAATAGATCTTAACCTCCACTCTAGGGATAGGCCCTGACTGGTCTATTCTAATCTGTATGTACTGTTAACCTGGCCACAAAGATTGAGTCAGGCAAGGGCTGTAACCTAATTTGGGCAAGTGATTTGTGAGATGTTTTTTCTTGGCTTGGTGGAAGAAAGCTTCTCTTCTGTGAGAGCTAAGGGGAAAAATCTCTGCTTGGTGTAGGAGAGCATACGAGGAGCAGAGGTGACTGTGTTGGTCACTTCCTGCAAGTCACTTCTAGACCCAGAATACTGTGCTCATCAGTTGAGCAGAGGCTGACAAACTTAACAGCAGCAGGAGAGCTTCAGGGACCAAGAAGCAAAAAGCAGCCTCCCCAGACCTGGCTGGAAGGGCACCCCAGGCACTCTGTTCAGCTGTTACTGCTCTAGGATCAGGGCATCATTTGGAGCAACAAGGGCGGCGCTCCTGAGTTGCTCCCGTAGCAGTCCCTCAGAGAGTTCTGACTCACTCTCTGGAATTATCCTCTGATGAACTGATAGGCTCCTCTGAGTAAATGGGAGTCTGCCTCCCAGGCGGTGTTCCCGGACCCCAAGCCGTCAGAAGCCTCTTGGGTGGGAAAGCCACCAGAACTGCCATAGTCTAAGGGCATCTCACCAGTTTTGACTAGCTTGGTGGTGGCAGGATTTTTAAAACTTATTCTCTTCAAGATAGGAATATTCTGGAAGACAATGTCTATCTTTAGGCACCATATGTTTTATATATATATATATACATATATATATATTTCAATGATTGTAAATCTGATCTTTGGGACAAGGGAATTATACTCATTCTTATCATCAAATATAATCCATAAGCAAATGACTTTTATATTTTTCTACAGCTCGGTACTCTCTTCTGAGCTTCAGGTGCATAAATCCAACAGTTTATTTGGAATCTCCACTTGGATAGCTGACAGGCATCTCAAATTCAGTATGTCCAAAACTAAACTCATAATCATCTTCCTACAGATTTTCTGCTTCCAGCCAGCGCTAACGAGCACAGCAGCTGTCTCCATTTTGTTTATGTCATGTCATTCATGATATTCCTTTTCTCTTTCATCCCATGTTCAACAAATTGTGCCTCTTAAACTTCAGTTCCATCCACCTTTTCACTTCCATGTCCCCAGTCCTATCCTAGACCATAAGCTTAAGTTCCATCTCCCCAACATACACTATTACCCCACCTCTACACAGCAATTAAAGGGATCTCTTAAAGACTGAAAATTCAGTCATGCCATTCCCCTGCTCACAGCCCTTCATATGTTCCCACTGTACCTAGGACACAACCCAGAATCCTTGTTAAGTTGCTTATAAGACCTTGCATAGCCTGGCCTCTGCCTGGATCTGCAGTCTCTTCTCACACTGTGTTTCTGTGGCTCCAGTCACACTGCCTACTGTTGCTTGATCTCAATGTCTTTCTTCTTCCAGTGTCTTCCTTCTGCCTGAAATTCTTCATTCTTTTACTGGCAACGCCTGTTCATCCTCCATACTCAGCTTGGTGCTGTCCTTTCTTCAGGGAGATCTTCCCTGACACTCTCCCCTTCTTGGACAAGGTTTAGCCTCACTTTCGTAAACTCAGACACCTCCTACTGTTCTGCAAGTGCATTTACATACTCGCTTAATTTTTCCAATGGCCACCTCCCTCTTTGGGCTCTAAATTCCTAAGGGCAAAGTCTGTATCTCCACCATCTAGGACCGTGCAGGCACACGGCAAGGACTTTTGAAGATACTTCTTTTTTGGGGGGGTATGATAAATTGAGAGGATTAAGAGGTACAAATTACTATGTATAAAATAAAATAAGCTACAAGGATATATTGTACAGCACAGGGAATGCAGCCAGTATTTATAATAACTATAAATGGAGAATTGTGAATCACTTTGTTGTACACCTGAAACATACAATATTGTAAATCAACAATACCTCAATTTTAAAAAAGCAGCCATTATAGAAAACAATAAGGAGTTTCCTTAAAAAACTAAAAATAGATTTACCATATGATCCAGCAATCCCACTCCTGCACATGTATCTGGACAGAACTCTAATTTGAAAAGATACAAGTACTCCAGTGTTCATAGCAGCACTGTTTACAATAGCCAAGATGTGCAAACAATCTAAATGTCCAAGTGACAGATGATTGAAAAAGAAGTTGTGAGATATATATCTATAGGTATATATATATAGATAGATAGATATAGTGGAATACTACTCAGCCATAAAAAGAATAAAATAATGCCATTTGCAGCAACATGGATGGACCTGGAGATTGTTATACTAAGTGAAGCCAGAAAGAGAAAGAAAAATACCATATGATATTACTTATATGTGGAATCTGAAAAAAAAAAAGACATAAGTGAACTTATTTACACAATAGAAACAGACTCACAGACATAGGAAACAAACTTATGGTTGCCAGAGGGGAAAGGATGGGGTGGAAAGGGATAAATTGGGAGTTCAAGATCTGCAGATACTAACTACTATATATCAAACAGATAAATAACAAGGCCCTACTGTATAGTATGGAGAACTACATTCAATATCGTGTAATAGCCTATAATGAAAAAGAATATGAAAAGGAATATATATGTATAGTTGAATCACTGTTATACACCAGAAATTAACACATTATAAACAGACTGTACTTTAATTCAAAAAAAAGGAAAAAAAGAAAGCACCTTTTATTGAGGTATATTCAGCCATCCCTCAGTATCCAAGGGGAATTGGTTCCAGGACCCCCACAGATACCAAAATCTGAGACTGCTCCAGTGGCTTGTATAAAATGTATTTGCATAGACTTATGTGCATCCTCTGCCTTCCATCCTGTGTACTTTTAACTCATCTCTAGATTACTTACAATACCTAATGCAATGTAAATGCTATGTAAATAGTTATGAGTGCAATGTAAATGCTGTGTGAATAGTCGCCAACATGGCAAATTCAAGTATTGCTTTTTGGAACTTTCTGGGATTTTTTTTCCCTTGAATATTTTCTGTTGGTGGTTTGGTGATCCTGCAGATGTGCGATCCACGAATACAGAGGGCTGACTAGACGGCTAGAAACCAATTGATCTGGTACTAAAGTTCTTTCTTATAACAGAAATGGAAAATAGCAAATATTTTATGAGATGAAGACTGTAAAAAAAAAAGAAGACTGTAATTACGATATTTTATATGATTTTATAAAACGGGTTCGTCTCCATTTTTGTACTAACACAAAGAATCTGAAAGAAATACCATAGAACGAACACCTGTGAGTTTCAGCCAATGTGACCTGAAATGCTGACATTCCCGGAGACCGTGTGCTACCCTCCACTGTGCCTGCTGTTCAGGGGCTCGCCCCCCAGCTAAGGACGTGTCCTGGGATGAGTACTGAGAACTACCCAGGGGTACGTAATCCCTACTTGTGCTCTCTCTGCTGCACTCCCAGGGGATTCCCTCAAGAGCAAGGCATTTCTAGATAAAAGAAGTGGGTCAGAGGTGGACAGATCTTAAAAGTTCTCATCACAAGAAAAAAATGTGTAATTATGTGTGACGATGGATGTTAACTAGACTTGTGGTGATCATTTCACAATATATACAAATACTGGAATGTTAACACCTGAAACTAATACTATCATATATTAAAAAACTAACATAATAGAATAATGTAAAAATTGGCATTGAAATGCTGACACCTCAAACTAATATAATGTTATATGATAATCACATTTCAATCTAAAAAAAGAAAGAGAGAGAAGTGGAAAAAGCAAAGTCATCAACTAAAAATCACCATTAAGAAAGACGACATATGGAAGCTGAGATTGTGAAAACTGATTCCCTTGAAAGTATCCATCTCCCTGGGATGCAATTCAGTTACATAAAGGCCAGGGTAGTATTTCCTGGCACTACCCAAATTTTCAAGATACATAACTAAGAATGCATGGATGTATATTTTACAAGCTTTTCTTCAGATTCCATGAATTAATCAATGTAGCAAAAGCTATTTTCTGGCTTCCCTGTCCACACCCGACTCCTGGAAAGACTATCCCAGGAGTGTGTGTACTTTGTTTGAAGACCTCTGAGCTGGTCTACCAGGCCTGGGAACTGAAGAAATTTACAAGATCCTTTTCCCTTCCTACCTGCCAGCTCTTGGCTCTGGGCTGGAGTTAAAGCTATGAATTCCAGCAGCAGGACCAAGGCAAAAATTGCTTTTGGCAGGGATTCATATCCAAGGGAATGCAAGAGAAAAAAAATCACAGTGATACAGTTCAAAATTCTTGTCCCCATTACACCTGTAAAGTGCTTCCTGCAGTGAGGGGCAAGCAGAAAGTAGTAAACAAGGGAGATGGTCAGGCAGACACACTTCATGTGCACACACACTCCCAGCCCGGCTCTGGGTTCACATGCCGCTGCAGGTGTTTGGGAGCTTGGTGCAGAGTTGCTGCTGCTGAGCTCACAAGATAAGGCAGGGATGAGAGCCTTCAGTCCCCGATGTGAACTGTGTACAACCACATGCCAGCCCCAGTGCCCATTCTGTCCGCTAACTGTGCAAGGACACCACTGTGGCTTCAGGCTTGATGAGACAGAGGCGGAGAGTCCACAGTGGGCTAGAAGGCTGCCGGTCATCCAGGGGGGTTGATCAAGTCCTCCTGCCCAGGTGGGAAGCTGAAATCTAAGGAAGAAAAGGCAGAGAAAGGCTTAGAGAAGAGGAAGACCTCCATTCTGCCCAACCCAGTTACGAGTCCCTGGAAAGCGGGCCCCCTCTTTGCTGACCCACAGCATCCAGCAGGGGGAAGGAACCCAAGATCTGGAGTCAGGCAGATCTGGGCACCCACACGGCCCCACCCTGCCCATCACTGACCTGGCCAGTCACTGACCACTCTGCCCTGGAGGTCGGCCCTGGAATGTGGGGATTAGATGCACCTTGTCTGATTCTCAGCCACTGACCGACTAACGGGGACAGTCAGCAAAGAACTGCCACCCTGATCATCCTGGCTGTTCCAGATTTGTGGCCCCCATGCGCTCCCCTCTTGGTTTTATAAGCCAACTCAGATTGGAACAGCCTCTTCCCACATCTGATTTCCTCTCCTCCACCATCTAGAGAGCCACCTTTTCATTATCTCCATGGGATGGAAGCGGGACTCTCGCTGGTTAAGGCGACCTTCTGTAGAATATTAAGAGGCAACACGTTCCTCTAACCTCGTTCTGTCCCACTGTGGAAATTGTCCTTTCCTCTGGCTCATAACTGCATCAAGAGAAAGACAACTTTATGAATGCTGATATCTCCTCCCATAAAACCCGGGGTAAGGAGGAGGATCCAAGTGTTGGTGTTAGAAAAACTAATTTATAATAGACACAAGCTGTATGAGGGAGTGGGGGAGGCAGGTGCTCGGCAAACATTTTCCTGCAGGGGGCGCCGTCCGCCCGGGGACCTACAATTTGGTCGTCTGCTCCTGCATCTCGATTCCAAAGTGCAGGTTTTTTTCCCCCATCACCAAGCAATTGATAAAAGAAATTTTCACACATTGAGGTATGCAGAAGCACCATTCTGGCTTACACATGAGTTAACTTGAATTTTATGCCAGCTAAAAGAGACTAACAGCCCTGTTTGTGGTCTATCAAACATACATTGTACACCTGCTTTAATTATTAAAGAAAAGGGAGCATTGACCAGAGTAAAGAATGTCCATATTAGAAATAAAGATTGGGGGGAGGGTATATCTCAGTGGTTAGAGCACATGCTTAGCGTGCATGAGTTCCTGGGTTCAATCCCCAGTACCTCCATCAAAAAAATAAATAAGGAAACCTAATTACCTCCCCCCAGAAAATAAATAAATAAAAACATTTTTAAAAAAAAGAACTGAAAAAAATTAAAAAAATAAAGATTAAATGCCTCCCTTCCTGGGATGCCGAGGCTGGTACTCCTCCAACGATCAGAGCATTCCCCAGGTGCCAAGGCCACGCTGACCTGCTGTGCATGTGCGGGTTTGTTTCTCTGAAACCTTGAAGAAATGTACCCCGACTTGTTCAGTGTTCTTTGTTCTGAGACGACACAAAGCTGTGCTGGAAACCATGCTCATCCAAGCAGTTTCTCCAAGCAACTTGTCTTCTGGGCTATAGTCCTCAGGTTGGCTTCGATAAAGCTCTTTTCTATTGTTATTATTGATTATTTATTGATTACTTTTGTCGACACAATTCTCTGACACCACTGGGTTCAACTCAGCTCAACTCTGACACTCTCTGCCTGGAGGTAGCATCATATCACACAGGCTACAGGCTCAGTTTTACAAGGCTGCCCCTCCCCCACCTCTACTTTGCAACACACACTTCAGATGCCAAATCACGAGCCCAGGGTGTTACCTGTGTTTCTGTTATCAGACTGAACTTGGGTCTGCTCGCCCACCCTTCCGCTCTGGTCCTCGTCCTCACCACTGCCCATTACACGCCCATCACCCCAGCCGCTGCCCCAGGACCAGCTGTGGACAGAGCCCCATCAGCCAGGTCTGGTTCCCTCTGGAGAGCAGAAGCCACTGGTCAGCAAAGCCAATCTACTGACACTGGGTTGTGGTGAAGGAAAATACAGCATTTACTGCAGGGCAACAAGCGAAGAGAAAGGGCAGCTCCTGCTTTAAACTCCCTTACTCCCCTATGGCTTTCTGGGAAGGGTTTTTAAGGGCAATATTTGAGCTGAGGGTTGCAGCTCCTGGGCTCTCTTCTGATCGGTCGGTGGTGAGGTAACAGGGTGATGTTTTGGGAATCTTAATTATCACCCTTCTGGTTCCAACCAGTCTGGGGTCTAGTGCTGGCAGTCAGCACATGGTGACCGTCCTCCACCAGGGTGGAGACGCTAGTTTCTGCAGAACAGCTCAAACATATGCATCAGATTGTCGTCCATCTCCCCTGAGGAGGAGTGGGGACCGTTTTATGGCTGAATTGTTTAAGCTATCACTTCTCTTGCTTGACAGCTTTTCCTTTGTTTCTGCATTTTCCTCACTTCCCTAATTAGTAACTGTTTGAGTCTGTTTTTGGGAACTCAGGCTTAACAAACTAAAGCCTTTTTCTGTAAATCAGACCCAGGGGAAGAAGAGGGGCTTCTGTACCCAGGAGGGCCCTGCAGGGTCCTGGTTGATTTCAATCCCCTCTTCTCTTTGTTACTTCTCAGTCCTGAGGGGGAGAGGGGGACAGGGGCGGGACAAATATGGGAATAAAGTTTTGGATAGAGACGTTAATCCTAAATGCAGCAGGGGAACTCAGTTCTGGGGGAGGCTCGGCTTCACTTCTGACTAACTGGCTCTACTAGAGGTTCCCAGACCCCCTTCCTGGGTTTGATTAATTTGCTAGAGGGGCTCATAGAGCTCAGAGGATATTTACTAGATCATTGGTTTTTTATAAAAGGCTATAACTCAGGAACAGCCAGATGGAAGAGATGCACAGGGCTAAGTGTGGGGAAGGAGCAGGGAGCGTCTACACCCTCTCTGAGCATACCAGGCTCCAGGTGGTCACCAACCCAGAAGCTCTCCAAACCCCACCTTTGGGTTATGGAGGCTTCACTACATGAGAATGATTGATCAAGTCACCGACAGTGGTCAGGGGGTGGGATGGAACATTCCAATCCTCTAATCACCAGGTGGCTTCTCCTGGAAGCCAGCCCCCCTCCTTAGGTGGAGTCCAAAAGTCACCTCATTCACATAACACGGGACACTTTTTATCACGCCTTCCACTGAGGAAATTCCAAGGGTTCTAGGAGCTCAGGGCCAGAAATGGAGACCAAATACACACTTTTTGTCATAAATCACCCTTGGACAGAGAGCCCGGCCGCCCAGATTCAGGTGGCCTGAAGCAGGCAGGGTCCCTGGGGGTCATGCACCAGGCCTCTCCCTCTTACAGACCTGACTGGTCTCACCCAAAGCCCTTGGTTTTCTTATTTTAACTTTTCTTTTTAAATAGAGGTACTGGGGATTGAACCCAAGACCTCATGCGTGCTAAGCATGCGCTCTACTACCAAGCTGTATCCACCCTCATCCAAAAGCCCTTGCTTTTCGTGCTGCACCACAAAAAACAACGTACTGTCTTGCCCCTCCTGCCCCTCAGCTGCATGCTAAATTCCCCGCTCTTCACAGCAGCAGCATTTGGGCTCCCAGGCCAGCCAGGCAGAAGCCACTTTTAGCTCCTCCTTCTCCCTCGCCCTGGCATCCAGCCTGTGGGCACAGAATCCAGCCCTGGAGGCCTGACGACACCGCAAAGGGCAAGCAGTTCAGCTGCCCACGCAGCTCCTGGACTCCTTCTGAATGACTGGGGTGAAGCTGCTGCCCAGGCTCAGCCTGAACACTGCCCCACCCCTCTAGCCCGGGAGCTGGCCACTTCCTGACATCACCTGTCACAGCTGGAAACAGTTACGATGTTCAAAAGTGGCCTTAGGTTGAGCTGAAATTTGTCCCCCCTCCTTGCCTCTCCACCCACATTTTCATTGGTCCTAATTTTTTTCTGGGGTTTCACAGAAACCTGCCTACATCTTAGCCCTTTAGCCAGGAAGGCTACGATCATGCCTCCAGAGGCTTAATATCCCCCACGGCTCCAGCTGGTCTTCCCGCGACATGTTTCAGGTCATTAACTAGTCTGGCCCCTCCTCCAGACAAGCTCCAGTTTCTCCAAATCAAGTGTAGTAAACTCAGTGCCTATGGAGGCCAAGCCAGTGACATCAGTGCATCAGAGAGGTGGGTGGAGCACAATAGGGAGTGGCGGTGACTGCAGCAAAGAGAGTAGGTGCCCCAGTTACTGGAAACAACACTTTCGTTTCAGCCCATTGTTACTGCTCAGAAGTGGGGCCCCAGCATTGCTGGGTCCCTCACTTCCCAATAGAAACAGAAAAACTGGATTTGGATTTGAAATGCCCTGATTCTTTAAGTTGGTAATTCATTAAAAACAAAACATTTTATATGAGTGGAAAACATGCAGGCAAAACAAAAATCTATGGGTACCAGTATGCAATCTCTACTTTGAAAATGCCCCCTGAAACTGAACGTGACACTCAGAGGTGGTGGCTGACCTGTCCCACCCATCCTTCCTTGGGGAAACCTGTTCCCTCCCTCTCGGTGTCCACTATTCCAGGCCTGCACCATCTCTCACCAGGACCAGGCTGCAGTATCCTGACCACCCAGCCATCTCTTCCTCTCCAGTCCTCCTCCTCACCGCTGTCCAGTGCACGCCCAGCACCCCAGCCCCTGCCCCAGGGCCAACTGAGGCCAGACCCCGGTCAGCCAGGTCTGGTTCCTTCTGGAGAGCAGGCAGGCCAGGGCTTTGCTTAATACACCTCCCTCAGTCTCTCCCCCTCTTCTCTTTTTTTTTTTCTTTTTTAAATTTATTTTTTGTGGGGAGGGTAATTAGATTTTTATTTATTTATTTACTTATAATGGAGGCACTGGGGATTGAACCCAGAACCTCGGGCAAGCTAAGCATGTGCTCTACCACTGAGCTATACCCTCCCCCTCTTCTGATAGGAGCAAGCCCCCTACTTTTCTGCCCAATCCTCCACACCTTTGCTCAAGCGAGGCCTCCTTCCAGGCATGCCTTCCTCCTCCCCCACCCACATCCTACCCAGGCTCAGGCTTTCCTCCTCCCGAGGCCTTCCCTGGCAGGATCAACCCTCCTGGTTTCTGCTCCTTAGACTTTGCCACATCTGTAACATGGGGAGAATGACCGAGCAAACTCAAAGAGTGTTTGAGGAACAAATGAGGTGACTCGTGCCATGTGCTTGGAGCAGTACTGGATGAACACGAGCTGTGACGACTAATAACCTGCCTAACACTGAATCCACATGCTGTCTGCTGCCCTTTCACATTTGCTGCTCACATCTTTCCAGCTAAATGATGAAAGAAGCCTGGACGTGGAGACCGGCAGACCTGGGTCTGAATTCCATTGCTCCCACATGTCACCCCAGTGAAGTCACACAACCTCTCTTGGCCTCTGTCTCTGTGTCTGTGAAATGGAGCTAATGGTTCCCACTTCTCAGGGTCATGATAAGGATCAAATGAGGCAACATCTGCAAAAGCTCTAAGTCAACTGAGAAGAAACTCTGTAAGAACGACCAGTTTCCAGAGGAGGAAATTCCAGACCTGCCACCGTACTGCTGGAGTCAGGGCAAGTGGTTCTTTGAGCAGATCTAGAACATTCTTTCACTGAATGTTCAATAAACAGTTCTTGAGCAGCTATTCTGGGCTAGACACCACTAAGGTTACTGCAAAGATGAAGGTCCAGCCCTCAGAGTAAAGGCTGTTAAGCCACTTCTAAATCCCCCCTACCGGCCGGCAGCCGGTCCGCCGCTGCCCCGCGCAGGCCCTCACCTGGGACCACGCCTCCTGACTTCCTTCCCAGACTCCGCCCACTCCTGCCAGTCCTCCCTGCTGCCCGAATGACCTTCCCGCAACACACTCATTCACTCATTCATGCATTACACAA
Source organism: Vicugna pacos (assembly GCF_048564905.1). Classification (NCBI taxonomy): domain Eukaryota; kingdom Metazoa; phylum Chordata; class Mammalia; order Artiodactyla; family Camelidae; genus Vicugna; species Vicugna pacos. The sequence goes on along the minus strand of NC_133008.1, from coordinate 7,967,506 downwards.
TTATTTATTCAGTCGTCACCAGCCTTCTGAAAACAAAACAGACCAGAATCACTGCCCATCGTGGGTCTGACATTCTAGTAACTCTAGTAACTCATTACATAACTTCTTTACTTTAAAAGCTCTGCTGGTCTCCAGTTACTTATGCAAGAGTCAAAGTCTGGAGCTCGGCGTCTGGGACTGCTCTCCATCCGCTCCGCTCTCTTCCAGCCCCTCCCCTCCTTTTCCCAGGAAGGTGGCTCCCTTGGGCTCCTGGTGGGCCACGCCCTTTCAGACTTAGTTTCCTGAGTTTCCTGGTGGTTTCCTCAGTCTGGGAAATTCCTCTTCCAGGTTAGAGGCAGTTGAATGTTTTCTCTGTAGGGGAACCTGTTCTCAGCCCAGCCCAGGGACCCTGCCACACTCACCTGGGCGCTCTCTCCCAAAGGTCATTGTCCTTTTGTTTCACTAGCACCTACATAGTGGATGTTCAGCCATGGGGATCTGTGTGTGTGTGTGTGCACGTGCGCATCTGCATTGAGAAAGAAGCTGGCCATAGACATAAACGGTTTTGTGGGTGGACAGAGAGAGAATTGAAGCAGAGAGCACCTTTCAGTGGGGAGATGACAGAGCAGGTCTCAGGGAGGATGTCCCGGAGGGCTGGGCCTGGATGAAGGAGCAGGATGTGACCAGAGGAGAGAGAATCACCTGTTAGGCAGACAGGGCAACAGTGTGGTCAGAAGCATGGGAGGCACTGAGGGGCCCTCCAGCATTCCATGGGCCAGGAGAGGAAGGTAAGAAAAGGAACTGATGAGAAAGAAGATGGGAGAGGAGATGTCCCCTGAGTGAGAAAGGCCTTGGATGCCAGGCTGGGGAATCTGACCTCAGAAGCTCAGGGGTCAAAAGCTCAGATGCAACAAGGGCAGGTTAGTGAGATCAGGGCGGCGCAGGAGCCAGGGGAGGTGCAGACTGGGGGCTTTCAAAAAGGAGAGGCAGTCCTGACTCACTGTGATGGAGCCACGGTGGAAATCCAGGCTCAGGGCTGCCATAGCTTCACATTTTTTTTTTAAAGCCAGAAATCCAGTCTTTAACGAAAATGTTCTGATGGAAAATACCACCACCATCAGACACGTTTATGCGTCTTGAGTTTGCAGCCTCTCGGGCAGGGTTTTAGGTGGCAAGATCAGACGTGTATACTGGCCCAGTAAACTGGTGACAGATGTGGCAAGTGGCTGGGGGAGGACCAGAGTAGAAGCAGCTGCAGAGGCTGGGAGGGGGCTGCTGTGGTTGTGTGGTTCAGGTGGGTCTGGGTCAAGGGCGGGGATGGAAAGGAGGGGAGGAGCTGGAAGAGGTGATAAGGTTGCTACGAAATACAGAAACCCTAGTTAAGTCTGAATTTCAGATAAACAAATTACTTTTTTAGTATTAAAAAGTAGTATAAAAAACCCCATTGTTTCCCTTAAGTTCTAATTTGCCTAGGCGTTCTGTATTTTTATTTGCTAAATCTGGCCGCCTTTACAGAGGGGACCTATGGCTGTGGAGCTGAGAGCACGTGAGACCTGACCACGTGGGGAGTGGGGGCTGCACATGCGCAGTGTCGCGTCCAGCGTGGCCCACGGCAGGGCAGTAGTACCTGCCTGGTGGGACTGGTGAGGGCAGCTCGGCCCTATAAACCAGACTTGCGCCATCATCCTGGATAAAAGAGCCAGTAGACTCCCAGGCGCCCGCACCCCCGCCTCCTTGCTTCATGCTCCGGTCCAGCAGGGTGGAGGAGACCTGGGACCCCTGGAGATGAGGAGGAACAGCAGCGCCCCCTCCTTTCTGGGGCCTCTGGTGGGAGCACTGCCCACCACCCGCCTTCGGTCATGTCAGGGAAGCAGGGCTCCGCATCACGCTACCTCCCGGTGCCGACTGTGCGGCCGGCAGCGCCTGCGCACGTGAGTCCACCAGACCCACTGGCTGGACCTGCTCCTGCAGGACCCGGAGGGCAAGCAGGACTTGGCGCCAGGTTTCCTCCTCCATGTCTGCGGGTCTTGCCGGCTCCTTATCCTCGTTGACTGACCTGCCTTCCCATCTGGCAGTCCCACTATCCTTGACCTTGAGCCCTGTTCTCTCGCCAGAGAATCTCCTCATCCAAGGCTTCAGCAACATCTGTATGCTGAGGGTGACAGCAGGGCAATTTTTTTACCCTGCCTTTAAGCATTTTTTGGGGGGGGGTAATTAGATTTGTGTGTGTGTGTGTGTGAAAGGAATGAAAATTGAACCAAAGACCTTCTGCAGGCTAGGCACACCACTGAGCTATAACCTCCCCCTCTCCCTGCCTATTTAAACTCCAGGGGTGTTCTGACCTGCTGTACCCTGCGTACTCTCCTGCCCTGCCCCCTCAAATCCTCCATCTCTCCCTTCCTCCCCCTTTCCCTCTCTCTTTGCTCTTTTTTCCAGTCTTCTTTCCCTTTCTCCCAATTTCCTGGTATTCCTCAACTCTTCTATTCTCTTCTTCTCCATTTCTGTCCTGATCACAAAACTGTTCAAAAATTTCTCCTGGATTTCCTAAGAAATGGAGACAAACTATCATTCTTCCATCCAACGCCACCAAGTAAAACTGACAACAGCTGTACCTGCACACAGCAAAATTTATGACTGACTGTAAAATGTCAGGAAAATCAAATCTTTCTGACATAACTCAGATCTGCAAAACCTGATCCAGGAGATTGGACTTAATAGAAATAGTAGCTGCAAAAGGAAATGCAAACTGACTGATGAAGAAATTGATTTTATTTTAAAATTAGATTGAATAAAGTTAGATTGAACAGCAATGATTTCCATGAAAACAACTTTGGCAAAATAAAATTTAAATGCAAAAAAAAGAGAAATGGTTTGACTGTGCTGTATTTAATTTTTTTATTATTAAATTAACTCACTTTAATGCAATTTATTCAAGAAATGTTTTACTGACCCAAGAAAAAATCATCAGTATTAGCAAAAAGTCTAATTAAAATATTTCCATTCAAGAAAACCGCAGGGTTGAGAAAGACAAATGTCATATAATAGCCCTTATGTGAGGAATCTTAAAAAAAATTATATAAATGAACTTATTTACAAAACAGAAGCAGATTCACAGACATAGAAAACAATTTATGGTTACCAGAGGGGAGAGCAGGAGTAGGAGGGAATAAATTAAGAGTTTGGGATATAACATCAAAGCTCAACAATAAAATTTATGTTAAAAAAATAAAAAAGTAAAAAATAAAAGAGTTTAGGATTAACAGATAGATACTATGTATGAAATAGATACTACTATATATAAAATAGATAAACAACATGGACCTACTGGGAACTAAATTCAATTTCTTGAAATAACCTATAATGGAAAAGGATCTGAAAAAGAAAAAAATGTATATATACATATATTCACACATAACTGAATCACTTTGCTGTACACCTGAAACTAACACAACATTGTAAATCAACTATACCTCAATTAAAAAAAAAAAAAAAGAAAGCTACAGGGCCAAAGTGCCCCCTTCCTGTTGAAGGCTCACAATTTTATGTATCCCTGCCTGAACTCCAGGCAAAAATATATAACTGCCCACGGAACATTCTCTCTTGGCCATCACAAAGCCTCATCAAACATGTATACCCAAAGCCAGCCTGCTCATCTTCTCTCCCCAAATTGTTTTTCCTCTCAGACACCTGTGTCTGAGACTGGGACTCTCACCCATTCGATTACTCATGCCAAGTACTGGAAGCATCCTCTACCCTCACCTTCCTCATCCCCCAAACACTATAAAAAACCAAGCCCATCATCTCAACATGCAGAGCAGCTCTCAAAACCTGGCCTCTTTCCAGCTCTACCTCCAGTGCACCCAAGCATCTTCCACGTGGATTAACGTAACTGGGCTCCGCCAAACCAGTCCTGTACCCTCTGATCCATCTTCCACACTGATAGTTTGAGAGTTTAAAAAGCAAATCAGGACCTTTCTTCTAGTAAAGGCAGGCTAGGTATATTGGACAAAACTTCCTGCTGAAGACAGCTAAAAGAACTGGTTAAATGTTTATAAAACACACACACACATGCACACACACATTCTTAAAAGCATCAAAGAGCTAAAAAGATAATGAGGGATTGCTGTGTCAAGGTCCAGGATTCTAAACAGGTGACCCTGATACTTGGTGATGGTTGCCCCAGAAGCTTTGCCAGCTGGAGAGAAGTGGCTAAGAAGCCAAGCTCAGTCCTAGCGGCCTTGAATGGCTGGAGACAAAAATCAGAGTCAGGGGCCTCCCAAGGGTGAGGGACTGATAAACCAGCTTGACACTGGGCTCAGTCCCAAAGGACTGCACCCCAGAAGTAAAGGTGAACCGAAAGCAAACCAGCCCTTCCCTGAATGGCAGTCAAGCTCTGAGTCATCCAGGTGCCCCAGAAAACATCATGCCCTAAGTATGAACTAACATGATCTCAGTTTGCTAATCCCTCCAGGCACCTGACAAAAGCAATAAAAAATTCTCCTAGGTGAATGACAAAATCACCCTATTTCAAATGATCTCTACAAATAGAGAGTTTCTCAAACACAATATTCAACACACAAAGATAACGTGACACAGCAGGAAGCAAGATTCTCTGAGCAAACAACCATTGGGAATAATAGTCGACAGAAACAGAGCTGGAGGAACTCCAGGCTGTAAAACAAATTTACACTTACTATGTTCAAGAAATTAAATACTAAGATTGAAATTTTCAGCAGGGAACTGGAGACTCTATAAAATTATATAGCACACGCAAAAACAGAATAAATAGAAACAAAATCCAAAACTCAAATTATAAACTCAGTGGAAGGGTTTTAACAGCAGATTTGACATGGCTGAAGAATGAATCAGAGAACTGGAAGGCTGGTCAGGAAATGAACCAGGAAGAAGTATGGAAAGACAAAAGGTAGAAAATACACAAGGAAAGGTTACAGGCATGGAAGTTACAGTAAGATCTTACACGTGTCTAAGTGCAGTTCCAGAAGGACAGAAGACAGACCAGAGCAGAGGCGATATTTTAAAAGATGATGGCTGAGAATATTCCAGAGTGGACGGAAGATATCAATCTGCAGATTTAAGAACTCAAAAGGATCCTAAGCAGAATAAATAAAAAGATATCCATGTCTTGACCCATTATGGTGAAAATGTAGAAAATCAAAGACAAAGAGAAAAACAGTAAAATCACCCAGAGGAAAATAGGTAATAGTAAAGCTGGTTATTCACCTCTTGTCTCTCAGGTCTCAGCCCACCCTTCTGTAACCTGCTATGAGATGCTGGGACCAGGGTCTGAAAACCACATTTCCCAGGCCCCTGGCCAGCCGACTTCCTGTTTGGTTCCAACAGTGGGAGGCACTGAAGGGAGATTAGCATCTGGCAGAAGGGGATTCCTTCCTGTTGGCTTCACTTCAGGAGCCTCCAGCTCCTTTCAGCGCTTCCAGCACCAGCCACACCAAGCCCCTCTCACAGGTAATAGTCCAAGCCAGCAGGGTCCTTCTTGTGGTTGGAGCCCCAGCTGCAGGTCCTCCTCCAAGCCCCCAGGTCCTGCTAACCCTGACCTCTTCCCTTTTATCCTCCCAGGCCACGGGGTGGCAGCTGCTTCCTGTAATTACTAATACCACTAAAATCAGCATCCTCTTTTGCTCTTGCAGCCTTCAAAGATCTGTGTAAACAATCCATCTTGTGTATTATATCCCCTTTGTTTGAAAAAACTAGCATAATTTATATTTTCCTGGGTGGACCCAACATGCTACAGAACTCTTCAAAGGAACCACAGTGTGGTAGACAGTATTATTGTTCCCAATTACAATCATCCCTCGGTATCTACAAGGGATGGGTTCCGGGGGCCCCCGTGGATACCAGTATCCGAGGATGCTCAAGACCCTTGTGTAAAATGGTGTAGTATTTGCATATAACCTATACACACTCTCCTGTGTACTTCAAAGCATCTCTAGATCACTGTGGTATTTAATACAATGTAAATGCTAAGTAAATAGTTAGCAGGGCACACAGCAAATTCAAGTTTTGCTTTTGGAACTTCCTGGAATTTTTTGCAGAGAGAAGGAAAATGATCTGAGATGGCAGATCATGGAAGCAGGGAGGAATGAAGGACAAAAATCATGGTAAATATGTGGGTCAATCCAGCTGAAGACTGGCTGTATGAAAGAGCAATAATCAAGTCTGGGGCGTCAGCAGAAAAACTGGTTGAATCCAGACGGAGCCTGCAACTCACAGCACTGAACTGCTGTTAACTTCTCGGTTGTCATCACTGTATCTAGTTATGTTTGATGTTAACATGGGCGGAGGCTGAGTCAAGGGTGTAAGCAAACTCTACTATTTTAGTAACTTTTCTCTAAGGTTAAAACTCTTTCAAAATTAAATCTCAAAAAAAAAAAAATCACTCCAAAAAAAGGCACTGACGGTTAACTTTTCTGGCATATTTTCTGCCCGTCCCTTGTCCTGCACGGGTGTTGTTTTATGCTCCACATAACTAAGATCACGTCAGACATGTGATTTTATTCCACACTAGGTTTTCGGAGATGTTACCACGTTTAAGTTGGACAACAGGCTTCATCACCCTTATTTTACAAATAAGGAAATTAAGGGGGGAGGGTACAGCTCAGTGCTAGAGCACATGGCCAGCATGCATGAGGTCCTGGGTTCGATCTCCAGCACCTCCGTTAAAATAAATGAATAAATAAGTAAGCCTAATTACCATTCCCCCCAAAAACAACAAAAAAACTCAAACAAACAAACAACAAATAAGGAAATTAAGGTCTAGAGCAGGTTAAAGGTCATACAACTATTAGCTGTATGCAGGTCGCCTGATGCCAAGTTCCAGAATTGCCCTAAAACCCTAGTCTTTTTTTTTTTTCTTTTTTCTTTTTCAGTTTTCAGGTTTATTAGGTAGAATTGTTATAATTTGACTGCACATATACATTATATTGCATGTAAATACATATACACAATATACTGCACATATTTTAAAAAACTTACATTTATGTTCTGTTCATTGTTTCTAAGAATGTAAAACCCAACTCTTGAAGAGTAAGTTCATCCAGCTGTTCACACACACATGCAGCCACACCTCACACCTCCTGGGGGGAGACGGAGTCTAGGAGACCCTGATCCCACCAGCAGCCTGCTTCTGTGCTGAGGGTTTGGTGCCTGCAGCCCAGGGCTCCCAGCCACACCGCCTGACCTGATGCGCCTGGGTAGGACATGGTGATATGCCCCTGCAAGGAAGGACTCACTGCCCAGCTGCAAAGAGTGTGGCTGGATGACAGTGCCCAGCTGGTAGCATCTCCTGGGTCCATCTCAGCTTTCAGATGGAGGTCACACTCTTCTCCGGGGCCACCAAGGTGGTGGTGTAAGGACCTTATACCTTAAGGGATGAAGGGTCCTCCAGCTGGCAGGCAGACCTGGAGCTCCACACTGGGCAAAGCCTTTGGGGTCTGTATCCCCTGGTGGCGCCCCCTGCCCAACCCTGCTCCCTTCCCTTTTCTTTCATAGACGTTCGCCCAATAAACTCACGGACTCCTAACTGCATCTCAGTATCTGCATCGACCTGCAACACACTGTCCAGTAGGTTTGTGTGATGCTCCCACCGGCTCCTCTGGGCAAACTAACCCAGGGACAAGGGGTGGTCTTTGTCCCACCATCAGCCTGGAAAGCCCCCCGGGGCTGCCAGCTGTATGCAGGGTCAGAGGCCGGTCCAGGGCCTGACCTCTCTGATGCCCACACCACACACACAATCCTGTGCCCGCCCCACCATCAGACCTGCCAGGCGTGTGACCAGCTCATGCTTGGAGGACCTTGAGGACGGCGTGATGACCTGTGCGTGGCCTGGATCTCAGAGGAGGTGGAGCAAGTGGGAGAGGGAGCAGCTGCCGGGGAGGTTTGGTCGGAGGGTGGGGTGGGGGCGTGCCAGCCGGGTGAGGGTGTGTGCCAGCCTGTCTGGCTCTCCTGGGTGGGGCTGATGAATGTTTGGATACAGGCGGCAGCTGTCCCGTGGCTCTGTGAGTCGAGCCTGCCACGGGTTGGGGATGGAGGTCAGATAGGCAGTCTGTGTCGGGCGCATCTACACAGTGGGCCGAGAAAGGGGAATAGAGCAGGGGCCCGGGGAAACCTCTGCCTGGGCAGAAGACACAGGGGAACAAGGGCTTTGATTTCCAGACTTCCAAGGCCCTCGGTGTTTCACGTACCAGGGCCCAGGGCAGCGCATGGACAGATGGGAGGACGGGTGAGGCGCCCGCTGGGTGGGCATGTAAGTGAGGGGGTGCGTGGGTGGCCAGGTAGCTGAGACCCAGGACCAGGACCTAATGGTCACTTCTGTGGCTCCCACACGCCCTGGGAAGCGCCCTCTTTTGGCCCTGAGGCCCGCACTTCAGCATGTGAGCATCTTTTCCACACAGGCAGGAGTCCCATGGGTGAGCCCCAGATTTCTCCTCCTGGCCCTCCCTTAAGGGGAAGAGAGAGGAAGGAGCTTCCTCATTCCCTCTCAGGAGAGGGTGTCAGCGGGCAGGTGGCTCTGCCCCTGGTGGAAGACAAAGCAGAGGAGGGCCCCTGCCTGGCAGACCCTGAGTGGTCCAAACCCTCATACCTGTAAAATCACCCGCCCTGAAATAAATGCATGTTACAATTTAAAATGCTTGTTTACACTGAGATACTGACGGATGAGCTATCATAATGTTCATCCATCAATTTGCTTTAAAAGAATCCAGGAGCGGGGGAGGGGCTGGGACGTCGGGGGACAGAGAACAAAATCATAAAGTTAAGTGATGGGTACCTGGGAGGGCTTTTATTCTCTTCTCTCTACCTTTGTGCATATTTGGAAATTTCCCTAATTCAGCTTTAAAAGTAATCTATGTAGCGGGGTGGGAAGGGACAGACTGGGAGTTCGAAATTTGTAGATACTGACAGGCATATGTAGAATAGATAAATACAATTATACTGTGTAGCACAGGGAAATGTATACACGATCTTGTGGTAGCTCATGGCGAAAAAGGATGCAACAATGAATATATGTATGTTCATGTATGACTGAAAAATCGTGCTCTACACTGGAAATCGACACAACATTGCAAACTGACTATAACTCAATTAAAAAAAAAGTAATCTACGTAAAGGCTTTGTTTAAAAAATGGCTGCCCCACTGCTGGCTCCTTTTAGCTAACAATGGATTATGAGAATCCAAGCTCACTTCAGTGTCTTCTTTTTCTTTAAAAACATTTCTAACTGTGGTAGAATACACGTATCGCACAGTTTACCATCTTAATCAGCTTCACGCGTGCAGTTTGGTATGAGGCACGTTGACACTGGGCACCCGATCTCCACAACTCTTTCATCTTGCCGTAGACTCCCCCAGACTTCTCTCAACCCTCCCCCCTCCCCCCAGTCCCCTGCCACCCATCAATCACTGTAACCAAGGGACTGGAGCCCAGGTCTCCAAGTTCCTATTACCACCCTGGGCGGCAGCTGGGCCTGGGCCTGGCTGTGGGGCCACTGGGCTGGCCAGGCAGCCGGGGCTTCCGGGTGGCTTTCACACTGCAGTCCTGGCTGGCTCCTGCAGATCTGAGCTCTCTGCTCCAGGGCAGGCACCGGAGCAAGTCCTGGCAGCTCTCAGCTGCCACCCCCACCTGTGGCCTGAGGCTGCCCCGGGTCACCATCACCAGGGGAAGGGGGGCAGGTGACCTACGGCTATCCCAGCACGTGTGACTCAAGGAGGGCAGTCCAGTTCCCAGGAGTCCACTTTCACCCCAGGGTGTGGGGCACGGCACCCTGGGCGTGGGAGCAGGGTCCTCCTGCCTCCATCCCAACAGCCACAATGCCCTGGCAGTGACGCTCTCAGGTTTCGAACCATCTTGGAGGAGCTGGCAGGGGCTAGAGCGGGCACCAGGAGTTACCTGTTAGTCTGAAATCCTCAGTTGCTGCCTCTCCCAGAACGCCCCGCTCTTCTCCCTCCTCATTCGGGCTAGGGCCTGGCCCCAGGGGACGAGAGAGGACAAAGGAGGGCAAGGAGTGAAGAGCGGGCGGGGGACACACAGCTGCCACATCCCCATTGGTGCCGCATGGGTTCCTTTGCCATATCCCCACTGGTTCCTTCGCGTGGGTTAAGCCATTTCACCCGTGACATGATTCTCAGGTTTACAAATGAAGAAGCTGAGGCTCAGAAAGGCCGCCAGGAAGTCACAGACTGGAGCTTAGAGCCAAGGCTGCCTTTCTTCACCCTCATCCTCCTGGTTAGGAAAAAGTCATGAAACGGCTGTTTTGCAGATGGTGGGTTGGAGCTGAGTATGGTCAACTGTCAGGTTTGGGGAGACTCCCCAAACCTGATAGTTGACCTTAAAATTGTCTGAGGCCAGCCGATTCAGGAAGTGAGTTCATCCAGACAGCTTCTTTCCCTTCCCCTGGCCACCCTAAGTGCCTCACCCCACACCCAAAGTGCCTCGCCCCTTGGCATCTGGGCCGTGTGGCTCCTGAGCCAACTCCACAAGGATGCCAAGTCTGGGGGCACTGGAGGATGTACACGGGGGGGCTTAGGACCCATTGTCTCCTGGGGATGACAGCCAGGTGACCCCAAAATGCTCACACATTGCATCACATGCAGCACCAGTGATGGGGGCAGCAGTTTTGCCTTGGAGGTGGGAGGAGAGGCCTTGGGCAGAGCGGGTGCCCTTAATGGATTCTCCCAACAACAAGCCGTTCAGGTGAGGACGCTGAGACAGCCCCCAGCGTGGAGATGCGTGAGGCAGGGGCCAGTGCTGGGCCCGAAGGAGCTGCGGGACCAGTCCTGAAGACGGGGTGCCACCACCTCTCAAGCAGAGGAGAGCAGGGACTGAATGTGTGGGCTGGAAAGCACCCTCGGAGGCAGAGGCCAGGGCCAGGCAGTAGGGAGCCCAGGCAGGCTGCTGCAACAATCAAGGAGAAAGGTGATGAGGCCAGAGGTGGCAGCCAGAGAGTAGGGGAGCTTTCCGAGTCCCCAGGGTAGCTCCAGGATTTTACAATCCTGGCCACTCGCAAGTTGCATGCATGCAGGAACCACCCAGCCCAGGGAGGCAGACCCAAGAAAATGTAAGTGCATGCTGGGGGTCCGAAGCCTTCCCAGCCTCTACAAGACAGGCCCTGTGGCAAGCATTTTGACTTTCTGATAAACCTTCCCCACGAGGAGAAGAAGAAGGAAAAACTAACAGTTACAGATGTCGACAGTTGCCAGGTGCCATGCTGGGCACGTGCTTTTACGTGCTTCACTTAATCCTCTTGGCCAAATTATCATCCCTTTTTCGAGATGAGAAAACCAAGGTGCAGAAAAAGAAGTGAAATTGTCCGAGGCCAGCCTATTCAGGAAGTGAGTGCATCCAGAGAGCCTCTTTCCCTTCCCTTGGCCCCGCGCCCTAAGTGCCTCGCCCCTTGGCATTGGAACCGTGTGGCTCCTGAGCCAACTCCACAAGGATGCCAAGTCTGGGGGCAGGTGGCCCAGGCAGGGGTGTCTGCTCTGCAAGCCCAGGAAGGCAAGCAAAGTTCCCTGCATGCAGCCCCGCCCCCGCCCAGTCGGACCTCTCCGATGCTGTCCAGGCAAGCGCATGAGGGAGGCAGAGGCCTGGCTCCTGTCCCGCCCACCTTCTACTCTGAAAGGCCTCAGTAAGGCAGGTCGGAGGCTAAGGGTCCAGGGGCCAGAAGTGCAAACAGGAGGCAGCCCGCATGGAGGGAAGGAGAGTGGTTGAACTCCCAGGCAGCAGGAGTTCCAGCTTCCAGGAACCGACTGTGAGATACATTTTGGGGGAACAGGTCGTGTCCCCTATCTGGACCTCAGTTTTTCCATCAGAGACTGAGGGCACCCAAGGGTTCAAGGTCATGCTCTGTGGTCTATGCCTGAAGGTATTAAGTTTGTGAATATGCATAAATAAGGGTCCCTGGCTATGGAAAGGGGAGGAAGTTTCTGGATTAGAACTGACGCTGCCTCTCCCCTGGGGCCACTGGTCCCCTCTGCCTTACACTCCCCAACCAGGTGACCGGGACAACCTCAAAGGGCTCAGAGAAGCCAGGCAGGAAGAAACATCTGCCAGGCCAGCTCCCCAACTTCTGGGGAGAGCTGGTAGGGGTGCTCCTAGCCTGTGCAGGAGGTGGGGTACAGGTAGCCTAGTCCAGGCTAGAGGATGCCAGGGCCCCGAGCTCTGTTTCTGTGAATGACAGCTCTGCTAGAGGGCCGGAGCCAGGCTGCTCTCTACCTCTTCCCCCGCTCACTGCGCTCTGCAGCTGACCCACTTTGGCGCTGGTGCCCAGCGGCCAAGATTCCACTAGCTTTTCACCTGCAGCCACCCTCTCTGGTGTGCAACGTGGTGGAATTCCATTCAGCAGAGACCATCCTGTCCCTCTCCCCTTCCCGCCTGTCTTTTATATCTCTGGGCTTCAGGTATCTTCTGATTTCTTTCTCTCCTGCTGGGATGTTCCAAAGTACTGACTGCCCTTCCCCTCCCACCTCCCTCTGGCAGCCTGGTGCTGGGAAGGAACATTGGCCTGGCACTTATCATCCATCCCCTCCCTCTCCTACTTGTGGAATTTCTGGCTAAGACAAGTCAGTTCTTTCAAACCATCTCATGAACATCCTTCACCTTTTCTGCCTGGCTTGGTTCTCACACTCCCCTCTCTCAATACCTCAGAGGCTCCTGCCTATTTCAAGAGGTCTTTCTGTACCCCATCTCTCCCATTGACCTTTCCCACCTCAATGACCAGGCTCACTCGTAAGCCTGCCTTCACCCGACCGTGCCCTGCCTTCTCCAGCCAGATTCTGGCTCCATGATGACCTTCCTCTATCGAAATGCTTCCCATCCATCAAGAACCATCTCAAAAGTCACTTCCTCAATGAGGACTCCCCTGAGGTCCCCAAAAAGGTGAGGTGCATCCTTGCTCTGAATTTTCCTCTGTAACCCTACCAGACAGGGGCCCCTCAAGTGCTGACACCCAGTGTAGTTATTAATTTTCTTTTTTTTCTTTCCTTTATATATATATTTTATTGAAGTATAGTCAGTTTACAATATGTCAATTTCTGGTGTACAGCACAATGCTTCAGTCATACATGAACATACATGTATTTGGTTTCATATTCTTTTTCACCATAAGTTACTATAAGATGTTGAATATACTTCCCTGTGTTATACAGTATGAACTTGTTATTCATCTATTTTATATATATTAGTTAGTATCTTCAAATCTTGAACTCTTAATTTATCCCTCCTCACCCCTCCCTCCCATAACCGTAAGTTTGTTTTCTATTTCGTGAGTCTGTTTCTGTTTTGTAAATAAGTTTGTCTTTTTTTTTTTTTTAGATTCCACATACAAATGATCTCATGTGGTATTTTTCTTTCTCTTTCTGGCTTACTTTTACTTAGAATGACAATCTCCAGGTCCATCCATGTTGCTGCAAATGACATTATTGTATTATTTTTTATGGCTGTGGAGTATTCCGTTGTATAGATATACCACGACTTCTTTATCCAGTCATCTGTCGATGAACATTTAGGTTGTTTCCATGTCTTGGCTATTGTAAATAGTGCTGCTATGAACATTGGGGTGCATGGATCTTTTTGAATTAAGGTTCCCTCTGGATATACGTCCAGGAGCGGGATTCCTGGGTCATATGGTAAGACTATTCCTAGTCTTTTGAGGAATCGCCACAGTGTTTTCCATAAAGGTTGCACCAAATTACATTCCCACCAGCAGTGTAGGAGGGTTCCCTTTTCTCCACACCGTCTCCAACATTTATCATTTGTGGACTTTGAATGATGGCCATTCTGACTGGTGTGAGGTGATACCTCTATTAATGAGTTTTCTTAACTGGACAAGTCCTCCGAATTTGGGCACTTCCATTGTTAGGAAACTGGTGAGGACAGCAAGACAGGGGTTGCAAACTGGTGGCCTGTGGGCCAAATTTGATCCATGGGTAACATGATGTCTGTTTCTAAATTGAAGTAAAATTCATATAAAATAAAATTAACCATTTTTAAATGATACAATTCAATGGCACTTAGTACACTCACAATGTTGTGCAACCGCCACCTCTATCTGGTTCCAAAACATTTTCCTCATCCCAAAAGGAAACCCCAGGCCCTCTAAGAAGTCACTCCTCATTCCTCCCTCCCCACAGCCTCTGGCCCTAATCTGCCTTCTATCTGTATAGATTTACCTGCTTCATGTAAGTGGAATCATACCACATGTGGCCTTTTGTGTCTGGTTTCTTTCACTTGGCAGAATTGTTTGGCGGTTTGTCCCTGCTGTAGCATGTATCAGAACTCTATTCCTTTTTTGGCTGAATAATATTCCATCGTATAGATATACCGTAATTTGTGTAACCATTTATCTGTTGATGGACGCTTGGATTGTTCCTACCTCTGAGCTATTGTGAACAGTCCTGCTACAAGCATTTGAACATTCATGCACAAGTGTCTGATTCCCTGTTTCCAATTCTTTGCGGTACATACCTAGGTGTGGAATTGCTAGGTCTTTCACTCACTACACGTTTAAAGCTTTTGAGGACGCCATGGTGTTTTAATACTTGACTTTGAATGCCTTTAGGTGCCCATCTCTGTCTCAGTTTCCTTATCTTCTATTGTCTTACACCCGCCCCTTTGACTCACATTATTTGTCTGGCCCCTGAAGGTATCTGAATTTGCTGCCCCTAGAAGGCTTTGCCAGCTAAAAACCCTGGCGCCCAATTCAGTCGCTAACGAGCCAGGGACCTTGGGTAAATCTCTCCACATCTCTCCGAGTGCTATTTTGCTTAGCCTCAAAAGAGAATACTACTACTTACCTAAGAGGAGGCGGCGAGGATCAGGGAAGTGATGGTCGAAATGTGCCTCTTCGGAAGCTGTCAGGTTCTGGAAACCTAGAGGGGCGGGCGAGGCCAGGAGGAGGAGGAGGAGGCGGAGGCGGAGGCGCCTCTAGGGGCGTCGGCTGCGCTCGGGGGTGCGGATCCTCCCGGGTCCGAGCTGGGGCGCACGCTGCGGCCGCGGTGCAGAGCGCAACCGGTAGAGGGCTCGGGCGCCACCGCCTCGCGGCGCCTCGGCGGGCCGGGCCGGGCTGGAGCCGCGAGCCCGGGCGGGGCTCAGGTTGGCACGCGGTGGGCGGGGGTGGCCCCCCGTCTCCGCCCCCCACATCCGGGGGCCCGGGCCGGGCTCTGGGCCGGCCGCGCGCCGGTGAGTCAGGCCGGGTTTTCCCTCCGTCTCTGGGGCAGGCGAGCGAGGGCCGCAGAGCGCGTCCCTACCTCGCCAATCCGGCTCCGGCGCCCGCCCGCCCGCGTTTTCTCGGCGCCTGCCGCCCCGCCGCTCCGGCCCGGCTCGCAGTCTCGGCTGGAGCCGGCGCCCTGGAGAGAGGGTTCGAATCCGCGCGAAGGAGCCGCAGCGTGCGCGGGGTGCGGAGCAGCGCCAGCATGGTGAGTGGGGCGCGCCGGGGGCTGGGGCTCGGGCGGGGGCCCGGGGCCGGACTCGGGGGGTGGGGTCGGCCGCCAAGGTCTAGCCTTCCCGGCGACCTTGGCCAAGGCGCAGCCGTTCGCCCGCCGAGGTTCCCGTCTGAGAAGTGGGCGGAGGTGGCAAGGTGCGGTGTGCGCCCAGGTACCTTCTGCTTCCAGACACCGTAGCACCGAGGTACGGGATCAGAGACCATCTGCGAGCAGGGGCGCTCCGCTGGAAGGGCGCGCGGCAGGTCTCGCTGCTCTCCTTAAACCATGCAAGCGCGCTTTCCTTGGAGCTGGGACCCCTGCGCCGCCGCTGGGGTGGGGCAGACGCCCTTAGCACGGGAGTCTGACCTCGGCTTCCGCGCCTCCAGCCCATCGATTCGGGGCAGGCCTCAGAGAGGGGCCTGGAAGAGACGTCCCCTCCCGCCCCCCAAGTAGGTCGAGCCTCTCTTAGTTCTGGGAGCCCTCGCCTCTGCCACAGCCTTTCCCGGGGAAACTCCATGGAGATGCCAACCTCTTCTGCCCCCTCACCTTCCTCTTGAGACCCTTCTCCTGCTCTCTCCCGCCGGCTCCGAGGTACCCCCTTCCTCCACCAACCCCTTGCCCTGTACCGGCGGCAGCTGCCAGCCTGCTGCCAGGGATCCTGTGGATAGGGGATGCGCTCAGGTCTTGAGCACCATCCCAGTCTGGCCACAACCTTTGGCCAAAGTGAGGGCCTGCCTGGGGCCAGGCGGAAATCGGGGCCCTGACTGCGTCCGGAAAAAGGACTGGGACCTGTCGTCTCCCACCTGGCAATCCCCAGCCTCCACGCCTCCACGAGCAGATTAGGGCTCTCCTCATTTACACCAGGGGCTCAGCCTGTCCAGGGATTTTGGTGCGCGCTCCTTGCCTGGCCTAGGGAGGGAGAAGAGGCAGTAGGCCATCCTGGGCCCAGTAATCAGCCTCCTCCCAGAGCCCTCCTGGGCAGGGCTCCTCTGCCTGCCGGCTGGCTGTGTGGGTGTGTATGTGCGAGACTGAATGAATGCGACCCGCCACCGCCTCTAGAGCTAGCAGTTTGCAGGGCTGAGTCCCCACACAGAGCACTTCCACTATTTCTTCCTGACCTAGGGGTAGGCAGGGGACATTCCAGGCTGAGGGGCCTGGGATCCAAACCAAACTGGTTGCAGGTGCCCTTGGGAGAAGCAGGAGCGGGGAGCTGAGCTGACTTACTCCACAGCAGTGTGTGCCCATGGAGGGCAGCTGGTGACCATCGGCTGAGGCAGCCTAGGACAGAAGAGAGGGTCTTGCCTAGGGAGTTGGGATTGCTCATCATGTAGGATCTTGGGCAGCTCACTTCTTTCTGGGCCTCAGTTTCCCTATCTATAGTATGGGGGTGAGGGTAACTACTGTTCTGCCTGCTTCTATAAGGCTGTTGTGGAGATGAGATGATGAAATGAAAGGGCTGATAAAAACTAGGGTGCCGTGCAATTATAGGTGACCATATAGTGATGCTAAGAATCACTCCTGCAGGACTTAGACGCTGGACTTTGCCTCTTCAAGTGTCTCAGTGGGGCTAGGGAATGCCAGCCTCTCCTGCCCCCTCCCTGGGCCCCTCTTTTAGAGCTGGGACATTCCAGTCCCATTCCTCAGGGGCAGCTGCAGACACGCCCCTCAGCAAAGCTGATCCCCCAGCAGGTGGTGGGACCCTCCCCTGGGGCCAGGGTTCAGGAGGGGATGAAGACGGCCGGCCGAGGCCGGCTGGGAGCTTCCTACCCTCATGCTCTGGGACTTCCCACCCCACAGGAGATGCACAGTGAGGTCAGGGCAGGCTTCTAAATGTAGGGAGCCTGTGCACTTTCTCCTGTGCAGCTGAATGTGACCCTGGGCACATTATTTTACCTGCTGGACCTCAGTTTTTTCTTCTGAAGTGGGGAATGACAATATCCCCCTTTGTGTGTTGTGAGCATGTGGCAGGCCCAACAGCCCTGGATCAGGCTGACCCAACAAGGCACTCACTGAGGGACAAGTGGATGCCTCCCTGTGTGTCCTCTCTCTGCATCATGGCCAGGGTAGTCCCCCAGCCCCATTCTGTCTCCACCAAGGGTTGGACCAAAGTAGATGCTACTGGTGCCCGGAGCTCTCGGTGCTGCTGGCTGATCTTGGACGGGGTGGAAAGGGAGGTGGGAACAGAAATAAAGAGGCCCAGTTGGGGCCAGCAGCGACCTGTGCAGAATGTGGCCTATGTAGCCCAGTCAAACCCAGCTGGCCGGGTGGTAGGGGGTTTCAGCTCTGTGCAGAGCTCTGGGCCCCAGGCAGGTACTGAGCTCTGGGCAGCGCAGCCCAGGCACTTGGAGGAGGCCCCACTTTTTGCTCTGATGGTCCTAGTAAGACTGCAAGGCACTTGCTGTCTCTCCTCCCACTCCCCCACCACATCCTCTCCTGCACAGCTGGCTCTGGACTGACTGGGCCAGGCCCCGGGCTTCCAAGCAACCGGAAGGAATGTGTGTGTTGCGGGGAGGCAGGGGAGGTGGATGGACTCCTTTAGGAAAAGGGACTGTCCCCAGACTGAGACCTGGGCAGGGCGGAGCCTCCTGAAAGCCAGGGGCCTCAGCTAATAATACAGCCAGAGAAGTTATCTAGGAAGGGTGGAGGGTGGGGGGCCTTAGGGAAAGACAAAGGGAAGGGCTAGGGCTGTTTGTGCCCCTCCAGCCAGCTCCGCTGTTTCTAACTGCTCAACACGCTTGTGAAGAGAAGCCGGTCACAGGCCCCTCTCACCACCTGCTCACTCGCACGTGCGTGCGCGCGCGCGCACACATACTCTCACTCCCCTACATCTAGCCTTGGGGCTGGGAGGACACCTGGGTATTCGTGTGCTGTGTGTGTCTGAAGGTGCTCAGTGCTGTGTGGATGACCTTGAGCATGACTGTCTGCTGTTGGGTCTGCGCTGTGTCCTCTAACGGAGGAGCTTTGGTGCTGCCAGGGGCGCCGACTAGACTGCGGTGTGAGTGTGAGGTACGTGCTATTTTGGCCCATGGCTGCCTCTCCCCTGGACCTGAGACCCTTCGTGGGGATCATGGGGTGTCGGTTATTGCTCCCTCAGACAGGAAGTGAGGCTCTGCCCAGGGGAGCCCGAGGCAGTGTGTGAAGTGGGCGGACTTGGCACCGTTGCCACAGTCCCCACCCCCGTGCTCTCACCGGGCTTGCCGTTCACAAGCCCTTTCACCTCCCTGTCTCTGTTACAGTCACAGAAACCCCAGGAGGAAGGCAGGGCCGGCAGGGTCTTTCCCACTTAGGAGAAAGATGGGGAAACTGTGGCCTGGAGAAGGGAGGTGCTTCTCCGTGGAGAGAGAGTGTGGGGGCGGGGCTGGAGACCAGGTTCTCTGCTGTCTGCCTTCCCAGGAAGCTGTGACAGGAGTTCAGTGGGCTCTTGGACACAGTGGTGTCTGTTGCTAGGTTGGCTTGTCAGGGTGAGGGGGTGTCAGATTGGGAGGCAAAATGCTCCCATTCCAGCTCTTGGGCTGTGGGTGACATCCTGGGTCCCTACTCGACATTTGGCAACCATGGTGCTGGGATGACAAGCACCCTCACTCTGACCAGCTCTGTGACCCTGGGCAAGCCAACTTCACTTTTCAGAGTCCCAGTGCCCTCACCTAAAAAAACGGACAGTTAACTATGTTCTAAGACTCCACGAGACCCCCACGCAGGGCTGTGTCGCTGTAGGTGCCCAGCACCTGCGATTCCTTATCTGGATGATCCCCTCACCCTGTGTGGCCTGTGATATCCCGAGAGGGGCTGAGCCATCTGGGGGCCGTGTGGGGAGGGTTGGGAGGTTACTTTCGCCCAGAGCAGTGTTGAGGGCCACAGGATATGGGGGCAGGGCCTGCCCTCCCCGTGAGCTTTGTCTTCTACAAACACAAAACCTGGAAATGGTTGAGGAAGATGGAACCTCCTAACCATTGTTTGGGACAGGAGTGGGTGTCCCGGAAGCATATTGGGTGGGTGGCCGGGGACTTGCAGTCCAGGAATGGGAGCAGCTGGGTGGGGGGCAAAGAAGGTGGCATTCATTCATCTGACAAGTACTTCCTGACCTCCTCCTGTGTGCCAGGTGTTGGCCTGGACACAGGGGACCCAGCAGGGCACTAGGTCCTGCCCTCCATAGTGTGGTCCCAACACGGGTGGGAGACAATCCGTAACCTGGTCACTTGGCTGCCCGCTGGCGGCGTTCATGTGTCTGCCAGCTGAGCTCAACTTCAGCCAGCCTATGTTGACCCAGGCCACGGGCCAGCCCCGGACTGGACTTTCTGTTCTCTTATCTCAGTCAATCCTCCCAGCATCCCTGAGTGATAAGAGTTGTCGTGGTTATTGTCCAGATGAGGAAGCCACCGACCACACACTGACTGGCTCCGCGCTGGGTCAGGATTTGGACAACCCCCGACCCCGGGCCTGGTGGTGGGCTTTGGAATGGCAGCATATACAGGGGCTGGCAGGGGCTTCACTGCCCCTTCCCCTGCCTCCCACCGCTGCCCCGACATGAACACCTGTTCCGGAAACTGTGGCCATTGTTCCTGCCGTCCATCCTTCCTTCTCGGGCCCTTCCTGTTTGGATCCCTCCCGCTGCAGCTCCCAGCCCCACCCAGGCCAGGTGCTTCCCTTGGGAACTCGGAGCCTCTGAAGGAAGAGGGGTTGAACCGAGTTTCCCCCACCCAGGGGAGGAAGAAGGGCTCAGGAGTCCGAGGCCATTGGCCCCTGTTCCCTGGACCCTCTGTCCACCTGCCAAATTGGGTGAGGAGCCTGGCAGGAGAATGGACAAAATTATAGTCAGACGGAGCTGGAGTCCTCAGCTGGCCCAGCCCTGGGTGGGGCCCCTATTCTGCTGCCTCATGTCCTGGACCCCCCCGTGTCCCCCACCACACACTACCCCTTTCTCTTGCCGGCCAAGGAATCCTGTCTGGATTCTCTCTGGGACCCACACGTGCCACTGCTGGGTGGGCCAGGTGGGGAGCTGATATAGAGGGCAATCACCTGGTTTTTGGGCATCCGGGGAGCTAGGTAGCAAGCTCCTACCTGCCCCTGATGGAGCCTCTCGACCCCCAGAAGCAGCCGCCTGTGCCCTGTTGAAACTTCATGGCCACAGCCCCAGGCCCTGCTGGCATTGTCATGGGCAGTGTGGGCAGCCTGTTGGAACGCCAGGACTTCTCCCCTGAAGAGCTGCGGGAGGCACTCGCAGGGTCCCGGGGCTCCCGCCAGCCTGACGGGCTCTTCCGGAAAGGCTTGGGCCAGCGTGAGATCCTCAGCTACCTGCACCTCCCCAAGAAGGACAGCAAGACCACCAAGCGGGCCGCTCGGAATGAGCCTGCCGACTATACCACCCTCTACTACCGGGAGCATCCTCGGGCCGGTGACTTCAGCAAGACTTCGCTGCCTGAGCGGGGTCGATTTGACAAGGTGTGCCTCTGCCGTGCCCCTCCCCAGTGTGGGAGGGTGGGGTGGGGGGCTGGGGGCCTCCTTGAACATCCTGATGCTGGGATGGGATACGAAAGTCTTGCTATGGTCTGGCCTGAGGCTTGGTCACTGCCTCCTGGTGACATGTACCCCATGTTCTCAAAGAGGACCCCCAGGGGCTGCAGAGCACTCAGCCCAGGGCCTCACACCTGTCCTCTCTTCCTGGCAGTGCCGCATTCGCCCATCGGTGTTCAAGCCAGTGGCGGGCACCGGGAAGGGCTTCCTGTCCATGCAGAGCCTGGCGGCCCACAAGGGCCAGAAACTGTGGCGCAGCAACGGCAGCCTGCACACGCTGGCCTGCCACCCGCCCCTGAGCCCGGGGCCCCGGGTCAGCCAGGCCCAGGCCCGCGCCCAGCTGCTGCACGCCCTCAGCCTGGATGAGGGCGGCCCCGAGCCCGAGCCTAGTTTGTCCGACTCCTCCAGCGGGGGCAGCTTTGGCCGCAGTCCCAGCACTGGCCCCGGCCCCTTCAGTTCCTCTCTGGGCCACATTAACCACCTGGGGGGCTCCCTGGACCGGGCCTCCCGGGGCCCCAAGGAGGGTGGGCCGCTGGGTGTGCTAAACTGCCTGCCCGAGCCACCACCCCCCTACGAGTTCTCCTGCCCCACCGCTGAGGAGATGGTGGCCGTGCTGCCCGACAGCTGTGAGGAGCTCAAGAGGGGCCTCGGTGACGAAGATGGCTCCAGTCCCTTCACGCAGGTGAGAGCAGTCCCTGCCCCAGGGTCCTCTTCTGTCAGGGCACTGGCGTCCAGGGCAGAGGGTCACCAGCTAGCTCTCCCACGTGGCTCTGAGAGAATAAGGAAGAGGGAGATAGTTTGGCTTCTTTCCCCAAATCCCGCATGGCAGGGATGTCATGTCATTGGTGGTCCTTGTGGGAGCTGTGGGGGGGACAGTAGACTCCTTGGGGAGGCCATGTGTTGGGGACATTTCACCTCTGGAGGACTTCTGAGTTAGGGCCCAAGTGTGGCCAGAGCGTTGGGCCCTGGGCCCAGCTGGAGTGTCAGAGCGGTGGGCCCGCTATGGGAAGGCAGGCAGTTGGCGTCCAAGGGGCAGGGCCGGGCGTGGGTGTCGGCATGGCAGGTTCCTCTTCCCCTTGGCAGGTGCTGGAGGAGCGCCAGCGGCTGTGGCTGGCTGAGCTGAAGCGCCTGTACGTGGAGCGGCTGCACGAGGTGGCCCAGAAGGCCGAGCGCAGTGAGCGCAACCTCCAGCTACAGCTGTTCATGGCCCAGCAGGAGCAGCGGCGCCTGCGCAAGGAGCTGCGGGCACAGCAGGGCCTGGGCCCCGAGCCCCGGCCTCCAGCCGCCCTCCCAGAGGCTGATCCCAGCGCCCGACCAGAGGAGGAAGCCCGATGGGAGGTGAGAGACCAGGCATTCAGAAACCCCTGCCCCCATGGCAGTAGTCCCATCCTCAGTCTGCCCTCCAGCCCGGCCCCGCTGACCCTGCTTTGCTGGGCTCTTGCCCATCCTGGTGCCCCTCCAGGTGTGCCAGAAGACAGCGGAGATCAGCCTCCTGAAGCAGCAGCTGCGGGAGGCCCAGGCCGAGCTGGCGCAGAAGCTGGCTGAGATCTTCAGCCTGAAGACGCAACTTCGGGGCAGCCGGGCACAAGCCCAGGCCCAGGACACGGAGCTGGCCCGGCTGCGTGAGGCCGTGCGGAGCCTGCAGGAGCAGGCGCCTCGGGAGGAGGCCCCGGGCAGCTGTGAGACGGATGACTGCAAGAGCAGGGGGCTGCTGGGGGAGGCAGGGGGCAGTGAGGCCGGAGACGGGGCTGAGCAGCTGCGGGCTGAGCTACTGCAGGAGCGGCTCCGGGGCCAGGAGCAGGCGCTGCGCTTCGAGCAGGAGCGGCGGACGTGGCAGGAGGAGAAGGAGCGGGTGCTGCGCTACCAGCGGGAGATCCAGGGGGGCTACATGGACATGTACCGCCGCAACCAGGCTCTGGAACAGGAGCTGCGGGCGCTGCGGGAGCCCCCCACACCCTGGAGCCCTCGGCTCGAGTCCTCCAAGATCTGAGGCCCAGAGCGAGCTGACAGCAGAACCACTGTCAGGAGACGGCTTGAACCAGCCCGTCCTGAGACAGCCGGCTCCTTCCTTATGTTGGTTGGTCTGGGGCAGAATCTGCTGAGACCAGCCAGAGACGGGGAGACTCGCCAAGAGGAGGGATCCAGTGGGGCTGTGGGCTGGATGGGCTGCCAGTGGCAGGAGCCAGGGCAAGGTGCTCCTGGCTGAGGAGCACCGAGGCAGGGCCCGGCCCTGCTCCCTGGAATAGGCATGGCCCAGGAAAGGAGGTTGGGGAGTGAAGAGCCCATGATGCAGAAGGGCAGGCATGAGGGAGGGAGGCTGCAATGGGAACACTGGCCTTCCCAGAATAAAATCACATTTTCTACGAGGAGGCACCGGCTTGAAAACGTTGGGCCTGTCCCGGGTCTTGGTCCAGAGAATTGTGGAAGGTCAGGGTTGGGGGCTGTTGACCTGGGCTGTAGCTCCTCCATGGTCATGGTGAGTGGGGAGGGGGTGCCCTGGGCCTCTGTGTGCATCTTCTGGGCGTACGTGTTGGGGAGTGGAGGAATCCTTGCCCTCGTACCACAGAGCTCCTTAGCTGCCATGTGGGCTGAACTTCTTTTCTTTAGCACCGGTGGGACTTTTGAGAAGGAACAATGCCAGGGAACCCAGGAAAATAAAAGGGCAAGTCAACCAAGGCATTGCTAGAGCATGAAACATCCTCTTGGTGGGAAGTCTGGGCCCTGAGTGCCTGGGCCCGCTGGATTTGGGGCCAGCCTAAGACAGCTTCCGCTGGGGCAACTTAAGGCTCTGGTAGCGCCCTGCCCCTCCCAGGATGTACCTCCCACCTTTCTATCTGGTTTATGCACCCCTCCCTCCAGAGGGAGGGCCCTGGGAAGGTGCAGGAGACAAGCAGAGAAAGCTTGTAGGTCACTTGGTAAAGGGCCTGTGCCACAGTGGGGAATTTGAACATTTCCCTGTAGGGATGGGGGACAATGGGATATTCTAGAGAGATACTATCTGATTTGTATTCTGGAAATCTCTGTCCTGGGAGGAAGCAGCCCCACCCATACCCCTAGCCCTTTCTCTTAGCCAAGGCTGATCCTTGGCCCCCTAAAACCTGCTCCCACCCTTGGCCTCTCAGACATCTGCCCTTCTCTCTGAGCCTTTGCTCCCTCCTGGGTGGGTGGCCTGGAGCACAGATCCAGTCTGGCTATGCTGGTGGCGTCTCCCCACCCCTTGCTGTGAAGCTCTGTGTCCTTACAGCTGCATCACTGTAAATGTTGCCACGCATTGAGCGCTTCCTGTTTGCCAGGTGCTGTGTTAGGCCCTCGGGGCATAGGGGCGCAGAGTTGAATTAGATGTACATCCTGCCCCAGAGGAGCCAGCACACAGATGTCCCCCTACCCAGGCCCTGCCCTGGTGGGGCAGCGGCCACCCCTGAGAAGTTCTCTGCAGAAACCCCCAGTTTGCTCCCTCTGGTTGTGCCCCCTCCCTCCCAGGCCAGGCCTGGCAGCTCCCTGAGGCCCCAGCAGGGGGGTCCAGGTGGTGGAGTTGCCATGCAGGAGTATAGATGGGGATGTGGAGTGTGGGCCGGTGCGCTCCGCCTTTTTAGGGCGGAGAATGGGGGGTGTGAGTTGTCTGCAGTGGGGATGGTGTGTTCATGTCCTGTGAGTGGCAGGTGTGTGCGCTGGAGATGTGCTGTGGGTGGTGGGTGTGTCTAAGGGGGTGTGTTTGGGGCTCCTGGGTTGGAGGCCAGGAGGGCTGCTTCCTGGCTTCTCCCTCTGTCCCATTCTTACCCATCAGCCCCAGCCCCTTTCTGCACTGGCCAGGCTTGACTGGAGCTGGTGGACAGACCCCTGAGTCTTGCTGAGACCCATCTGGGCCCACCTCTGAGCCGGGGTCCTCTGCGTGGGGGGGGAGGGAGGAACACCTGAGTTAGGCAAGCCTGTCCCCAGCAGGCCTTGACACCGATTTCACACACCCCTCCAAACCGACATTTCTGGGTCAATGACTCCTCTAGAGGGCTCTCCAGAGCCCAGTGCTGGCTGGAAGCCTGGTGCCCCCCCATGGCCTGGAGCTAGTCAGGCTGGGTACCCATGTGCCCCACAGTGGCCAGGGTCCACCTTTTGGTGTCCCAGCTCTGCAGAACAGCTCCCCACCCAGCAATTAGGAAGCTGGGCCGGCCAGTACAGCCACTGGGGAGTGGGTGGGCGGTACCAAAACTTGGCAGCTGTGCCAGAAACTAAGGCCAGGCCCAAAGGTAGGGGGAGGGCTCAGGAGAGCCGAAGCTGGGGCGTCTCAGGGAACCAGCTCCTTGTTAGCTCATCCCTGCTGGGCAAACCAGTTCCCCGTCCCCATGTCCCCAAGCCGGCTGGGTGGCTCTGGGTCCAACGGATCACAGGCACCACCACAGTGGCTACTGCTTGGGGCAGCCCCTTCCTCCTTCCCCTGGCAGCCCCTCAGCTCACCAGCCACCCTCAGCCACCCCCCACCCCCAGGAGACTAGGCCCAAGTAGCTGATTCTCTCCTGCAATGAGGCAAGCTCCCTGCACTGGGCTCCCTGCCCTCGGCCCCTCCTGTTCTTAGCTCAGATAGTGTCATGCCCTCCAGTGGCTCCCTGGGCCCCTTAGCCTGTCACTGAAGCCTGCGACGGCCTGGCCTCCAGGGTCCCTGATAGTGGTGTCCCTCCTGATGCCAGCAGCCCTTTGGGCCTGTCTTCTCCAGGCAGGACGCCCTCATGGAGCTCAGATCTTGCCTCCTCCAGGAAGCCTTCCCTGAACTCACTCCCTGTCCAGGCAATCCCCTCATCCTTGTGTCTGCAGCCCCCATGTCTCTCCACCAGCTCTTTCTGTGCTGCTGGAATGGTCGGTCTGTCTCCACTGGGCTGCAGGCATGGCCGGGGCAGGGCCAGGTCTTCTGTTTTCATCCCCAGAGCCTGCTCTGGTTTGAGCCCAGAAGTCACGGTGATGGGGGTGGGGGGGGCATTTGGAGCAAGAGGGACCAGACTCCTCCCCTGACTGGCATGGGTTCAAGCTGGGTGGGGGTGGGGTGGGAAGGTGCAAAGGCTTCACCTCTGAGCCTTCATTCACCTTTTGTGCCACTTGGTCTGAAGCAGGTCTGTGCCAGGCACCTACCGGGGCGCCACAGCCAGTCGCCATTCACTGCACAGTGAGGTACTGAGCCTCCCTCAGGGAGGAAGCCGAGGTGGCCAAGGCATCCGCCCCCGTGGCCCTTCCTGGAGGGAGAGTGTGGGGGCGGGAGACATCACACACACACATCCACAGTCGTGCCTGGGCCCCCAGACGTGGGGACGCCCCGGGGACCTCCGCGGCAGTGAGCCATCAGCAGAACATGGAGATGGCAGAGGGAGCCTCGGAGGGATGAGCGTGCACTTCTTTGAGACTGAGGGGCTGTGGTATTAGGAAACCATTTTCCAGAGAGGATGCAGGCCCCACAGTGACGATTCAGCTCACCTCACCTCACCCACCACTCTGGTGGGTGCGGGCCTAGCCCTCTGTATTGGATTCAGAAAAGAATAAGAATGTGTTGTTTCTTACAACAAAAACAGACGTGGAATATGTCACGAGAGATGAGGTTTGAGTGCCATGGGAGTCCAGAGGACAGCTGGCTCGTACTCCAGGTGATGAGTAGGGTGGGGGGGTTATCCAAACTTTGGTCAACCACTTCTGAGCTCTCTTTTTGACTATGCCTTCCTGTGTCCTGGGCTCCTGTGACCTTCCTTATGCAGTCCGGTTCTAGCAAGAATCCCCCATTCTCCATATCCGATCACCCTCCATATCTACCCTGGTTCCTCAGACTCCACCATCTCCCACGTGATGTCTGATCACTCTGGCCTGCCTTCATCGAGGATCTGTTTAGCCAGATCCCCCAACCCTGCCCTCTGAGGTTTCCCCTTAGTAATTTTCCATCTACTGATACCTCCCCAACCCTGTTCCTTGGCTATAAATTCTACTTTTCTTTGTTGTATTTGGAGTTGAGCCCACTCTCTGGTCCCTACTATAAATCTCCATTCCAGTAGCCCCCCTCGCCCGCCACGTTGAATAAAGGCTTCCTTACCACTCTTTAACAATTGTCATGATTTTTTTTTCTTTAACCGAGGTAATCTCCGAGGAGGGGAAGTTGGGAGAGATTACCTCGGGAGCAGGCTGGGATGTGGGTAACCCGAGGTGGGCCGAGATTTGGTCACGGGAAAGCACGCGGTGGGTCTAGGGGAGGGTCCCGTCTGGAAAGGGGTGAGAGGAGGCAAGAAAGATCCTGGACAGCCTGGTCAGCTGGCACAGGAGGACTTTACCTCCTGTGACTGAGTGGGTCCTTCAGGCAGCCAATGGGAAGGGCCAGAACCAGGACCCACTTTGTGTGTGACCTGTGCAGTCACCCAGGGCCCCACACTCAGAATGACTTGAGACTTGGTGCAATGCTTGGCTGCCACCATCTTGAACTTAATGCTGTTTGAACAAGGATCCTTAAGGGGCAGAAGGTATAGCTCAGTGTATAGTGTGT
This sequence comes from Vicugna pacos, assembly GCF_048564905.1. NCBI lineage: Eukaryota > Metazoa > Chordata > Mammalia > Artiodactyla > Camelidae > Vicugna > Vicugna pacos. The sequence goes on along the minus strand of NC_133008.1, from coordinate 7,940,066 downwards.
GCTTAGCATGTAGGAGGTCCTGGGTTCAATCCCTAGTGCACTTAAAAAGTAAATAGGTAAATAAATCTAATTACTCTCTCCACCCAAGAAAAAAGGAATAAGGGGCCTTAGATTTTCATTTCACTCGAGGAACTACAAATGATGTAGCCTCTCCTGGCCTGAACCAAAGCTTTGCAAGGAGGGACTGAGACAGGGAGACAGGAGACTGGTTGGGAGCCACCTGGAGATTGGAAGGAAGAGCAGGGCCTGAGCCGGCACCTTGAACTCCACAGGCTGAGCCCTGATGCTCCAGGTTCCACACACCTGTCATTGCCCCCATCCCACCAGCTAGCACTGGAGGGTCCATCTTTTCCAAGCTTGGCCTTCCTCGATGCGCTCTGGGAGGCAAGGAAGGCTACATTTTCAGGAGAGCACCCTGGGGCCTGTCCTCTCTGTCAAGAACCAATCTTCCTTCCTTCCTTCTTTCCCTCCCTCCTCCTTTCTTCCTTCTTATCTTTTTATCTAGTGTGCTCTTTGTGTACTGGCCTCTCTGCCCTCTGCCATGTTTAAGGTATAATTTCCATACAGGAAAATTCACTGCTTTGATAGGACAGACAATTGTAAAGCCAACCCTACAGTCAACAAATAGAATAGCTCCATTGAGACAGGAGGCAAGGGGGCAGGGCACAACCATTAAAAGAAGGACACAGCCATTTGCACCAAGATGGCAGGAGATTCAACTCCCAGTAGACCTTAAGCTTCATTATATGCTTATTGTAATATATTAGCATGGGAAATAGTACTCCTGCAGGTGCCATGACAGTTGCAAGGCTGACTATAAAAGGCCAAAAAGTGGGCGGTGGCCCAGGTCCAGGGACTCCCAACCCCTTCCCCAAAGTAATTGGAATAATGCTCCCACTGATTAGCATACGAAGTTACGGAGCCCATAAAACCTCGTGGCCACTTTCCCTTCTGAATGAGATGAACCTCACTCTCTCTATGGAGTATGCATCTCTCTGAGTAAGTCTACTTTTACTGAACTATGACTCGCTCTTGAATTCCTTCCTGCACGAAGCCATGGACTCTAACTTAATGGGGAACATCCCAGGGACTTGACCAAGACCTGGGACACAGCCACCCTCTTGCACCCCACTTCCCTGTATTTTCTTCATTCCCCCAAATTCCCCTGTGTCCCCTGTACTCACCCCTTCCATCCCACCCTCAGGCGACCGGTGAACTGCTTCCTTAATAACCCTGTGTTTGTTTTTCTTGTCCTTTTTGTGAGCAGAGTTTAATCCCACCACATATTAGAGCATGTTACAAAGTAGTGAATAAAACACCATGACATTGGTGTAAAAATAAAACTATACACGTCAATGGAAAGAAGTAGATTTCATTCTGTGGGAAATCTTAATGTTATGATGACGAGCTTCAAAATGAGAGGGTAAGGGAAGATCATTTAATAAGCAGTTCTGGGACAACTGGACAAAAATGTAGGGGGAAAAAAGAGTCATACTTTGCACCACCCCCTACAAAATAAAATGGACACACAGTGGGAATTAAACTTTAGAAATTAAATCCTAGAAAACCAGCAGAAGCTGAAGTAGACAATTACTGAGTTAGTGGAGAACAGCTAAGTTCTGCTTTGAAGCCGCGACCCTCCAACAAACTAAACCAAACCAAACCACACAGGCCCAACAAGGAAATGCTGACAAAATCCACAATGTAAGAAAACATGGTGCACTCTGCAAAGTAACAAAACTAGAGGTAAGAGCCACGGACTGAGGAAGACAATGACAGACAGAGGTGAAGGAGCCCCACGTGTGAGCTGGGCATTCTAAGTTCTTGCAGCTGCCGGGCTTTGCTCACAACCAGCGTGGCTCTGAGGCAGGCCAGGGCACCCCCAGAGGAAGTGGGGAAGCTGGGGCGTTGGTGAAAGCCTGTGAGGTCCTGCTGGCTTGGACGCAGTCTCAGCTTCCGACCTATGGCCCCAGGCAAGGTTCACTCAACCCTCCGCCCCCACGACTCCGGCAGGGGCCAAGACCACCCAGGCTCACGGTGCACAGACAGGCTTCTCCGGGATGCTCCGATGCCCCCGCGGGCTCCTCTTGGGGCTGTGGACCGCCCTCTTCCTTGCGTGTTTCATCAGGTTTTGGAGCCGCGGTTTCCTCATTCAAGAGCGGAGGATATTGGCTACTTCAGATCATTTCTGTGCACCTACTGTGTTCCAAGCGCATAGTGTCGGGGATACAGCAATGATGAGTACAAAGTCCTGGCCCCAGAGGAGCTTTTATCTTGAAAGTGGGTAGTCGTGATGGGATTAGGGGCGGGAAGATAGAATAAACAAACAAACGCTCAGGATAATTTAAAGTCAAATGTTATAAAGAAAACACGACTGGGTTGTGCAAGTGCTGTACGGAAAACAAACCAAGGTTGTGCAAGGGTGCTTTGTGGGTTTTGGGGAGGAGGCGTGCAGAGTGGGAAGGGAGAATGCCCTAAAAGGCTGCAGGAAGTCAGGGAAACAAGAGACCGAGTCTCTTGGACTGTTTCTTTGTTTGTTTGTTTTGTTTTGCTATTTTATTTTTTCTCTTGGGCTGTTTCTAGTCCAAGTCCTTGAAGCCTGTAGAGGAAGTAGGGAGCATCTCTGCCTCTTCCCTGCAGAGCAAGAGGGCCTGGGAGAATCGTGAATTCAGTCCTGGCTTGGGTTTGGGGTCACTGCCTCCTCTCTCCTCCTTCCTAACCCTTACCCTTCCTCCTTAGGACAGTTGTGCCACCCGTCTCCCCCAGCACTCCGTAAGGAGGGCGACTAACGGAAGGTAGGAGGGTAGGGGCTGGGTCCCTCTGAGCAGAATTTGAATCTCCTGTTGAATGCCCAGTGCATTATGTACGGGCTTAGGGGAGCAGCAGGGCTAGGGCAGAAAAAAGGGACTTTTCTTTTAAACATCACTCGATGTTTCCCAAAGAGCATCAAGGAACCATCGAGGGAAAGCCCCACTGCTTGACCCCTCACGAGCCTCGTGTCGTTCCGTAAGGTCTTTACTTTGAGTGAAGGTGGAGGGCGGGAGCGGGGGAGGCACAGGGCTTCTGGACGCCGAGCCGCCGCGCGCACCCTCGCTGGCCAGCCAGTGGGTCGCCCCTATTCCTTCCCGCCGCCCCGGGAGCCCCGGGCGGGCCGACAGCCTCGGGCGCCCGGGGGAGCCCCGGCGCAGCCCCGGGACGGCGGGAGCGGTGGCCGGCGGAAGCCGCCGGGATCCTGCGGGCGACTCCACTCCGGGCGCGCGGGAGGAGGAGGCTCGGCCAACCCTCCGCGAGGCCGCGAGTGGGAGAGTCCGAGCCGCCGAGCAACCGCCGCGGCTTCCGGTTCCGAGGAAGGCGGCGCCGGAAGCCGGGGCCCGGGGGCGGGGCCAGGTGGGAGCTGGCGGGCGCGGCCCGAGGGCGGGGCGCTGGGCGGGCGGCACCGGCGCGCTGGGCGGCTCCTTCGCCGGGCTGCCGGGCGCCGGCTTGCCTCCGAAGTCCTGCGACTGAGCCCCCCGACCAGCCCTCCCCTGGGCTCGTTTTCTCTCAGACGTCGGGCCGGGCCGCGAGTTGGACCCTCGCAGACTCACAGGACTCACGAGGAACCGCCCGTGCGGTGGGAGTCGCTGGAGCTCAGACGTCCCATCCCAGTGCGACCTGGCCCGGTCCGAGGTAACTCCTTGTGGACGCGGGAGCCAGGCAGAGCAGTCCACTAAGGTCTTTTGAAGGATGAGTAGGAGTTTGCCAGTTATTTGCATGTTAATGCAGTTGTAACTCCCAGTAGGGACTGCAGTCCATGAAGAGTGGTGGGCTTTTTACTCCTTCCAGTTTTGGTTAATGACAAAAGAAGGATTTGAAACTTGAAGTAAAGATGCGAAATGAAGAAAAGGAACAGAGTGATATAATATAGTGACGGTGACAGGTGTAGGGTAGGGCGGAGGGGTCAGCGTTAGATACTGTGGTCTAGGAGAGCATCTCTGAAGAAACGACGTTTGCATTTGAGACCCTAATAAGGAGCTGGCCATTGGGAAATCTGGGAGCAGTGTGTTCCAGGTAGAGGGAACAGCCAGTGCAAAAGCCCTGAGGTAGAAATAAACTTATGTTCAAGAAATAGAAAGAAGGCTAGTGTGGTTGGAATATGACTATTAAGGTAGCAGTATGTGATGAGGTTGAAGAGGTGATTGGGAGTTGACTCACGTAGAGCCTTGTAAGCCATTACAAGAAAGGGGAATTTTATTCTAAGTACAATGGAAATCTTTTGGGTTTTGAGCAGAGGAGTGATGTGTAGGGTGAAAAATGGATAGAGGCTCGGGGTGCAAAAAATTGTGTTGGGTCATTGGAGGCTGTCCAGTTCTGTGTCAAGCAAAAGGGACCTTTCTATAATTTGCACAAAGTTCCCTTCTTCCCCCTGGCTCCAGAAAGGATGCTGAAGACTGGGGACAACACCCCTATGTATGCCTTGGTGGGGATTTTAATATTACACTCATGTCTCTTCCTGCCCAACCCTGGCAGGTTTGAGCTCAGTCCTCCTGGTCCAAGGGTTAGGAAATGGATGCACCCACCATGGACCAGGAGCTGGGCTGGGCACTGAGGGGAGAGAGGATGAGATTGGACTCCAGCCCTGAGCAGCTCACACTCGTGGGAGGAGACAGATGTGTGAGTAGGCAGTTACTGTGCCGCAGTGCTGAGAACTCAGATGTGTGTGGTACGGCAGCCTCGACAGAGGTTTGGTTTGTGAAGCAGAGGAGATTTCATTGAGAGCTTCATGGGGGAGCTGATGATTAAACTGCATCTTGTGTTCTCCTTGCAGAGAAGAGTGGAGGGCACGCTAGACCCAGGAACAGCTTGTGCCGAGGAAGCGAATGTACAGTTGCAAAGGGCTCATATGTCAAACCATGGCAGTGATGAGTGAAGGGGGTGACAGGATCTGATGTGTTGTTTTGGAGTGATCACCCTGGTAGATAATTTCTGTCCATGTGACACCTTGGGAAGGAGAGCTTAGGACAATGGAAATGAAATTCCACTGGATTAATCCTGAAGACAAACTCACACACTCATTCATCCTTGTGCCTGGTGAGGATGACCGACTGTGGTTAAGGCAGAGCGGCTCACCCTGTACGCAGTGAATTGGCCTCCTGGGCTTTTCAGATGGAATACCTGAAATCAGTTCTGTTTTCCCATCTCATTTATTTTATTTAAAAATATTTTATTGAGGTGATCACACTTTCCTGGTACATTTAAATGATTCAAAAGGCAGACCTTTTTTTTTTTTTCTCCTTTGCATGTACTTGCATATTCCCTTTTATCCTCAGTCCTCTCTCCCCTATACCAGCACCCCCACCCCTCGTAGTAAACCACTCTAATGTCTTTGGTACACAGTTTTTTATTTGCATGTGTATATATATATATATATATATATATATATTTAAGTGGAAGTACTGGGGCTTGAACCCAGGACTTCATGCATGGTAAACATGCACTTTACCACTGAGCTTTTCCCACCCACTGTATGCATATGCATGTATTTTTAAGCTACGTAAATGGTATTCTGCCTGGTCTTCATTTTGTTTTGTCTTTTCCCTTCAGTGCCATGTTTTGGATCTTAGATGTTGCTGTGGGTGTATCTGGAACATGGTTTCTCAGTGCTACCCAGGTTTCCATAGATGCATCCCCTACATTTGTACTTCCTGACTTACCACTTCCCCCTGTGATGAGGCCCCTACGCTGTGTCCAACTCCCTACTGCAACACATAGCACTGGGATGAAAAGTCTTGTACCCACCTCCTTCCTCAGCTTTTTAACATAATTTCAAAATGCTGACTTGGGCTTCCCTTTGATAGTCCTGGTGTTGGTGTCTGACAGGGCCAGACTTTTGACCGTGGTGAGGTCCTGACCTTTTTTGAGCTGTGATTATTTTGGGTAAATTACATTCTTTTGTGCTGCCGTCTTTCCCAGTTGATCATCTCACAGGCTCTGTGGTTACTTTCCTGTTTCTTGTCGTCCTTAATTGTTGCTCTATACTCACTCCAGCCATAAATACTGGCTGCTTTCCTTCCTGGTGAGGTGGTGGACTGCTAGGCTGGTCCAGAGAGTACTGTGTTGCGAAGTGTTTCAGAAAAGCGCTCTGGAGCCTGGAGCCTGACTGCCCAGCTTCGGTTCCCGGTCCTCCACTTCCCAGCTGTGTGACCTTGGGCAATTTATTTAATCTTTCTGAGTTTTATTTTCTCGTCTGTAAAGTGGGTCTAGTAATTGTACGTACCTCATAGTGTTTTTATAAGAATTAAGTAAATTAGTTGATGCATGCCAAGTCAATAGAACAGTTCCTGTCGCATAATAAGCCCTTATGAAATATTAACTAATAATAGCAATAATAATAATAACTATATTATTATTTCTGATAGGTGTCCCTGTTATATTTTGCCCATAATGGCTCATATGCATTATAGGGCATTTCCTCAGAGGGCATGAAGAGGGGGCAAGTCTTCTAGACACCATGATTACAAATTCTAGCGTGACAGCATCGATTATAAGGAGAAAGGTCGTAAACACATCTCAAGGCCCTGTCTGATAAGGAGACAGTGGCTACGGGCTGGGCCGAAATGATGAGGTCCGGCCTGACGGTGCTTGGGGGAATGGGGAGAGACTGGAGAAACTGGGAGAATCCTGGTGGTCACTTTGTGATGTTACTCTGAACCCCTCTTTGAGAGAATGAACAGCTGGCTGGATTTGAACGTTTGAGGGGACATCGGACAGAGCCTCTCCCTTCAGATCCTGTCTTAGATGGAAGGATGGGGCTTGAAATCAACTCTGTCCCCAGCATTCTGAGGATTGTCCATGTGTTCAGTGCAGAAGGCTGCTCTGAAATGGAGGGGAGCAGTGGCCCGGGATGGAGGGGACTTAGGCATGGGACCTCAGTGGTGGGAAGGCTGGGACGAGAGAAGTGAACTTTCAACAGTAAAATGAGGAGGGAAGGTTGTGTTACAGCAAGAGATGTTCTAGTCTGGTGGGAGAGGCAGGCCTCGGCCAGATCATTACCCAGTGATTAGAACTGAAACAGAAGGTTGCCAGGCGAGAGTGGAGGGAGCCAGGCGGGAACAGGCTGGGGACAGAGGCAGGAGATGACCTCTGAGCTGCCTCGCAAAGGATGAGCTGGCTTCTCAAGTGGTCAGGAGCATACCAAGGCACGGAGCTGTGAGGGAGCAGAGGTTCCTGCTGGCTGAACACAAGCCGCCCGTCGGTGTACAGGCACCGGGGCGGCCGAGGCGGGAGTGGTGGGCGAGGCCGGTCAGGCCACTGCCAGCAGCCTTGGTTCCTCAGACTGCGCTTTCAAACATCAGCCATTCGAGGACCGCCTTCACGGCTTCTCTCACCGTAGCGCGTGGAAAACCAGCTCCACTCGCTGAGGAGAAGGTGGCCCTAGTGAACGTGTGAAAGCACGTGACATAGGATCGCACAGAGAGTATTGCTTGCTGAAGGCTCTGCAAGGCCTGCCCCCTCTTCTGATTAAAAGGAGAGGGGGAAAAAGTAAATAAATAAAAATAAAAAGAGAGGAACAAGGATTCTAATGAAAGGAGTTGAGAGTGGGGTATAGTTCATTGGTAGAGTGTGTGCTTAGCATACTCGAAGTCTGGGGTTCAATCGCCAGTACCTCCAGTAAATAAATAAACAAACAAACCTAACTGCCTCCTACCCCCCAAAAACAAAACAAAACAAATGGAAAAGAACTGAAAACAGTAATTTTCTCACCATGATTCAAAAAACCCCTGTCCTCACACCTGCCTGCACCCTGCAATGGGCACCCTGGGGTGATGGCACGGGTATGTTAGGCTGGGAATTTCTGAGCATTGAGGTGCGATATGGGAATGGTGAGGGGGATCTGGGAGCCCTTGTCACCGTGCCCCTCTGGCCCAGATGGGGCCTGATGCAGTGGACACCCTACCTGTGCCCCCAGGCAGAGGCCGCCATGGAGCAGTGCGCGAGTGTGGAGAGAGAGGTGGACAAGGTCCTACAGAAGTTCCTGACCTACGGGCAGCACTGTGAGCAGAGCCTGGAGGAGCTGCTGCACCACGTAGGCCAGCTACGGGCTGAGCTGGCCAGCGCAGGTGGGTGTCCCTGCACGAGAGCCCCGCACCTGCCTCCCTCAGGGTCCCGGGGACCCCAAGGCTACTTGGTGCCAGGGTTCTGGAAGGATGATGGTTAGGACATTGACACATGGGTCCCTAGGCCTCCTTGAAAGAGGATAATGGAAGTGTCTGAACTATTTCCAAAAAGCCCATCAGAAATTATTCATCTACCTGAGATTATTTTCATGTACACTTTGTTTTCAATTTGCTTTTCTATTTTGAATTTTTAAGACATTTTAAGATAATTTTGCATTTACAGAAAAGTTCCAAGAATAGTGTAAAGAGCTCACATCGATACCCTTCACCCAGATTCATCAACTGCTAGTATGTTGCCCTATTTGCTTTATTAATTCTCTTGCATATTCTTAATTCTTTTTAAACCATTAGAAAGTACATACTCCTTTGTCCCTAAACCCTTGGTGTGGTTTTCCCAAGATCAAGGGCATTCTTTTACATAAGCACAGTATAATTATTAAAATAAGAATTTAAACATTAGCATAATACTATGACCTAATACATCTAGCTCATATTTTAATTTGCCAATATCCAGTAATTTTCATAAAACATTTTAATTTTATTTCCCAGTCCAGGATCCAATCCAAGATCAAATACTGCATTTAGTTTTTCATGTCTAATCTTTAGTTTTTTCAGTCTGGGACATTTTCTCTGCCTGCCTTTGTCTTTCATGACATTGACATTTTTGGAAACATTAAGGCCATGATTTTGCAGAATGGCTCTCGGTTTGGACTTGTTTGCTGTTTTCTAGTCCTTTTTTGCATTTGGGGCAGGAGTCCTTCAGAACTGTTGCGTTTCTCAGTGCATCATACCAGGAGGTACAAGGTATCAATTTGTTCCATTACTGGTGGTGTTAAGTTTGGTTACTTGGTTATGATAGTGTCTGTCAGGTTCCGGTACCCTAAAGTTAATAGTTTTTTCTTTAGAGTTGATTCGTAAGTAATTTGTGGGGAGGTACTTTGAAATTATAAATTTCCTGTGCTTTATCAAACTTCAGCCCACAGTTTTAGCATCCATTAATTCTTGCCTGAATTAAGCATTACGAAGTAAGTTGCAATATCAGTGATTTTTCCTGCTCTGTCATTCCCTATACATTTATTAGTTGCCATTCAACTGTAAGAAAGAAGCTTTCAAGAAGGGAGGGTGTAGCTCATTGGTAGAGTGCTTGCTTAGTATGCGGGAGGTCCTGGGTTCAGTCTCCAGTAACTCCATTAAAAAAAAATTTAATAAATAAATCTAATTATCTCCTCCTCTCTTAAAAAGAAAGAAGCTTTCCCATCTCCCTTATTTATGTATTTATGTATATATGTATTTATTTATTTAAGTTCATGCTCATAAATTCTTATTTTATTCAGTGGGTTATACTCCATTACTATTATTACTTATTTTGATGATCAAATTGGCTTAGATTTGACCAGAGGTAACCCCTGGTTCTTATATCCTTTTTTTTTAAACTGAGCTATAATTCACATTAAAATTTACCTAGATTTTTAGAAAACAAACAAAAACAAAAAACAGGAAAAGAGAACAATAAAATAAAATTCACTGTTTTCAAGTGTACAGTTTAGTGGTTTGTAGTATATTTACATAATTGTACAGTCATTACCACTCACTAATTTCAGAACATACTCATCACTCCAAAAACAACCCTGCCCATTAATAATCACTCCATTTCTCCTTCTCCCTCAGCCCCTGGCAACCGCTAAGCTGCTTCCTCCTGATGGACTTACCTATTCTGGACACTTCCTATAAATGGAGTCATACAACATGTGGTCTTTTATGTTCTTTCACTCCGCAGGTTTTCAAAGTTCATCCCTGTTGAATCATTACTTCATTCTTTTTTATGTGCTGGGTCTTATGGTTCCTCTCTGTTCGACTTTTTGAGGAACTGGCAAACTATTTTTCAGAGTAGCTGCAACATTTCACATGCCCACCAGCAATGTGTGAGTTCCAGTTTCCCCACATCCTCGCCAACACTTGTTATTACCTGTCTTTTTGATGATGGCCATCCTAGTAGGAGTAGGTGGGTGGCCCAGCCACCACCTCCTGTTTGTATTTGTCAGGACTCATTCAGTTACAAGTGACAGGAGCCCAGCCCACATAGCTTAAATAACAGACAAACAAAAGGGAGAGGGTGCTGGGTTTATAGACTCAGGTGACTGATAGGTTCAGCCCAGCTGGGTCTAGGTGCTCAGGTGATACCCTCAATCTACACTGGATTCCTTCTCAGAGCAGTGGTCCCCTGAGGTGGCCATGGTGCTCCGGCAGCCTCAGTTTGTTTAATAACCTGGCAGAATGCGTCTGTCTCCCAGGGCTTCTGATCTTGGAGCTGAGATGCTCCCTGGCCCTCTTGGCTCACGTTCCCTTCCTTGTGTCATGTTTCCTTCCCTGAACTGAGGTGCTGCCATCTAAAGAAGGGGCGTAGATGCTGGGCTGGAAGGAACGACCCCATGCCCTGTCTGCCCTCCTCTGTTCCAAGTCTCACATGCTCTTGGTGGTTGGTGTGGCTCCAGCCCAGCCAGAAAGGGGGAAATCACTGTGAGCCTGGAATCCAGAGCCAGAAGTGTCCCTGAGCTTCCCTGGAGACCATGGCCTGCCTGGTGTCCTCTGGGCAAATAAGGGCATTAACAAGTGGACAGCGCTTTATGGTTCAGAGTCTTCCCGCATGGCATCTCCCTCAAGATAAGGAGCCATCCGCTGTGGTGGTGAGGCACGCGGGCTTCAGATCTCTCACTGCTGTGAGATCTGGCGAGTTACTTCCTCGGCTTCCTCGGCTATAGGACGGGATCCTTAGAGTGCCCCTTGCAGAGCATGATGGTGAGGACTGAATGAGCCAAAACAAAGTGCCTAAGTGCCAAATCATCTTCATTCACAGCAACCTACAAGGCTGGTGCTCTCACCCCTGTTTTGCAGATGAGGAAATGAAGACTCCAAGAGATGAACCGGCTTGTCCCACTTGACCAATTCCAAGTCATGCAGTTAAAAAGTGGCAGAAACAGGAGGAGAAGCTGAGTCTTTCAGTCTGCAGTTCAGGGCTCCTTCCTGGGCCTCCGTGCTGACATTTAGAATAAGGAGGCTGGGACAAGGTCTGCTCCTCTGGGTCCCAACTCATTGCCAGTGTTTCTCTGCAGCCCTCCAGGGGACCCCTCTCTCAGCCACCCTCTCCCTGGTGATGTCCCAGTGCTGCCAGAAGATAAAAGACACCGTGCAGAAACTGGCTTCGGACCACAAGGACATTCACAGCAGTGTCTCCCGAGTGGGCAAAGCCATTGACAGGGTGAGCAGGTGGGCGGCTCCAGCCCTGGGGCGGGAATACCTGCCACTGGTGCGCAGTGGGCTCCGCAGGAAGCCAGAGCGAGCAGTGCGAGCCTGAGTCACAGCGCCCTGTCTCTCGTCCTCGTCAGAACTTTGACTCTGAGATTTGCGGTGTAGTCTCCGACGCGGTGTGGGACTCGCGGGAGAAGCAGCAGCAGATCCTGCAGATGGCCATCGTGGAGCACCTGTACCAGCAGGGCATGCTCAGTGTCGCCGAGGAGCTGTGCCAGGTAACGGGCCGGCTGGGGAGCGCTGGCTCTCTGCTTGGTGGTTTTCTTTACATTAGGTCCCTGTTACTCTTTTTTGTTTTTATCTTTTGTGTCCAGACAAGTCAGTTTGTTTACATGACTCAGATACGTGCATCGTCAGTCTCTGAGTCTGATAGGTGTATGCGTTCTCAGAGACCCGTCTCCAGTGGGCGGGAGGCCCCGCGGGGCACCCTCGCATCTGGACGGCGCACGGGAAGTCCAGGTTCCCTTCGAGACCTCTCCTTCACTTTGCTTCCATTGTAGACCAGCCCCTTTCTGTTGATGCCTTCTTTCTTTAAATGAGTTAATATCTATTTTAAAATTTTTATTTAATTTATTTAAACTAAAAAACTCAAAACAGTTTACCGTTTTCTCCCACTCCCTACCCTCTGCCTCTGGCAGCCACCAATCTGTTCTCTGCATGTATGCACTTGGCTTTTTTAGAAAATTTTTTTAGTTTTTTAGATTCCACATATATGTGAGATGATATGGTATTTGTCTGTCTCAGCTGACATATTTCACTCAGCATAATGCCCTTGAGCTCCATCCGTGTTATCACAAATGACAGTATGTCCTTTTTTTAATGGCTGAATGTTATATCGTATATCTATATATCTCTATATATATCTCTCACATTTTCATTATTTATCTGTCGATGGACACTTAGGTTGTTTCCTCATCTGGACTATTGTAAATAACGCTGCAATGAACACAGGGGTTCTTTGGATAAACACCCAGAAGTGGGATTGCTGGATCGTATGGTAGCTCTCTTGTTAATTTTTTGAGGAACCTCCATACTGTTATCCACAGTGGCTGCAGTAATTTACACTCCAATCAGAGGTGAATGAGGATTCCCTTTTCTCCACGTCCTCGCCAACACTTGTTCTTTCTTGTCTTTCTGGTAACAGCCATTCTGACAGGTGTGAGGTGGTGTCTCGCTGTGGTGTTGGTTTGCCTTGCCCTGATGATTACTGACGTAGAGCATCTATTCATGTGCCCATTGGCCGTTTTGTTGCCGCCTTTGGAAAAATACCTATTCAGATCTCCTGTCCATTTAAAAAATCAGATTGCTTATTTTTTTTGCTATTGAGTTATGTGAGTTCTTTATATATTTTGGATATTAGCCCCTTATCAGATGTGTAATTTGCAAATATTTTCTTCCATTCAGGTCACCTTTTCATCTTGTTGATGGTTTCCTTTGTTGTGCAGAAGCTTTAAATTTAATTTGACGTTGTCCTACTTGTTTGTTTTTGCTTTTGTGGCTTCTTTAAATAAATTTATTTTAGAAATCAGTGTCTTTGACATAAATAGAAAGTGGCTATAAAAATATTACAATGAAAAGTGAAGTTATTAATTTCTAGCTAGAGTTGATTGCCAGGCAGGTTCGGAGTGCCTGACAATCCCTTTCTTAAAAAGGAAGATGAGTAAAATGGCAGAGTAGCCTTGTTAGGGTTAGAGACGCACTAGCAGTGGAAGTAAAGGGTGCCTTCCCTGAATGTAATGAGGGTTGAAAAGGAATAATTTTCTCTCCATGCTACTCAGTATGGGTGCCCAGTACCCCACAGGTGGGGTGGGATTTGTATCTGCCCTCCGGGAGGCCAGCATGCAGCTGTCAGCCTCCCAGAACTGAGGTGGAAATGAGGGGTCCAGGTGGCTGGCAGGAGGCTGTGGCTTCTCATGCAAAACCTGGCCCTCACTAGCCTGTCTTTTGTGGATAAGGTTTTATTAGGTGCAGAGCAGACAGTTTTGGAAACACTGTGCTCCAGGGGTGGATTGCTCTCTCCCTGTAGGAATCAACGCTGAACGTGGACTTGGATTTCAAGCAGCCTTTCCTGGAGTTGAATCGAATCCTGGAAGCTCTGCACGAACAAGACCTGGGGCCAGCACTGGAGTAAGTTGGCCCTTGGCGGGGTCTGCGGGGGGCAGGGCTTGTCTGTGTTCTTCACCTCACCCGCTGTACATGACGTGCCTCCTGCCTGTCTCATGGGCCTCACGTAGGCTTTTGAAGTCTCTGCCAGGGCCCTTTCCCTTGCGCCACCGGCTCCACGCTCACCTGGCCCCTTCCTTCCCAGGTGGGCCGTCTCCCACAGGCAGCGCCTGCTCGAGCTCAACAGCTCCCTGGAGTTCAAGCTGCACCGACTGCACTTCATCCGCCTCCTGGCAGGCGGCCCCGAGAAGCAGCTAGAGGCCCTCAGCTACGCCCGGCACTTCCAGCCCTTTGCTCGGCTGCACCAGCGGGGTATGTGCCCCGGGTGCCGGGGTGGGCACGGCTGGGCTCTGGCCGGGGGTCAGCATGTGCGGGATTGCCTGTCCCTGCCCCACGTGGTCCCTGCCCCACCATCTCCCAGGTGAACTCGACTCAAGGCCTTTCCTTGCCTGCCTCTGACGCACCCTCCTAGGTTCATCTCACACCACCTCAGGTGTGCCCCTGCCCTGTGCCACACACGCCCCGCCTAGAGCTCACCGCCACCCACTGGCCTTCACACCAGGACTTCCAGACCCCATTGGTTTTAGCCTCACTTTCCAGATGTTCACAATTAGTAACCACCCGACCGCCAGTAACTTTTTTCTTTAGCTCCACTCATACTTATTACTTAACGTTTTACTTAGAAATAAACACCAGCAATGTTACGAAATCTTAGCTAGCTACTGCTGCCTCCTGAAAGCTTTTTAAAAAGGAAGGTTAGCTAGTGTTTGGAGAATAGAGATGTGAGCACCAACCTGAGACGGCGCCTGGATGTGACTGGAAGTGTGGGAAGAGAACTGAAGCCCCTCCCTACCTGCTGCACATGGTCACGCCTGCCCCGCCCCACAGAAGCAGCCCAGAGGCCCCACCTCCGCACTGGAGAAAACCGGTTTTGCTGGAGGGCATTTTAATCCCTGCTTGGCCAGGTCACCGGCCTGGGAGCCACAGGGCTCAGCCTGCTCCCCCTGCTGCCCCCGCAGCCCTGCCCCCGCCCTGGGGCTGGATGAAGAGTCCTGGGGAGAGGCTGCGCCCTGACATCCCCTTGCTTCCTAGAGATCCAGGTGATGATGGGCAGTCTGGTGTACCTGCGGCTGGGCTTGGAGAAGTCCCCCTACTGCCACCTCCTGGACAGCAGCCACTGGGCCGAGATCTGCGAGACCTTTACGCGGGATGCTTGTTCCCTGCTGGGGCTTTCCGTGGAGTCCCCCCTCAGTGTCAGGTACAGCCGGCCCTGGGGGCACAGCCCCAGTGGGAGGGTTTCGAGGGAAACCCAGTTTGCCAAGGCCACATCGAGGGACGGTGCTCCTACCTAAAATGGCTGTCTCAGTCATTCTCCCAGGGAGGAATTACCTTTGTTTGTACAGTTGGAGAAACTGAGATTAGGAGAGCTGTGGCACGAGGTCACCACAAGGTCAGCAGCAGGGTCAAGGTTCCCATTTTGTAAGATCTCTTGAACAAGGTCTGTGTCTCCTGCACCTCACCCCTGGATTGTCACAGCCCAGCCCTCTTACCAGCTCATCTCTCAAAGCTGTTTCCCCTCAGGGAGACCTGAGAGTGGCTGAGTCACGCGTGCTGAGAGCTTTCCTTTGGAAGGGTTCCTTTACAGTGACATTCTTCTCAGGGCTTCACACAAACCTGGGAGTTAGAGGTCCTGCTGTCCTCATCTTCCATGAGCAGACAGGCTCCTGGGGCCTCACAGGGAATGAGGGTCACCTGGACGCGGCCCCGCCGCACCCCGCACCACGGCGGTGCCTTTATTTAGCCTGGCTGTGGGGTCTCATGCCGTGCTCCAGCGTGGTGGCCTCCACCCTCCAATTTGTTACCACGGACTCGGGTTATAGAACAGTCTTCCCAGCGGGAGCATCACCGGCCCCTCAGACAGGATGGGTCTGTGGTGCGCGACCACCCTGCGCATAGTAGGTATTTGGTACCCAAGGCTCCAACCAGTCGGCTCCCCACTCCCACCCCATCGTTGTCAGAACTGAATCCACTTCCCCCATTTCTAAGCACCCTGGTTGATAACCAGTGGCAGAGGTGCGCTGTGACAGCAGAGGGGTAGACAGGCAGGATGGGGTCCTTTCAAACTGATCACTGCCCCTGTCACACCCAGGACTTAGCAGTGGCTTAGGTGAGCAGATGTCTGCCCCCGGATGCTCCTTTTGTCTTTCCTGTAAGTTCTCAAAATTTGGGGTGCATTAGAATGACTCTCTAGAGTTCGACACACACAAGCACATTTTATGAGTGACCTGAGAGATTTTTAAGGACCAATTTGATCATGTGCCACTTTGGAACCCTGTCCTGAGTCATGTCCCGACGACAGTGTGCTGGTCCTTTTGTCTGTCTGCTGGGTTCTTCGCGAGGTCACTCCAGCCTCTGCTCTTTGTCCTGCAGCTTTGCATCTGGCTGTGTGGCGCTGCCCGTGCTGATGAACATCAAAGCTGTGATTGAGCAGAGGCAGTGCACCGGGGTCTGGAGTCACAAGGACGAGTTACCGGTGAGGCCTGGCAGGGGGAGGTGCGGCGGAAGGCGCAGGGGAGGACAGCCGCCGCGGGAAGTGGGACTCACTGCTCTGCTGGCCTCCCCAGATTGAGATCGAACTAGGCATGAAGTGCTGGTACCACTCAGTGTTCGCGTGCCCCATCCTCCGCCAGCAGACGTCAGATTCCAACCCTCCCATCAAGCTCATCTGTGGCCACGTTATCTCCCGAGATGCACTCAACAAGCTCATTAACGGAGGAAAGTAAGTCCCCAGCTCACCATTCTACCTCGGCTTGGCTGGTCTGCTGGCCAGCCCCGAGACGTTCTTGCTTCTCCTCCCCTTGTAGGCTGAAGTGTCCCTACTGTCCCATGGAGCAGAACCCCGCAGATGGCAAACGCATCATATTCTGATTCCTGCCTGAACTTTGCCGAAAGAGATTTTTCATCCAAGAGCCTCGGCCTGTCTCGGTAGGGGTGGTTGGCTTCCATGGACTGTGGCTCATTTCAGAGCAACTGGCTGAGGAGTGCCACCACGGGCAGGGGCCAAGGCGGGAGGTGAAGCATCCTGCACTGGGCAGCTGGCTCCGTGGCTCTGAGGGCAGGGAGACGCTGGCCTCTATACCTGCTGTCTCTCCCTGTTTATTTTTGCTGCTTAGTAGCAACCGACAGAGGAGCAGAGGGCTTGGCCAGTACAGCGGATGTCTCCCGTCCCTGTGCTCAGCCGGGTCTGTGACCGCCACACCAGTGCCAGCCTCACAGCTGCGTGTCCACGTCCCACTGTAAATAGTCCACGTTACAACCTGACGCCTTCGTTTTATAACTGAGCAAATATATTCACAGGCCTCCTTCCTGCGCTACCCTTTAGCTTTACTGATGAAGCATTACTACGTGCCCACGGCACACAGGCACCGGGCATGGCCTGGCTGCTGCTGTCGGTGGGAGCATGGTAGCCACACAGCTCAGTCAGAAAGAACCCAACCTGCATCTCTGATTGGGAGAAAAAGCTGGGAGATGTCAGGCCCTGGGCAAGGCACGTTTACATATGCATATATGAAGTCTCATTACCTTCTCAGTAGGAATGAGTCTGAGGGGGATGTAGGAGGATGAAATGACTTGCCCAGAAGGGCACACAGCTTATCAGAAAGAGAGCTTAGAGTTTTAAACCAGATCCAGCCCTCAAGCCCAAGATCTTTCCAGTTTTTTCCCAGGGCGCCTGAAGCTTGGTTGCTAGGTGTACTGAGTCCTGCGCGGGGCCTTTGAGAGCAGGAAGGCACCATAAATCTAAAATGTTTAAGGGATTACGTTACTGGGGCCATTATGCCAGGCAGGAGGGATGGCCTGGGGCTTTGCATTTTGCTTCATATACCTATTTAAAATTTACTGTGGGTGGGTAAATTGCTTCTGTCAGCTTCCCAGTGGCATTTAAGGCTCCTGGGGAAAAAAGGAAGAGGAACTGGGGTGTCCCTGACAAGGGCTACCGGCCTCCGTGCAGTGGGGTCTCGGCTCAGCTGCTTCACCCTGCAGCTCCCACCTACTCTGGAAGCGGGCGTGGAAAGCTCGGGGGTGGGCAGCGGAGTCTGCTCAGCTGGAGTCTAGCACCAGCCCTGACAGCCAGGCATTGGCATTGAACATTCCTGAAGGGCTCAGGTTCTCCAGTGAAAAAGCCTGCTTCTGCTCCTTCCTGCCCACCAACTCCTTGGCCCCACGAGTAGCTGCTGTTTAAAAAAAAAAACACCCACAGGCTCACATTTTAGTTTCAGCATTTACTTCCCCCACACCACATTCTTGGAACCATCTTCGTTGAAGCTCAACAGGAAACAGCAATGATGGAGAAGTTGCCGGCTTTGCTGTGGAGACCTAGCTGCTGGAGCTGTCTGGGAAGAATCTGTGCCTCCGGGGACCAGGGAGATGCTGCGAGTGTGGGCCGCAGGAGGGCAGCCAGCTGGCCTGCCACCAGCCCAACAGATTCTGGAGCAGGTGCCCAGGTTGCTGCCGAAGTCCTTCACATGGGCGGGGGCAGAGCTTGCACCTCCTCCAGGCACTCGTCGTAGGCCTCCTGGTATTCCTCGTGGGGCTTGACCATTATCACGCAGGTGGGGCGCTTGGAGCCAGCGGCTGCACCCAGGTCCTGTAGAGAAGGAAAGAGAAAGGCTGTTTGGAAAAAAAGCCACATAACCTGTGTACCAGGGAGTCTCATAGTGATGACCCACCAGCCTAATCCAGCCCACAGACGTGCTAGTCCATCAACATTAAAAACATTTTGAATTGGTTGCCATCATTTAAGCTCAGCAAATGTTCGAGCTGTGGTCCAGCAACACTGGGCCTATATTCCCACCCAGCAACTGTGAAAGGGCTCCAGCCCAGCAGGGGCTGTCCCCTTAGGCAGGGCCTGTGCTTGCCAGGTCCCTGCCATCCCCCACTCCCTGGACCCCAGACCTATGGCCCCTGCTATGTAAGGATAAGGACAGAGGCAGGTCCCTAGAACACATCCTCTGGACACTGCACCCACCTAATAGGACCAACACATCCAAGTACACGTTCTGTTTCATTCCCACTGTCCATGGAGAAGGGGATTCCCATTTCACAAGTGCAGAGAGGAAACTTATCTGCAGTCCCACATCTAGGAAGCAGCAGAGCCAAGAATCCATCCGGGCCTGTCTCAACTCCAAAGCTTGTGCTCTTTCCCACAGTGGCCTGCTGCCACACACCCAACCCCAGACCCCCTCCTCCTGCACTGACCAAGATCGGGGGGCTCACGTGATCTTTACCGTCTTAGAGGGGATATAGACATAGGGCAGATTCCGGTCTTCACACATAACTGGGAGATGACAGTATACCTCAATGGGTAATGTGTCTCCTGCCAAAACCATGATCCTGAAATGGGAGAAACCACTGTCATTTTGAGCTTGCTCATCCCCTCTTTCAGTTGTGAGTGCCTTACCACTAAGGATGGGCCTTGAGGGCACAGAGATGGGCAAGATGGTCGCTGACCTCAAGGAGCCTAATTATTAATGTTTGTCTCCCAAACTCTAGAAGTGTGTGCAGATTTGTTTGGTGAGTACATTCCTCTGGGAAGGTGATGTCTATTGCTTGGCAATAAGTAAATGTCACCAAGTGTGGCAAATAGTATTGCGCTGGGACAGATAAGGTATGGGAGGGATGCCAATGAGTAAGAGCTCAGCTCTCCTGGACAATCAAAAGAGTAATCAGGAGGTGACACCTGAATGGAAAGCTGAAATGAACATCTGTCAGGCAGCCCATGGAGGGGCTGAGGCAGGGAAAAACCTTTAAGGTTGAGAGAATCAGAATGGCACCAGATACACAGGGGCTGGCTGTGGGGAGCCAGGGATGGCTTTGGAATCCAGGATGGGGATGGGGCAGACAAGAAGGCTAAAGAGATTAGCAGGGCCATACCCAAGGGCCCTGAGTGTAAGGCTCAGTCCCTAGAGTGACAGGGAACCAAAAAAAGCTTGCCAGAGAACCCTCAGTTAGGGCTCCTAGTTGCTAAAGTGTCAGGGTTCTGGGGCAAGGGCCTCTGAACTCCTGAAGACACAGAGGAAGAGTCTGTTCCGCAGGGGAGTGAGAGGAAAACACAAGGAAAGAGCTCTTGGTTCAAAGCACTGCACACACACCCCTAGTTTTCCTTTTGTCTTGTAGGCTCTCCTCCTCTGCAGGCTCTTCTTCCTCTGAGTAGTCTTTAAGTGCTGGTGTTCCCACAGCTTGGTCCTTGGCTACCCTGTCAGCACTCAGCTGACCCCATCCATAACCACGGCTTCAAGTGCTGTCTATGTGTTGACAACCCCCAAATCTATTCTCTCCAGCCAGACCCTCTCCCAGGCTGCAAAACCAAGTAGCCACGGGCCCGTCTGACAGTTCTCTGGGCAAAGGGGTGATGTGTTTAAAAGGCACCTCAAAACTTGTCTAAAACCAAACTCGCGATCTTCCCATACAAATCTGGCCCCCTCCACTGTTCACTGTCTCATGAGTGGGCCCTCTGTCCGTTTGCCTGGCATCCATACATCCTCTATCCACGTCCGAAAATCCTCTCGTCTATCAACTTTAATTCTCTCCATCTCTGCCATCACCATCGTAATCAAAATTGCCCTCGCCTCTTCTACACCACAGCAGCCTCCTATCTCAATTTCCCCATCTCTTCTTCCACCTCTGATCCTTTCCAAAGTTTCCAGAAAAATCTTAAGGTGTAAACATAATTATGTCACTCCCTGGGCTTTAGCCTTCTGGCGTCCAAAGCTCTTGAGTACAAAAATTAAACTTACCACAGCTTATGAAGCCCCATGAGAGAGTTTAACACTTCTGCACACCACTACCTTCTCCTGCCCCGGATCCACTTTTCTTCTCACAGAATGCCCTGCGTCCCGCCAAACACACACACCAATTCCTGTATCTTCAGACCTCAGCTACTCCACCTAGGTCAGACTCCTCAGTGAGCATCAAATCCCCACAAGCATTACTTATCTCTTGAGCACCTACAATGTACCAGACACTTCTGGAAATAAAGCAGTCGGTCAGAGGATTTATCTTGTTCTTAAAGAACTTACTATCTAGCCTGAGTGGGAGATACAGGGAATAAATATGCAAGTAAGTTTCAGATTCTGATAAATGCCAGAAAAGAGAGATGTAGGGTAATGAAGTCATCCTCACTGCACCCTATCCTTTTCTTTCTACAACTTGTAATTTTGTGTGTAGTTGATTAATGTCATTGTCTCCCCATAGCACAGTGCCTGAAAAAGAGTAGACACTCAGTAAATAGTCGCTGAATGAATGAAGCTGGGATCTACCCTAAGTGAGTAGGCTTATACGATTCGCTTCCCTTGGAATTCACTTTCCCCGTGGTGTCCCTTTGAGCTCGAGTATGTATCGGCATCTGTACTGAAGAGAATTTACCAACTAATTATCTTCTGCATATGAGGCTGTCAGAGCACTCTTACCGACTACCTTACTAAGTAGCAGGGATACTTTGGGACCGTTTTGAAAAGCAAAATCCGGCGGGAGGGGGTTCTTACCCTTTTTCGCCTTTGTTGATAAATTTCTGAACCTCCTTCACCCCGCGCCGAATCTGCTTCTGTTTCACGGCTGCCACGACAGGAGAGTCAGTCTGGGGGCCCTTGACCCACCACCCGCGTCCCGGCCCGGCCCACCCAGGTCCGCCGCACCTTTCTTGATGCATTTGTAGAGCTTCCTCGTGAGGCGGCGAGAAGCCAGGGGCTGGGCAATGGGGTTCAGATTCACCAGTAGCTCATGGTAAGTGCGCTCCCCGCTGCACGCGTCCGCCTGAGCCTCCCGCCCATCCGAATCTGCCTTCATTTTGGTCATCGCAGCGACCGTGGGGGCAATCGAGCACCTCAGATGCAAACCCATGCGGAGCTTCAGGAATCACTTCCGGGTCATGTCTCTCTGCGGAAAGCCGGCAGTACACCACAGCCAATTAGGAACCCGGGTCTCTGACTCAGACCAATCGTTGAAGCTCAGCTCCTTAAATACAGCGGGTGGGGGCGGGGTCTCGGCCGTAGGGGCGGGATCACTCCCATAACTGAGGCGGGGCAAGGCAGAGCGGATTAGGATCTGAGTCGGAGGGAGTCTGAGGCGAGGGGCGGGGCCCGGAGAAGGCGGGACCCGGGGAAGGCGGGGGCTGGGGAAGGCGGGGCCTGTACAAGGCGGAGCCCCGAGGGAGGCGGGGCCCGGAGACGGAGGGGAGGGACTAGGACACCCGCTTGGGCTCCTCTGAGAGTCCGGCTTCTCCCCTCCCGGCGGCGGGAGGAGCAGGAGCGTGTACCTCCGGGGACGTGACCACGTCTAAGCGGACGGAATCCTTGCCTAAAATGCGGCGTGGAAGAATGGGAGTCTGCTCCGTGCGATTCCAAATCTCCTTCGAATCCGATCCTCAGATGCGCCGCACGGAGCCTGGTCAGGTCCCGAGCCCGCAGCTGGTCCCGCCCGAGGGGTGCACCCTAGTTGCCAAGGTTAAGATAGAGTCTGACACCGGCACTTCTCCCACTCTGCTTTCTCTTTCCTGGAGAGGGGCGGCCCCGCTCACTGAGCGCTCGGTCTGGACCGCTCTTCCCCAGAGAGCGGGGCTCGCTCCCACCCTTCCCACTCAGGTATTTCCCGCGGGAGAGGTTCTTCCGACCACCGTGTCTGAGACTGCAGTCCAGCCGACTCCCCACTGGCAACCCTAACCCTGTTTCCCCTGGTTCCTACCGCCACATGGCACCGCACACACGGCGCACATCGCGGAAACAGCTGGCGGTTGCTGAGCTTCGGGAAGGCAGCGTGAACGCTGGGGACCGGCACTGGGTCTGAGACTTGGAGGTGTGGCGGAGGAGAGCTCTGAGTAGGCGCCCCGTTTGCAGTTGTCTGTAGAGGATTAGTGGACGGTGACGCTGGGGAGGCCAGCAGGCCTGGGCTGCGGTGGACCTTGTACCTCTGACTTATTTCTTGTACCTTGTCTTGGAACATTGGATGAATGATAATTTGATCATTGCTATAAGTTAATTGCCTTTGATTATGCGGTGGTAGGCCTGCCATTTTTGTGGTGGTGGAACAGGTCACAAAGTGGAACTTCAGAAGTCTGCAGCTGGCCTTGCCAGCACAGGGTGTCTAAGCCAACTGAAAACCTAACCTTTAAACCCTGTAACCACGTGTAGACCTTACACAAAAAAACATAGTTTTTTTTTTAAATTTTGTATTTTAATAAAGAAAATTAGGATACAATTCCTGCTAACCTTAGACCCCAAATAATTTCACAAATAGAAAAATACATCAGTTGAACACTGAGAATATGTTCCATAAGAAACAAAAAATAATTTGAAAATAAAGGTTGTATGCACAGTGTAACCCCAAATTGACCTTTTAAATGTTTTCACTTTGGAATTTCTTGAGAAAATATAGTGGCTCCTGAACTTTAGGACTAGGGGTTACTGCCAGCATTGCCTGACTGTCCACTGCATTGCTATACAATTTCTCACCCCAGACCCAACCCCCACTCCTCCCTCTTCCTCAGTCCTACAGTAACAGTTCTGGCCCACCCTGGGGAGACCTCCCCAAGAGGCAAGTGAGAGCAGAGCTCCTCTGAGCATAAGGCTGGCAGGGCTCTGCAGGATGGTTTTCTGCTCCTCTTTCAGCCTTGTGGGGTGGGTAACAACGTGTCAGGGTTGCAAAGGGGAAAGGTGCTCCCAGATGTGTGCATGGGGCATAACGAGTTCCATGGAGAATTTCATCCCTGGGAAACCCAATTGAGGCAAATGTGCTTGACTGGTCTTGGTTATGAAGGCCTCTCAGTTCTCATGTGGAAGAAGGAAGGAATTAACATTTATGTGCCAAGTGTAATGTCTTATCCAGTGCTCGCAGAGAATATCTTTATTATTCATAATTTACGGAGGCTCATAAAGGGGATTGCTCCATCCCGCTCACACAAAGCTGAATTTGAACCCTGGTCCACTAGTCTCCAATGCTCTGCTCACCTCCTGTGACTTCATGTTCAACTTTAGCTCAAAGGTTATGAAATGTGGCTGGGTAGTGAAAGTATAGGAATCTTGGCCTGGCCAGGTCACAAGTGTCAGCTTTTTGAGCCAGAAAACAATGAAGTACAAAGAACAAATCTATCTTCAGTAAACCCCACAGTGTATTTCTCACACCGGTCTCGGAGATCTGTGCCAGATCCGAGGCGGTTTGTGTGACTTCACTGATTTTGTTTGGCCACTCACACTCACTTGAAGCAGTCAGTGTATACTGGGTGAGAATGTAATGGCTAATGGGTTGGAGATCAGGGTTCTAAATGACAAATGACACTGGGCAATTCGTTTAACCTCTCTGGGCTTCAGTGCCTTGTCTATAAAATGTGAAATTTAGACCTAGATGGACTAAGGTCCTATCTTTTAAAAAGTTGGGGATGATGATGATTTTTTTTTAACTGAGATATATGGGAGGAGGGTATAGTTCAGTGGTAGAGCACATGCTTAGCATGCATGAGGTCCTAGGTTCAATCCCCAGAACCTCCATTAAAAAAAAAAAGGAAATAAATAAACTTAATTACCTCCCCCTTCAAAACATTAATAAAATAAAAATGAATAAACCCATAAAAACTGTCTAAAAAGTAAATTGAGATATAATTCCTATATATAATTAACTCATTTAAAATATACAGTTCAGTGGTTGTGGTATATTCACCGAGTTGTTCAGCCATCACCACAATCAATTTTAGGACATTTTCATTGCTTCAAAGAGAGCCCCACACCCTTTAGCTGTCACCTCTGTCCCCTCATCCTCCCTGGGCCTAAGTAACCACTAATCTACTTTCTGTCTATAGATGTCCCTGTTCTGGACATTTCACAGAAACGGGATCATTATAGTACACGGCCTCTTGTGTCTGGCTTCTTTCACTTAGCATGTTTTCAAGGTTTGCCCATGTTGTAACACGTGTCAGAGCGCCTTTGCTACACAACAGTCCACTCTTTGGATATACCATGTTTTATCCATTCATCAGTTGATGGACTGGGTTGTTTCCACATTTTGGCTGTTGTGAATAGCGCTGCTTTGAACATTCACGTGTAAGTTTTCATGTGGGCATATGTTTTTTATTCTTCTCTTGGATACATACTTAGAAAAGAATTGCTGGGTCATGTGGTAACTTGTTAACTTTTGGGGGAAATACCAGGCTGTCTTGCAAAGTGGCTGCACCATTTTACATTTCTACCAGCAGCATGCAAGCGTTCCAATTTCTCTTCATTCTCATCAATACTTACTGTAGTCTGACTTTTTCCTTATAGTCATCCTAGTGGGTGTGAAGTGGTATCTCATTGTGGGTTTGATTTGCATTTCCCTGATGGTTAATGATGTTGAGCAACTTTTCGGGTGCTTATTGGCTGTTTGTGTACTTTTGTAGAAATGCTTATTTGCCCATTTTAAAATTAAGGATGAGTTTTTAATTGACTTAATTTTTTTTCTTTATGGGGAGAGGTAATTAGGTTTATTTATTTACTTATTTTAATGGAGGTACTGGGGATTGAACCCAGGACCTCGTGCATGCTAACCATGTGCTCTACCACTGAGCTATCCCCTCCCCTTCTTATTTATCAAGCTAGATGCTTTCTCTAGAAGCTCATTTTCAAATAGAAGTTTGCAACTGGTGTCTCCTCAGAAGAGAAGCCTGAGATTTCAGGACAGAGCCTAAGGAGAGAGGGACCATCAATGGGATTCTGGAAGGTAGAACCTTCCTCAGACACAACTGCTTAGGTGCTTTATGCACCTTACTGCATAAAGCTAACTGCTTAGAAAAGTCAGCTTGGCACTTGAGAAAGTTGAGTTTCTTTAGGGTCAGGATTTTGGCTTTGGAATTTAAAATGTATTATTTGAAAGGTGATAATATTTATGTTAAAATTTTTTTCAGATAGTACATAAGAATATAAAACAAAAAGTTAAACATCCTTCCTCCTCAACCCCTATTCCCTGATTTAAGCTCTCCAGAGACACTTACCATTAAGTTTTATTGTGTATACATGCAAATATATTTGTTTACATACGTTAAATGATATAATACACTGTCTGGCAATTGTTTCCACTCATCAATATATCTTGGGAAATTTTCCTATTTTCGCCATAGAGATAAACCTCATTCTTTTAATGCGTTGTCATATCACGTTGTAAGCATTTCCATAATGTAGTTGACCAGCTCCTAGTGATGGACTTTAGTTTTGTTTTTAGTGCTTTTACTATTTTGAATAAATTTGCAATGAATCTTGTGTAGTATCTTCGGTACTTTTGTGAGTCTATCCGGGGAAAAATCTCTAACATTTAGGTTTTGATGGGTGCGGTATGGTCCAATTGTCCTCTAAAGAGGTGTGGTTTACAATTGTTCTGATATTGTCTCTACATCGCTTGCGAAGACTGGGTTTTAGCAGCCTTTTATCAGGGGGAGGAGGGGTGGTGATGATCCAGTGGGGAGAAATAGTGTCTGCGTTTATTTACATTTCTTTAGTTCAGAAGGAGGCCAGACAGTTTATATTTTTATAGGTCATTTATGTTTGTTTTTCTGTGAACTCTCTATTCTATCCTTGTCCAGTCTTTCTATAGGGTTGTCTCTTAGTGCTTTAGAAAAGCTTTTTGTATTCAAAGGAAAATTTTCTAGTGCTTTTGTGGTTTCACCGTTTATATGAAAAATTTTGATCATCAGTTTTAATGTGAGTGTTAGGAACAAGGCAGGGCTCCAGCTTCGCTTTTTTCCAGGTGGTTCGCCATTGTCCTCAGGCCATTGATTGAATCCTTCCTCTTTCCATCCATTCATTTAAAATGCCTTTGTGTTGTGCTGGACTCTAATACGTGCTTGGATCTCTTTCCAGTCTCTCTGTTCTTTTTCTAGTATGAAGCTGCTTTGAAGGCTCTAGTGTTTGGTTTGTTTGTTTTTTTTAAACTATTTTTAATATCTAATAGGTTTTCTGGTGGTGCTGAGGGCTGGGCCCATGTCGCTAGGCACTTTCTCATGTGCGGCCTCGGCCCTGACTCTCCGTCCCTCTCTCCCAGCCAGTGACCGGGGCCAGCCATAGCGAGTGGCTTTGATCTCTGGCAGGGATAAAATTAGTGGACAGCATGATATTTTAAGAAGTCCAAGGGACCCTAGGGACCACCTCATCCAGGCATTTGACAGATGAGAAGCTGAGGCAGTTTCACGAGGTGCTGTGTGTTCTGGTTGGGCGCTCTGTGTCCAGGCGCCTGCCGTGGGCTGGGGGCTCCAGCTGGTGATGGGAAGAGGGTGGCCACGAGCCCATCGTCAGCCCCGGATCCCCAGTCGCAGTCTGAGGCAGGCTCTTCTTCCAGCCACCAGCACCTACCAAAAGCCCGCACTCTTCCCAGATGGGCTTTTGGTCTGGGGCTGCCTGGAGGGAGGAGGAGGCGGTGGGTGCCAGTGCCGCCCCTGTTTCAGTCTGACTCCCACTCACACAGTCCTGGAGCCTGTGGATGCTGCTCGGGCCAGTTTCCTCGGCAGTCCCCCGCCTCCCCCCCGCAGCCTCTCCTAGACTGCAGCTCTCACCAACCGCTTCATCTGTTACCCTCTTCCATTGCCTTTGCATGCTTTCAAAAATCAGGGAGATTTCTCTGTTGGAGACGCTCTCATTTTCTTTGCTGTTTTGGTAGATGTTGCTGGAGTGTAGATGCGTGCATGTGTGTGTATGCGTGCAAAACCTGCCCTGTCTCCAGGATGCCACGCTGCCTCCCACTGCTTAATGGGATTCTTGAGCAATTGCTTGATGGGCACAATTTCTGTTCGTGTGCCCAGAAAATCTCTTCCTTTCCTCTTGGCCTCCTGGAATCGACACTGGCATGCCTGCCAGACTTCATGTGGTGGAGCTAGCTCTGGTTCTTAAATAGCTGATCCCCAAGCAGCAACATCCTGGGGGTCCAGCTGCAGTTTACAGCTAGGGCCAGGCCAGGGGGTGCCAAGGTGGGCATCCAAGGGCTAGAACTCTGAGCAGCTGGAGTTTTTGCTGCCAACATTTTCTGCAGACTTGGCAAACTGTTAGGAATAGAAGGGACACTGAGGAGGTTTGGGTCTCCACCATTGCCTTTCAGACTTTGCAGTCATTCCAAAAAAAATGTACTGAGCACCTGGGATGTGTTGAACACCATGCCACACGTTAGAGGGAACGCTGGTGAGCTCGAGAAAGTTCTTGACTCCCCAGAGGCTCCCTATGAATTCTGCTGCTGCATCCCATGATGGGGAAGTATCAGGCGCTCTAAGAGTATTGAACTGGAACCTAGGAAGGGATCTGGGAAAAGCTGCTTGCTCCTGAGATTTGTGGAATGGGAGAGTGGGGGGAGGGGTGCTGGGAAAGCCTGGAGGTGGGGTGGGGAGAGTTCAAAGCTGAAGACAGCCGGTGGCAGGGCCCACATGATGGCCACTGTCACTGCTTACCGCAGCCACACTCCTGTCGGGGTCCCTCTGTCCCACAACACAGAGAGCTCCAGGAGGGCAGAGTCTGTCTGTGGATCTGGTACCTGGCAGGGAGTCAGTGCTCAGAAAACATTTGAGTGAATGGACTTTATAGAATTTTGCTTAGATCTTGAGGCTACTGGGGAGCAAGAGTTTAACTTGGGGGTTAACCTGGTTAGTTTCATGCTTTTGGAAGAGTATTCAGGCAACTGTGGAAAAACAGGGGGGTGGACAATATGCCTGGGGGGCTTCCTCTGCTGGTGGCTGAAGGGGAATCAGATTTGAACCTGGCACCCGATGCTGGAGGGGGCCACACGCAAAGACCAAAGAGCAGCTGCAAGGAGCTGAGAACCATCCCTGGCCGACAGGAAATGGGGATCCCAGTCCAACAACCACAAGGAACCGAATCCTGCCAACAGCAGGGATGAACTTGGAAGAGGATCCCAAGGGCCAGATGAGATCACGGCAGTTGGAAAGTTTGATTTTACCCTTGTAAGCGCCTATCAGAGAACCCAGCCATGCCATCCCGGACTTGTGACCTGAGGACCTGTGAAAGAATAAAAGGATATTTATTGTTTTAAGATACTAAGTGGTCATATGTTACAACAACAGTAGAAAATGAACACATCAATTTCTGGATGCATTCACTGAATTGGAAACACAGGTAGAGTGGCGGATCAGGAAAGGCTGGCTGAGAAAAGAGGCCCAGGAGGGCTTGGTGTGGACAGTGATCGTCCCCACCGCATCAGGTTGTGGAGAGGCTCAAAGACTTAGAAAGTAAGTGCTGGATCAACGTTGGCCCCTGTGGATGTGGCTGGAGCTGCAGGGAGACCTGAGTCCCAGGTGCAGGTGGAGATCTGGGAGTCTCCGTGGAAGGGCCTCTGCCTCTGAGCCTGTCCCAGAGTCATTGATTCCATGAAATGTGATGGGATGGAGAAAGCAGGTGACACTGTCACTGCCTGAGCCCGGGGTCTGTCAAGTGGGCCGATTTCAACCCGCTGGCCAGGCTTACATCTCCTCCTCCTCACACGTATGCCTACCCCGCGGAGCAGTGAGGAATCACCGGGACTGGGTGTGGCGGCTCTGGCTTATGAACTTTTTATGACTGCTCTGTTGACAGCTGGTTTCTTGCTTTGCCTTTGGAGGGGCCTGGAGTTCACGGTCCTACTCCTAGAATGTGAGAACTCGAAGCATCCTTAGGCCCCACCTAGTCCCCCTCCCCCCATAACAGAGGGGAAGGAGAGGCTTGGAGAGGCAGCGACTTGCCCTGGACCACAGAGCAAACCAGGGACCAGGCTCCCCTCCCTCCCTCAGTCAGCGCTTAGCTGGGAATGGGGAGAGGCGGGATTCGGGGAGCAGCTGGACGTCCCCTTCCCAGTCCTGTATACCTCCTCCGCAGCCCCCAGTACTGCTGAGGAGGGACGGAAGCCTGACCACGCTCGACTTCTGTCCACACATGGAAAGAGGATTCTATCTTTTTCTTTCTTTAAGAGGGACAGAGAGGAGGGCAGCCAGGCTGGAGTGGAGCAAACTGGGGAGGAAACTGGGTTGGGAGTGTTTGGGGCTTGACTGGGAGACCTTGGCTGCCAGAGTCCGCCCGATGTAGGTGAGGACTCGGCAGAGGTTTTCTGTCAGGAGCCAGACAGTGAATATTCTAGGCTTTGTGGGCTATATAGTGTCTGTTACAGCCATTCAACTCTGCTGTGACACTATGAAAGCCGCTCTGGGCAATATGTAAACAAATGGATGTGGAGTTTCCAACAAAACTTGTGTGTAAAAACAGAGAGCGGGCTAGATTTGGCACATGGGCTGTACTCACTGTAGTTCCTTGGTTTGGAAGGTGGTGGTGGTGCCGGTGGCTTCCCCTCTCCTCACCAATCTGTTGTCATCAAATACCATTATTTGGAGTCCAGTTCTGGAAGTTCTTGGATACCTAAATCACTTGCTGGCAACACAGAGCCCTTAAAATATTTTAAAAAATAGAAATATGGTGGTTTTCAGTTTTCAAAAAATTTGAATAAGTATTATAGTCACATGGTTCAAAATGGTAACAAAAAGTTATACAGTGAACAGTGTCCCGCCCACCCATTTCACCCATTTTACTAACCAGAAGCAACCAATGAGACCCATTTCCTACATTGCCTTCCATAGACAGTCCAGATCTTATCTCTGTAAAAATGCTTTTCCATAGAAATGGTAGTATATTATGCACAGCAGTCTGCATCTTACTTTCTACAGTAGGAGATTGTTCCTATTACATTTTTGGTGTTTTTATTAGGATAGAATTAACAAATTCTTTTATCAAATGTCTGCGAGAGGTTTGACATCATCGTAATGTTGAATCTTCCTGTTTGCTCGGATCTTTTGTGTGCTCAGTATTTCAAATTTTCTTCATTTTTATCTTAAGTGTATTCCTAGGTGTTTTAGGTCTTTCTATCTTCTGATTGTTGTTGGCATATATACAAGCCACCATACTGAATTCTTTTATAGTTTAGAATAGTGTTCTGGTTAATTCTCTTTGGGTTTTCCTCATATATGATCACATTATCTGCGAATGGTGATGGTTTTGCCTACTCTTTTCCTGTTTTTATACTTCTAATTTCTTTCTCTTGTCCAATTACATTGGTTGTACACCCAGAAAAGGTTAAATAATAAATAGAAGAAGACAAGTTTGTGTCATTTCTTACTTTAATGAAAGTGCTTCTGGAAGATGACATTTGGGTTGCTTTTATAAATGTTTACCTTGTTCTGTTTTACCAAGAATGTTTACTAAAAATATATGTTGAGATTTATCAGTTTCTCTGTTAGTATGTATTGATAAGACTTTTTCCCTCATTTAATCTATTAATATGGTGCATTATCTTAACAGAGTTCTTAATATTAAACCATCCTTGCCTTTCTGGAATAAGCCTTCTTTGTAAGGTTTAAAATTATTATTAATGTACTGTTAGGTTGTTTGCTTATACTTACTAGCATTCTTCCATCCATACTCACAACTGAGCTCAGACTGTTTTTTTTTTTAAGTTATTTTTGAAAATTGAAGTATAATTGATGTACGGACTGTGGTTTGCTTGTATTGGTTGTATCAAGCCTGATGCCTGAGATGACCTTCAAGTGGGGACATGGAGGAGGCCATGGGACCTGTGTGTCTGGAGCTCATGGGAAAGGGCCAGACTAGAGAGAGATTCGTGGGTCATTTGCATACATGGTCTTTTGTGCCAAGATACTGGATGAGGTCACCTGGGGGCTGAGTAGACAGAGATGAAGAGAGGAGGAGGGTTGAATCTTGAGGTGCTTCAACATGTTTGAAATTCAGTCTCGGGAGGGGGGGAACCAGCAAAAGAAGTGGAAAATTATTTAGCAATAAAAAGGTACAATGAAGAAGTACCGATACACATTGTAATATGGATGAACATTGAAAAAATTACGCTAAGTGAAAGAGGCCAGACACTAAATGCCATGTGCTATATGATTCCACTTACATAAAATATCCAGAATAGGCAAATCTATGGAGATGGAGAGTAGATTAGTGCTTCTGGGGGCTGGAGGGGGGGATGGGAATGACATAAGGGTGAGGGATTTTTTAGGTGATGCACATATTCTAAACTGAGATTATAATGACCTTGCCCAGCTCTGTGAATATGCCAAAACCACTGAATTGTACACTGTAAGTGGGTGGATTTTATGGTATGTCAATTATATCCCAATAAAAATGTGTGTAGGGAAAAGAAACTTGAGAAGTGGTTAGAGTGTGGAAGGAAAATCTGGTGACTGACATGAGGAAGCTGCTCCCACCATGGGTCAGGGCTCAAGGTCCCACCAGTGAGTGGGAGGCTAGTTCTCACCTCTTTGGCAAAATGGAGGAACATTAACTGGGGACGGGAGAACTTGTTGGCCACAAGTTCAACTCTGGGACATCGTTCTTCATTGCTGGAAGTGGTTCTGACCTAACAGCCAAAGGGAGGGTCAATTTTAGAAGACACACTTCCCCAGGAGGCAAAGATTTACTGGCAGGAGCTGATGAAGGAAAATGGGTGGGGTGGGCCCTGCCCTACAGCCAAGGCGAGCCCAGCATAAGCTGGTGGTGACCAGGCCGACCTGGGCCCAGGAGAGAGCATGACTGGAGCTGGTTCTATAAAGCAGAAGCCGTTGGGACTGGGCAAGATGGGCAGGGGAGTCCATGGGTCGGGGCTCTGCTGAAAAACGGAGCAGTTAAGATTCAGATACCGGATGTCAGAATTGATGAGGTTTCTGTCACGGAGCTCAAGGGGAAGGGAAGAACGTGGTCCTGGAACTCTGGGCCGCGCCTCACTGGGGCAGTCTTAAGAATGCGGAGAGGGCTGGGCAGGGCTGGGCTGGAAACTGGTCCTCACCTGCAGGGACCAGACCTGTGCGCATGCCCAGATCACCCCTCGGGCGTGCCGGAAGTGCTGCCGTCGACCCGAGGAAAGGCAGACCTGTGAGTCCAAGCGGACTGCTGGGGCTGCAGAGTGGGCGGCGGTGGTGTGGGTGGGTATCATCTTGGAGGAAACAGAATCTGAGGAAGGTGAGGAAGAAGGGAGGCTATTCCAGGCAGACGGCGATTTGCGCTGCCAAACCTATTGAGAAGCCACCCATGTGGGACCCATGCCAGGGGAGATGGAGATTGCTGAGGATGCTGGAAGGCGGCGACTGACCCGAGCATCACCTGGACAAGGTACCCAATGAGGCGACGGGGGCTCGGTGGATAGGTGTTGCAGCTGGAGATGTGCAGACTGAAACTGGAATGAGACTGGGGGACTGGAAACTAGTGAATGAGCGGCCAGATCTACGGCAGGCGCTGGGTTTTCACCCTCTTTACGCCCTTTGAGTGCTGGCCTGACTTTCAAATGAAGAAAATTGAGGCTCAAAAAGGAGAAATAACTTGTTCTTAAGTCTCAGAGTTGGGACGTACAGGAGCTGGGATTTGAGCTGGGCCTTCTAATTCCAAAGCCAAATCTGGAGCTCCCATATTGGAGTTTAGGGGCCAAAATGACCCTGTATTGGAGTTTAGGGGTCTAGATGGGCAAACTTGCCCTTTATAGCATCAGATAGTAAGTATTTTTGGCTATGTGGGCCAAGAGGCAAAATTTAGATGATATTATGTAGGTAGGTAAATAATATGAGAAGAAATGAAACATTTCCATACATTTTTATTGGCAGAATTTAAAACATTATTTATGGACACTAACTTTGGGTTTCATAGAATTTATGTGTCATGAAACACTATTCTTTTGATTTTTTTTCAATCATTGAAAAATTTAAAAATCACTCTTTGTTCAAGAGTCATACAGAGTCAGACAGCAGGCCAGTGCTAAGCCCCATGCAAAGGAGCCGCCAAGGCTGCTCTTCTGAGGGGGCACTGCTGCCTTTCAGAGAGGACATAGGTGTTTCCTGATTTCATAGACTTTTCTCCAACCTGGTCAGCAGCAGTGCGCCCTAAATCTGTCCCTATCCCCATGCCCAGAATGCTGTACAAAAGTGAGAGTCCAGTCCCAGAGGAAGCTTAAATTTTAAAGGCTACACCAGAGATTGTGACATGAAGCCAGACCAGGCCCCTCTGTATGTCTCATTCACTGAAGGCAGCCTTGCGAGCTCCAAGGAGACTGGGAGGGTTAGGTCTGTACATGCCGCATCTTCCATTGAGGTCTGATT
This sequence comes from Vicugna pacos, assembly GCF_048564905.1. Classification (NCBI taxonomy): domain Eukaryota; kingdom Metazoa; phylum Chordata; class Mammalia; order Artiodactyla; family Camelidae; genus Vicugna; species Vicugna pacos. The sequence goes on along the minus strand of NC_133008.1, from coordinate 7,906,310 downwards.
CCAGAAGGGTGTCCTAGACAATTCTGATTGGCCTCTGCTGGCCAGAGGCTGCCTCTGAGACTCCAAGTAGGCACAGGTGGCTGTTGCAAATGTGACCTTAGTGGGTCGGGGTTAGGGGAGCACTGGCTAGCAGAGCATCTCCACATCTTCCGAGTCTGTCTGGAGGATTTAAGACAGGATGGGGAGCCCATCAAGCGAAGGAGTCTTCCCTGGGGGCCTCTATTGTAATTCTTGTTAGCAGCCCTAGCAGCTGTCACTTCTGCCTCCTGCCCGCCTGTCTCCCTGCTGAACTCTTGGCGGACGGTCTCATCCCTGTAGGAGTGCGGAGGGGCAAGTGCTGCCATCCCTTGTTTTACAGTTTAATTAATTAATTAATTAATTAATTACCTTTTTACACAATGTGTTAATTTCTGATGTACAGCATAGTGATTCAGTTACACACACATATACAATAATTATATTATCTATTATACACAATATATAAAATATTATATAATACATAATATAATATGTATTATATACACATATATTATAATTACATATATAATATATATGTGTGTTACCCCTGTTTTAAAGATGAAGAAGCTGAGTTTCATGGAGGCCTAGTTAGGGACTGATATCCCTAATGCATTCAGTTGCTGAAGGTGAGTTTAGGGGGCCCAAGAGCAAGACATTAGGACCTGGTGGGGACTGGAGTGAGGTGGACAGCACCTGTCCCGCCTGCTGGACACATGGGACTGCGGCCCAGTGTGACTGCATCCAACAATTTTCCAAAAGTAACTGGAAATACAACATTTTGTAGAAAAATCATGCTTCGTAAATGTTGACAAATAATTTTTTTAGTGTTAAGTACTTCATTTTCCCATTTCGAACACTGTTTTAAAGCTGTAAATAATGTCGCCTTCCCTTCCCAGATCATCTTCTTCTAGGCAGACTTTCTTATTATAACACATCGGCGTGTGGGACATTTTCTTTCAACGCCATTTGCCATTGAGGAGAGCTGATTCTTAACTCTTCCAACTCTCATTGCTCTCACACGTTCTGGTGAGAGGTTGGGAGGATGGCTCCCCTTCTGTGAAAGAGGTAACAGCCGGCTCCTTGCTGGTTCTCTTGGTAAAGCTACTGGCGGAGCAAAGCCTGCCACTCTGGGCTCAGAGGAGTTCTCTCAGCTACTTCATTTGGCTCCAAAGGGAGGAGGCAAATAATTCTTTACAATGTTCGAGACACTGTATGGGGCAAGCAAGCCCATCTGAGAGTCAGAATCAGCCCACTAGGAGCCAGTTTGTCACCTCGGGTTGGGGGATCTTTTATTCATTCTGCACAGATTGGAGTGCTGCCCACTGGAGGTGTTGGGGTGAAGGAGACAGACCTGGTGCAGGACCTCATGGAACTCAAGATCAACGTCAATATTGCACAGTCTGTGCTCTGAGATGGGCTCTTCCTCGGGGCCTGTCACAGCTGAAGTCTGATGGATGTTGGATTAGTCAGCTAAGGCTGCGGTAATAAAGCACCACCAGCTAGGGGCGGAGGGTGGTGTGACAACAACAGAAATAGACTGTCTCACAGTTCTGGAGGCCAGGAGACCAAATTCATGGTGTGGGTAGGGCCATGTTCCCTCTGAAGGCTTTAGGGGAGGATCTGCTTCATGCCTCTCTCCCAGCTTATGATGTTGTGGGCAACTGGTGTACCTTCATGCTATGGACTGAATGTTTGTGTCAATCCAAATCCATCTGTTGAGAACCTAGTCCCCAGTGTGATAGTGTTTGGAAGTGGGGCCTTTGGGAGACAACTGGGTTTAGATGAGGTCATGAGGGTAGGGCCCTCATGATGTAATTAGTGCCCTTTTAAGAAAAGCCATGAGAGAGCTTGCTTCTCTTTGCTCTCTGCCATGTGAAGATACAATGAGAAGAGAGCCCTCTGCAAACTAGGAAGGGGGCCCTCACAAGACACCAGATCTGCCAACACTTTGATCTTGGACTTCCCAGACTAAAGCTGTGAGAAATAAATTTGTTGTCTAAGCCACCTGTCCATGGTATTTTGTTATAGCAATCTGAACTAAGGCCCTTGGATTGTAGACCATCACTCCAGTCTCTGCCTCTGTCATCACGTGGTGTTTTCCTTGTGTCCAGCTGTTTGTGTGTCTTTTCTTCTTATAAGGCACCAGTCATATTGGATTAGGGCCCTACCTACCTCAGTCTGGCCTCAACTTGATTACATCTGCAAAGACTCTATTTCCAAATAAGGTCACAGGTACCGGTACCGCGGGTTGGGAATTGAACATATATTTTGGGCGCATACAATTCTGCCCAAAACAGATACGCAGAGTAGGCAAGTGAAATTTGAGGAAGAGTATTCCAGGCAGAGGGAATAGCAGGTGCAAAGACAAGAGGGTGCAGATGAGTTCCAGGAAAGAAATCAGCTAGAGGGGAGAGCTGGGCATGAGATGTGGCTGGGGTGGCTCATGCCAGGCTTCTCAAGCTGAGTGGGACAGTCAGGCTTGGCTAGACTGCAATTAAAGATAAACTCCCATATCTCAATGGCTTGACCTAGTCCAGGTTCATTTCTTGCTCATGTCAAGTTGGATGTGGGTCGAACATCTCTCTCTATAATGTGGCTCTGTGGTCTTCAGAGGAAGAGAGGTCTGAAGAACACACCTGGTGTTGACTGCCCAGGCCTGGAAGTGACCCTTCCACTCACAGATCATACAGCAAGAGAGGTTGGAGGGAGGAGGGCACAGATTTCTATGAGCCCCAACTGTCTCACCCAGATTCAGGGTCAAGACTTCATCCTCAGAGTACTGGGAAACCAGCCAAAGTTTTCACAAAGAGTGTGACAAGATCCAACTTACGTTTTAGAAAGCTTCCTCTGGCTGGAGCCAGAGTCAGCCCTGGAGTGAGGGAGCTGGAGGTGGTAGAGCTGTGCTGTGGGAAGTGGCCCCCGCGTGGGAGTCCGCCACTACAGTCATGACATGTTTACATGTTTGCAATTAACTCCTGCAACTTCTACCTTGCAAGCTTAGCCAAAAAATTTTTTTAAAGAATTTTCAAAATGCATTTTGTGTCCTTGCTATTCTAGTTGGTGCTTGTACACATGCTTACACATACATTGCCTGACAGCCTGACTCCCCAAAGCCAGGGGACTGTACTCTAAGGGACCTTCAGGGGTAAATGGGCTGCTTGCTAATTTGAGAACCTCATTGTCATAGAAGATGCCCTTAACTCAAGTCTGTAACTGGGACCCAATAACAAGAGTCCCTTGTGTCAAAGGGACTTCCTGCTGTTTCCAAACATCCCAGCGTGCTGCCTGTCAGAAGCACGCTTGGGTGCAATATAAAAGCATGCTGTGCTGAGATTGACCCCCATTTGTCTGCCATTCTTTATGGTTCGTGAAGTACTTTCTGAGCCATTGCTTCATTTGAGCCTCAGAATCATTTAATCTGATATGAAATCTAATTTAGACCAAGGGACACAGGTGCTCAGAGCCTCTTTGTCTTACACTAGTCAAGAGCCCTGGGAACAACGCGGAGTTGCCAGTGCTGGGTTAGTGGCTCCGTCATTTTAGCTGTGTGATTTCAGAGTTTTGGTGCATAAACTATTGATAACTGCATGCAAAGTTATTTTGAAGCTCCAATAAAGCAGTGTTGGTGAAAGCATTTTGCAAACTGTGATGCAACACCCACACGTTGTTATCCAGACTTTTTATGTCACTGAAAGTGTTTCCCAAGTTGTGCTAAAAGAATCCATGTGGATGAGAACGGAAGATTAAGTGCCTCAGTAGTTATGTCCTGTGGCTATTCTCAGACTATTTGACTTTGAACTTGATCGCTTGGATTTTCTTCATGGCTTGGGCAGCTATGCCCATGCTCACCTGTGACCAAATCCCTCCCCCTTATTTCTGTGGGTGGGCAAGGGCTGGGGTGGAGTTTGTTAGGGACTTTCTTGGAAACCTTACCACCAGATTTCAGTGACATGACCAAGGTTTTATGGAGACATGTGAATTCCAGGTATAGAATCAAGCCTGAAAGTGAAATGGTCAGATGGACCTTGGGATGAACCAGAGGCATTTGCTAATCTGGTGGGTGGGTGCCCCAGCTCTAGGTGGTTGATACTTTGGGGGAAATGCAGCATTGTGTGGCTAATAATTTTCAAATTATCTGAAAATTATTTTTTCCAAATGTGAAAGTCACATTTTACATTCTTATGGTAACTACACTGGCTGTTCAGACTAGGAAGTGAATTTTGGACCAGGACTCTAGGCTTGTTTTCTCACTTATAAACTGGTAGGTACCACCTTCCACAGGGTTGTTAGGACACCAGATGAGAAAACAGAATGCCCGGCCCACCACGGGGCCTGGCCGCAGGAACCCAGTAGGAAACATCAGCTACTAGTGTTCTGCCGTTATTTGGTAATCCCCAGGCTTCAGAGGTTTTAATCCTGGTTCATTCGGGGTCCGTCACCCATTTGATTAAAAGGAATCACGGGATTATGCAGGCCTTTCAAGCTTGGTGGTCAAGTATATAAATAGTAAGGGGTTTTCCTACCAGAAAAAGAGGACTATTCTTCCCTTCCCTCAAACTTCATTTCAGGGAAGTGGTGAATTTTTCTTAAAAATAGATTTCAGCAAAAAATAAATGACTCTACAAGTGTAAATATGATGCTAATCGTCCCGGTGTTGTCAGGTGACATAAGACTGGGGGATATGGTACTCCCAACCCTTCCTCCCGCCACATATCGGTGGAGCATCACTGGCAAGTCACCTGGCGGACTCCGCCCCCTCCCCGCATCTGGCCCCCAGGGGAGGTGGCAGAAAGGGCGGGAGCGCGTGGCTCAGACAGCACCAAGGTCAAGGCGGCAGGGCGGGCTCCGTCCCGACTTCTCCCAGCCAGGCCAAGGGCCCTGGAGGACCCTAAGCGCCCAATCGCTGAAGGCCGGGTTCTGCCATTTCCAGCCAGGGACCTTGGTTTCCGAAATTTCTTAGAGCTGTTTCCTCTTTTGGGAAATGGAGTAGCCGAGGCTGCTAATGGCTGGGACGGGGCGCACCGCGAAGAGAGACTACAGCCTCAGAGGGCCGAGGGCCAGTCTTGGGCCCCACAGAAGCTAGCTAGCCTCGGGCTGCTGGCCGCACCAGGTAGTGCCGTCAAGCCACCAGCCCGGCGACCCTCCGCAAGGCCCCGGCTCGCGCGGATTCTAAAATGAGGACAAAGCCCGCCCGGCTCCAGCGTGCGTGCGGCGCTGCAGCCAATGGGACGTCGGAGCGGGGTTGAGTGACGGGCCGACGAGGCCAATGAGCATGCGCCTTGTTGCGAGGTGGCCCCGGCTCCGGCATTATAAAGAGCGCCACGAGTCGGCATTGTCAGGCGGCGGCACCGTGCGGGCCTGAGCACGCTTGTTAGTTGGTGGGTTCCGTGCGGCAGCGGCGGCGCCCGAGGAAGAGGACTCGAGGTTGCGGCGGCTCCGTCGGAAGACGGGGGACAGGTCCGGCAGCGCGAGCGTGAGCGCAGCGGAGCCCGTGGCGCCTTCCCAGCGGGTGGGGACGAGCGGGCCCCGCGGCGTCATCGGCGGCGAGGTGAGCGGCCGGGCCCGCGGGCGCCGGGCGGGAACCCGGGCGGGAGCCGCGCCGGTCTGACGCGCTGTGGCCGCATGTGGCCTCGTTGCAGGAGCCGCGCGCTTCGGCCTAGCATGTCGGAAGCGGGTGAGGAGCAGCCCATGGAGACGACGGGTGCCACCGAGAACGGACATGAGGCCGCCCCCGAAGGCGAGTCGCCGGCCGGCACCGGTACCGGCACCGGCACCGGGGCCGCGGCAGGAGCCGGAGGCGGGAGCGCGGCGCCCTCGTCCGGCAACCAGAACGGCGCCGAGGGCGACCAGATCAACGCCAGCAAGAACGAGGAGGACGCGGGGTAGGTGCGGCCGCGGGCCGACGGGGGCGCCGCCTTTGTTCCGGGGCCGCCTTTTGTTGGCGCCACGCGGCGGGGGGAGGGGCGGCCGGGCCTGCTCGCTGCCCGCAGCCCAGCCGCGCCGCGCCGCGCGCCGGAGTTTGCCGGAGTTTGTTGGGTCGACTTTGGCGCCGCCCCGGGGCCGCTCGAGCGGGCTGGGGGCGGGCGGCCTGGAAGGAGGGGGGGAGCGCTCGCACCCGGGGCCGAGCCGGTCGCGGGCTGCCCTGGCTGCGTGGGCGGAGTTGGCGCGCGCCCCGGCCTCCCTCCTCCGCCTCCTGCCGAGGGCGGAGTCACGGTCTGAACGCGGCTCGGCCCCGGAAGCCTGGAGTTTCTTGAGAGCGAGTTCTGCAAGGGGGTGCCCCGGCAGGGGCCGTAGCGTTTTGATACGTGTTGGTTAGACAAATCAGGTTTCTTCCAGCCAGTTGTGATGCTCCGGGCCTCTCTCAGGCCAGGCTGCCCTTTCCCTCGCCAGGCTCCGGGTGCGGAGTCACCTGAGAGGCTTTGTTGGGGTCAAGGTTGGGTTTGGGAGGGTAGTGGAGATGTGTTAATCTCTTCCAGAGGTAGAACCCTTACAGACTCTAAGGGTAGACCTTTGTCCGAAAGGTGGCTTTGTTTATAATCCTTTCAGTGAAAGCTTTGCCAGAGTCAGTCGTTCTAAACTCATAGCTTTTTTTTTAAGGCTTGCCATGTGTTTCACTTCACCATTTCAGAAAAATGTTCGTTGGTGGCCTGAGCTGGGATACCAGCAAAAAGGACCTAAAGGATTATTTTACCAAATTTGGAGAGGTCGTTGACTGTACAATAAAAATGGATCCCAACACGGGCCGGTCAAGAGGATTTGGGTTTATCCTCTTCAAAGATGCAGCCAGTGTGGAGAAGGTAAGCTGGGTACTTTACTGTCAGCAGCCTGTATTCTAAGAGAACAACGTTCTTAGACCATGGTTGGCTTACGTGTTCTGTACGTGGTTGAGTGCTTTGGGAAAAGCAGAGAGGTTGGGAACTTATGCTCTTGTTTTTAAAGGGATTAAAAGTAGAGACTAAGGGGAGGAGTGAGGATGGGCCAAAGTGGTCCAGGAAGATTATAGTGGACCACTTACCTTGGTGCCTATTCTGGACCCTGTTAAAGCAGATGCTTCATTGCGGGAACTAGAAGAGAGTTCGTGGTTGCTAGGAGATAGGCATTATTTTAGGCCACTTTACAGAAGACAACAAACCTAAGGCTCAGTGTAAGTAGATGAGATCACATTAGTAGTAAGGGGTGGGGGGTGAGAATTCCAGTCCTAGCACCCCAGCTCTAGCTTGTGCTTTTAATCTCTGCTGCTTTAATTCTGGAGGAGAGAGGCCTTAAATTGGGACTGCCCGGGCAGGAACAGGGGTGCACAGCATGGGTGAGGACAGGTTTATACGTGTTTAGGTAAACCAGGTGTACTTGAAGTTTGGGGGCTGGGTTGGGAAGTCAGGTTGGAGGGGATGAAGCACGTTTTGTGTACATGTTGTGGCTCAAAGGGAAGAGCCTTGTCAAGGGTTATGCTGCCAAGTTGGTATTCAACTTGCTTCTGTTGGAACAGGTTTTAGACCAGAAGGAGCATAGGTTGGATGGCCGTGTCATTGACCCCAAAAAGGCCATGGCCATGAAGAAGGATCCAGTAAAGAAAATTTTTGTAGGGGGTCTGAATCCTGAAGCCACTGAGGAGAAGATCAGGGAGTACTTCGGCGAGTTTGGGGAGGTGAGTGTATGCCCCCAGAGTGGCCTGCCAGCTGCCCTGAGCTTGCTTTCTTGGTCCTTGGCAGTCTTGGCTGGCTGGAGCTCTTTCCAGTCTCTGGTGTTTATGTGAGTGCTGAGTTCCCTAATTTAGTCCCTGGGGTAAGGGAGGCAGGCACTGGTCCTGAGCTTTGCCTGTGTTTACAGATTGAAGCCATTGAACTTCCAATGGATCCAAAGTCGAACAAAAGACGAGGCTTTGTTTTCATCACCTTTAAAGAAGAGGAACCTGTGAAGAAAGTTTTAGAGAAAAAGTTCCACACTATCAGTGGAAGTAAGGTAAGGTGTCCCCAGCTGTGTGTGCGTGACCACCTGCTGGCCCTTCCAGGTGTGAGTTAGGGGCTTACCTGCAGGAGCTCTCCAGGGCACAGCTTACTGCAGTGTCTGCTGTCCTCACGGGCGCGCGGTCCTGTCCTTCGGGGAACTCCTTGGCTAGTAGGACTGGCAGTAAACGGGATGTGCGGGAGGCAGGAGAGGATGGGAGGCTTCTGTGGGGTAGGGAGTACGCTGAGTAGCTTCTTCAATTCCTGATTTAAAGCTAGAGATCAAGGTGTTAGGGCGCTAGAGTACAAAGTGTATAAGGCCTGCAGTTAAGTTCTCAGAAAATACTCTAAAGCTGCCATTTACTGATTTCCCTGTGGTCAAGTGTCTTTCTGTTAAGAGCTTGCCGCAGCCTTTTCTCCTATCTTTATTCCTGCTACAACCAAATCTTTTCACCTCTATACCCTTTGGTCACTGTTTAAATTAACTGCCATCCCAAAGATCCTTCCCAAAGAGCTCCCAGGGTCCTGGCCAGCTTAAGCTCAGGGCCCGTTTAACTTCAGATGAGCAGAGTCCTGTGCAGTGAGGTGTACACTGAGGTGCAGCTCTAACCCCTGAACTCTGGACAGGAGAGAGTAGGTAATGTGCTTTAAGTATTCTCCAGGTGGCAGTTGGGAGTTGAGGGTGTGGCCCACTGTCGGCAGGGTGTGGCAGGCTCTGCCTGAGCAGGGGTGGCAGCCAGATTAGGTGGGACCAGTAGGGTGGGGCTCCTCAATCCTGGCTAGGAATTTGGAAAGATTGGATTTGGGATTGGGACCTTAAGTTTTATGTAAAATGAGATTGGATCATGGGGCTCTTACGTGAGATGTCGCCCATTAATGGTTACCCCAGAGGACAGTGACACGGAGAGAGGCCTTTTCCTTGTGCCATAATGTGAAGTGGGCAGGCAGAGCCTGTTAGGATTAGACAAACTACTGGTGGTGGTCGCAGAGTAAGTTTATTTAGTTGGTGTATTTGGCGTTTTAAACTTGAGATAGAAAACATGGTATTACATCAGTTGGGGATAATTTGCTAATTTTTATATGAGTGCTTGTATAGGGATGTCTTGTACAAAGTGGTTTCTTACTAGTCTTAACGAGGGCAGGTTGTGTCAGTGGACTTTTTAAAAAAAAAAACACTTGAGCAGGAGCACTGGAAGGTCTGTGACCCCACCCGCACTAGACAGTTGTGAGCAAAAAGGAAATAAGACTCTGGGCCCTAAGGGGACACATCTAGCCCGTCCCAACAACAGACTAGTGGTTGGAGGAAGTGGGGGGAGCACTGTGGCCTTACGGAAGGCCTGCCGTGAACGTCAGTGGCTTTCTTCCTATGTAAGATGGAGGTTAGGGTTGCTGCCTCACTGGCATATTTGAGTGGGATGCTTTATTTCTTGTTGGGGGAAAAGGGAGGCGTTTTTTCTCTAATGGAGGCCTTCTTTGACTCCCTTGCCCACTGGGGCCAAGGTGGCTGCAGACTAACACCTGGTGTGGTGTCTTCCTCCACTGGCCCGGCACTGGCCCAGCTGTCTCGCAGCTCTCTTCCCACTTGTTAGATGTGGAGCGCCCAAGGGTGACCCTCCGCAGACCTACTGGTGTATCACATCGTTTCAAGTGTCCTGGGGAAGGGCTTGAGCCAAAAAGGTGCTTGTGTGTGAGTTTCAGTCAGTCTGGGTACTAGTTGTGCTTCTCAGAGCTAGCCCCGGGGTGGTTTCCATTGCAGCACGTGCTGTTTATGAGCAGGTAGACAAGATGAGCCATCTGAATATTGGTCAGTGAAGGCCTTTATGCACACTCCCTGCCCAGAGCTCTTCCTGCTGGCATGACCCACTGCTCTCTTGGCTTTCAGTGTGAAATCAAGGTGGCTCAGCCTAAAGAGGTTTATCAACAGCAGCAGTATGGCTCCGGGGGCCGCGGGAATCGCAACCGAGGGAACCGAGGCAGCGGCGGTGGTGGCGGAAGTGGAGGAGGTGAGTGGATCCCCAGTGAAGACAGGTTCTGTTTTCCTGCCTGCATGGAGCTTCTGTGCCTGTCAGTGGGGGCTTTCTGGCCTCTAGTGCTCATTGCAGCCAGGTGGGCAGGACCAGGACTGGTTCTCCTGGGTCGAGGCTGTGGTGCTGTTGCTGCTTGGAGTGGAAGAGCTGTAGGGCCCCAGGGCAGAGGGGGTGTCTATCTGCATCACTCTTGAGTGGTGGGGCACGGTGGGGCGTGCTTGGCTCTGGCTGTTCTGAGTCTTGGCACACCCATGGGCAGGTGGGCAGAAGGGTAGGGCAAGGCTGTGCCAGGCGCTTAACCTTCCATCCCAGGCCCCTCTGACTCCAAAGCCTGAACTCCATCCTTTTTAAGGCCAAGCTGCCACGGAGGGTGGGGGTGATCAGAGGGTGACGTGAATGAGAGTGAGCTGCCTCATTTGCCCCAGCGAAGTTAGTTTCCTGGCCTGGCCTTCTCATCCCCAGCTTGGGTCTCTCAGGTGCAGGGCTGGGCCCAGGGCCCTTTACACCAGGACAGCAGCCCCTTGGCCTTTCTGAGTTGCCATAGTAACCTCGCCACCCAAAGGGCAGGATTTCCTCTATCCTAGCTCCTGCGTGTGCTAAATGGTCCATGGGCCCCTGTGCCCTGCTCCCCCCACAGGTCAGAGTCAGAGTTGGAATCAGGGCTACGGCAGCTACTGGAACCAGGGCTACGGCTACCAGCAGGGCTACGGGCCTGGCTATGGCGGCTACGACTACTCGCCCTATGGCTATTACGGCTACGGCCCCGGCTACGACTACAGTAAGTAGGAGAGAGGGAGACCCCCGTCTGCTCGTCCATCCCGGGAGGCAGGACAGACAGTGCAGGGGCCGCTGGCAGCACGGGCCGCTGGCAGCAGGGGCTTTGGAGTCGGACAGGCTGGGCTTTGTGGCCTGGCTCGGTCATTGGAGCTCCCCAGTTTCGAGCTCTAGAGCTGTGGGCCTCAGGAAGGTGGGAAGACATCCTGCTGGACAGAGTTGTCGGCTCCAGTGAGGATGCCTCTCAAGCGCCTGGCACAGGGTAAAGGCTCAGTAAGCTGTAGCTGCTGTCACTGTTGTTCTCGTCCCTAGGTCAGGGTAGCACAAATTACGGGAAGAGCCAACGACGCGGTGGCCATCAGAACAACTACAAGCCATACTGAGGCTTCGGCAGGAGTGCCCGACTGACCGCACACGCTTTGTTTGGATATCGAGTGAACACAATTATGTACCAAATTTAACTTGGCAAACTTTCTATAGCCTGTCCCATGTGCATCTTATTTAAAAATTTCCCCTTGGAAATCACTCTCCTGTTCAATATTTCCAGAGCTCTAGTTGTTTTAGGCAGCGTGTGGTGTCTTAAGAGGCCAGAGAGGCATTATGGGCTGATTTTTTATTACCGGGTGACCCAGAGCCAGGCCGGAGGGTCTGCTTCCCACTGCTGCTCTGCAGCCTGCATCTGTGTGGACCCTGGTTGTAAAGAGTAAATTGTATCTTAGGAAACCAGTGTCACCTTTTTTCACCTTTTAATTTTATATTATTTGTGTCATACATTTCCTGTAATGGAAGTGTTAATTTTACTGTACTTTTTGGTACCTTTCGGGAATCTAATGTATTGTAAGGTATTTTACACGTGTCCTGATTTTGCCACGACCTGGATATTGAAGCTATCCAAGCTTTTGAAATAAAAATTTAAAAACCCCTGAGCCTGGGTGAGTGTGGGGCACACTGAAGGGGGGCAGGTGCTCCAGAGCTTTCTGAGCTCCAGTGTCTTCCATGACCTAACCGCCCTGTCAGGCATAACCGCACACTATCCGCATCCTTAGCTTATTTCTTTTAATGATTTGGCCCTGGCCCTGCCCAGGACTCAAGCCTTTAAAGAAAGCTTGAGGCAACTGTTGAAGAGTGATGATGGTGTAGTGAGGGCTCACCATCCCCAGTGGGGACACTGCCCCAGGGCAGCATGAGTCTGCAGCACCTTGGAACACCTGTCTTCACCAGTGGGATTCTCTACCTTCCAGTGGAGGCAGTGTGAACCTGAAGACGAGAGCACAGTTGTAAGGGCCAGCTGGATCTGGGCGAGGCCGCGCTGGTTCTGGTACCAAGTGGAAGCCTAAGACTAGGTAGTTTGTGAGAGGCGGCGCTGGGCTGGGGCTCCAGGTGGGGAAGGCCTGGCAGAAGTTTCGTTTCCTTTAGAGGCACTGGCTGGCAGAGGAAATAGCCACTCCTGGCCCAGCAATCAAATCCAAAAGTATTCGGGAGATGTTGGCAGGGGAGGGGTGAGGAGCAGCCAGAGCCTCCTAGTGTTGGCACTAACAGAGAGGGACATCACCTGGAACAAAGGAGTTGGAGCTGCTGACTTTTGGACGGTAAGGAGCCCAGTCCTGGGCCTTTGGGAGCAGGAAGCAAGGCCCCAGACTTACCCAGAGAAGGACACGCCTCAGCAGGGCCTCCCTCAGGGCCGGAGCCTCAGGGTCTCACAGCTTCTCACGTTCTCTTCCATGTCTGGGAAAGACCGCAGAGCCACCCAGACTAGCCAGCCTTTCTCCTCTGCTGAAGATGCCCTGCCTTCACCGTGGAGAGTGTGCCCACTGGCCTGTCCAAGCCCGTGTCCCACCCTTTACCCGAGTGTGTGGGCCCCCAGCCACAGGGTCAGCAGCAGTTTCCCAACAGGACATTCCCCTCAGGTTTCAGGAGACTACGGTCTCAAGTTCCCTCTACAGGAATTCCAAGCCAGTTATGTGCCATCAGCCTTTTCTTCCCAGGTTCCCTGCACACACACTCCCTTCTCCCAGCAGGTCCCCACACCACCACCAGTTACACCTAGTAGGGACTGGGCCTCAGCTCCAGAGACCTGGGGGCAGCAGCAGAGTGTCCTGGGAAGGGGGCCGGGGTGTGAGTGGCCGGGCTGCTCTGATCTCTACCATGAGGACAGGAGTTTGCCTGTTGGGTTCCCCACTGAGCACTCTGCTCGTGTGCTAAGCAGCCTCAGTACATAGTTACGTCCAATTTGGTAATTAGATTCCCCTGTAGGTGGATTTAAGGGAGACCTTGACTTTCCTAAATGACAAGGAACGTGGGGAGGAGTTTCATTTTGCATTGAATCAGTCCTGGGCACAAATCTCGTTTCAGCCACTTGGCAGCTGAAAAAGCACAAAGCTGCCACCTTCATCTCATGGAAGCGGTAAGGACAGAATGGACTCTCCCGCTGCAGTTCTGGTGGGTAGGCTGACAACCCTCGTCCTGCTTGCCGCGCTGGTACCTGCCCAGGGAGGGCAGGGACATGGCTCAGCTCCCACCTACCTAGGGCTTGAGTTTTGGGGGGGGTACAGGCAGGAATTAGGGGGGCCTCCACTTCAGCTCCCTGCTTCCCACACTCCTCAGAGGCCTGGCTCAGCTGTCACAGCCCAGTCCCTGGGCATGCTGGGTTCTAGAGACAGTCAGCAGCAGCCTCTTGGCCTCCAGCTCACCTGTCAGGATGGCATCCAGCTTTGCTACCACAAGTCGTGCGTTGTCCAAGGTGAAGCACATGGGGGGCTTAAACTTCAGGACGTTCTTCCCCGGGCCATCCGTGCTTAACAAAATGTGGTTCTCCTTCAGCCTGTGAGGACAGGGCACAGCAGGGCCTGCCGCCCACCAGCCTTCCAGATCTTCCTCAGCCTGACTTTGGCCTCGTAGGCAGGGCCGCAGCCACAGTGCCCTCAGGACCCTCCACAGGCCAGTTCACACCAGGATACGGCCCCAGCCACTCTCTGCCAAGCTCCTGCCCAATTTTACGGCTCAGCACAACGGCCCCCGCCTGGGCTGCCCCACACCTGGACCTGAGCCTGCTGGCCCCAGAGCCGGGGCCTCATTTCATTCATCTCTGGGGCCCCCAGTGTAAGCCAAGTTGAGATGGGCCCCGGGGCTACAATGTGGGCAGCAAGAGTCCCTCCACCTCCCATTTTAATGGATGGTTTATGTGATGTGTATGGTTTACTTTAACATTTCTGTATTTGTTGACGGGATGTAGTTAGGTTTGTTAAAAAATAGAGGTACTGGGCTTGAGCCCAGGACCCTGTGACTTCGTGCACCACTGAGCTGTACCCTCCCTGCTATGGTTTACTTTTTAAGTTGAAAAAAGCTAACATTCAGAGTAGCATAAGGAACCTGCGGAACACTTACCTAGCCCTAGTAACTTCCCTGCCAGCCCTGTTTCTCTGCCCTGCCCCCAGGTTGTCTTGCAGCCCAGAGGTCTTAACAGTTCTAATTTTCAGTTCTTTTTTGGAAGATACCGTCCCCATCTTTAACATGGTCATTGGTACCTAAGAATCATTTTTGTTCTACATTTACACTTCCAAGCTAGGAAAGGGCCTTACCCACCTGGAGCCTGAGAAAGGGGTCTGATGTGACTGTATGTACTCTCTTGACTCCCACTAACTCTTTATTCTTTTTATATAAGCCTTGTCAGGAGCAAGGTGCTCTCAGTCGGTCGCTGGCTCCTTTCTCCCATCCCAGGCTTCCTGGCACTGACAGTGGCCCTGCTAGAAAGAACAGGTTCTGAACTTCAAAACCACCTCTGCCTCCGACTAGCAGGGTGACTGCCAGTGAAACACCTGCCCCTGGTTCGTTTCCTCACTGAACTGGAGAAACCACTGGGGTGGTTTTAAGGTGGAGGAGGTCAGGCTTGGCTGGGGATCTGGCTGCCGTCTTCCCCCAGACCATTCTGCAGTCCCGAGTCCTGAGCTCCCTGGGGGAAGCGGTGGGCGAGCTGGTCAGTGCGTCCAACCCGCAGAGAGAAGGCGGGGCTGGACGGCCGCTTGGGAGGGCTTAGCCTCAAAAACTGCATGGCAGGGAAGATTTTTACATCAGTACTGCTCATGTGAATTCGGAACAGGAGGATGCATGTGTCACAATTTGAATAAGGACACACACCAGCCACTATAATGGTTTTCCAAGGAGGCAGGAGTGAGGAAGGGAGCGGCTCTTGGGGTTCGGGGCTTGCCCGGGGTTCCAGTGAAGGACCATGCAAACCGGAGCTGGGGCAAGGGCTTGAGTCCTGAGGGGCCAAGTCATCCGGACCCGCTGAACCCGGATGAGCAGCAGGAGCCCTGTCTGTCTGAAGACCCTGCTCTAGGAGTTGGGGTTCTGGTTCTGCCACAGCCCCTGGGGCAGCCTGGTCTGAGCTCCTGCCGCGCTGGCGTTTCTGGTGGAAGTGGCTGCTCAGGCTGGGAGTGGCCTGCGCCCACCTGAAGTCCTTGCTGCCAGGCACTGGGTACCGAGCTTTCTTTGTCCGCAGAGCCCAGTCAACGGGGTGCACAGATTGGCAGCCCCCTTACCAACTCAGGCTAAGAGCCACCTCCTTCAGTCCACCCTCGGTGGGCCCAGAGTGCCCGGGAACATGGTGGACAAAAGGAGAGGCAAGATGTGGGCTCTCCCGGCTAGGGCCGTAGACCACGCAAAGGCAACTTGTTTGAAGAAAACGTACCTGGACACCACGTAGTCAGCCTCTTCGGTTGCTGGCATCCTCGTGGCCTCATCTTTGATCAGGTCCACACCAACGAAGAGCCCAACGCCCCTGGAGCAGAAGGTGACAGCTCAGAGGCCAGGCCTAAGGGACTGTGGTCTTTGCTCTCACCTACTGCCTGGGCCTCAGCCAAGCCCCTATCAGTCCCCCAGGGCTTGGCCCTTTACCTCTTGGGGAGGCCTAGAGCCAAGGGACCCTTGAAAGGTATGAAACAGTGCCAGGAAGTGGGGAGGGGCCCTTGATGTGGACACAGGGAAGTCTGTCCTGGCTTCAGCCCCGCCACTCCTTGCCCCCAAAGTGCCACCTTGGGCAACAGCATCTCTTGGTGCTTCGTTTTCTCTGTGGAGCGGAGATCAAAGTCCCCCCTGTCCCAGGTGGTTCGCTCGTGGATAGTGACTGCTACTCTGGGTCTCACCTGATGTCCCCAAGGATGGGATGTTTGGCTTTCTGCTGCCCAAGGAGCTCCATCAGGAAGCTGCCCACAGAGGCGGCGTGAGCCTGCAGCTGCTCCTTCTCCAAGACATCCAGGACGGCCAGTCCCACAGCGCAGGACACTGGGCTGCCCCCAAACTAAGCCAGGGGACAGAGAGCATGTCAGATGCCCAGCAGGGCGGGCCATGCCCCGGGGAGTGTGAAGGGCAGGAAACTGCCACACACATTCCAAGGGCAGTGGCGAGCACAGGCCCGAATCCCACAGGGCTCAGCATGCGGGCAGTAAATGGGCTTCTCCTGAGGCCCTCTTGGGTTGTCCCACCTTCCCAGGTGCTAATGTGACAGTAACTCAGGTCAAGTACCCCCAGGGGTGCAGGAGGAGCCCTGAGGAGATGTAAAAATCAGAGAGGAAGGTGTACTGGGCATTCCCACAGAGCTGGTTTTTGTCGAGAGGCGTCAAGGCCCCACCTTGTGGGCTGGGCCCAGACCCACAGCGCTGCACTATTCCCGTCACCTCCTTCCGGGAGGGTCGTGGGCAACACGCCAGAGCCACACCCAGGAAGAGCTGTTCTGTGTGGTTCGAGCTCACGGCTCTGTTGGCTGAGCCCAGGGCAGATTTTAGGGTGTAAATCACAAGCTGGCTGCCCGTGAGCCAAACGGGGCCTGAGGGTTCACTTTGTTTGGATTGTGTGGCATAATTAAGAGTTTTGAATTAGGTGCTAATGTTTTAAAAGAAGAGACTTCACACAAAAATGTGTTTTTCTGACTTAAAACAAACCTGGCCTATCTGGCTACACTGGCACTGGCTGTCCCTTCAGGCACCCTCAGTGCTTTGACTGCAGGTGTCTGAGTAAGGACCTGCACCGTAGGCCTCCACTGCTGGCCCAGGCAACCACTGACCTGTTTCTGTCACTGCAGTCTTGCCTTTTCTGGAATGCCATACAAATGGAAATCACAAAATATGACCCTTTTGTGCCTGGCTTCTGCTCAACAAGTTTTACAAATTCATCCATACTATTATATGCATTGGTAGTTTGTTCATTTTATGACTGCATAGTATTCCACTGTATGGACATACCACTATTTTTTAATCCAGATTCCTGTTGATAGACCTTTGGCTTATTTTGATTTTGGGCTATTTATGAATAAAACTGTTATGAACATTTATAACAAGTCTTTTTGTAAACATAAGTTCTCATTTGTCTTAGGTAACTTAGGAGTGGAATGGCTGAACTGCTTGATAAATGTATATTTCTTTATAAAAAAACTATGATAACTGTTTTCCAAAGTGTCTGTATTATTACAACCCTTGTTACATTCTCACCACTCAGTCTGTGAAACTCCAGTAGCTCCACATCCTCAAAAACATTTGGAATTGTGGTCTTTTTAATTGTAGCCATTCTAATGGGTGTGTAGTGGTATCCTGTAGACCATCTTGAAAATTTGCATTCAGAACCTCATACTTGAGATCATAAAAAGCTTTCTAGGTGATTCTCCTATGAGGCAGCTTTCTGATACGTCCAAAGCAAACCATGTGTGGAATGAACATGGGATGGATTGAGGCTACTTATTATATAACATTATTAACTGTGAACTTGTTAAAAGGTGGCATGTCTATCTACCAAGAGCATCTTTGGTTTAGAATCATGGCCTGGCCAACATATACTTAAAAGCCTCAAAATACAGGAAGGAAAAAACGGATCAGTTTTCATTATAGTGTGAGATTTCAACACACAGTCCTCAATTACTAATAGGTTAGTAGGAAAAAAAAAATCCAGAAAGAATCCAGAAGATTCAAACCACACAATTGACAAGTCCGACCTAAGAGACATCCAGAGTCTGGCCAACATTCAGGGAACACATTTTTCTCAAGGATATGTAGTGCAACCAAGTACCAGGTCACTGCAACACATTTTACAGAATAAGTGTCAAAAGAAGCAGCATCACACGAGACAGGCCCTCGCACCTCAGTGTCAGTCAGAAGTTAACAAAAAGATCTGAAAAACCTAGAACTGAATGAGAACGCAGTGGTTCTCAAACTTTTGGTCTCAGAATCCCTCATCACTCTCAAAAATTATTGAGGAACCCGCAG
The DNA here is from genome assembly GCF_048564905.1 of Vicugna pacos. Taxonomy (NCBI): domain Eukaryota; kingdom Metazoa; phylum Chordata; class Mammalia; order Artiodactyla; family Camelidae; genus Vicugna; species Vicugna pacos. The sequence continues at coordinate 7,888,298 of NC_133008.1, read as the reverse complement.
AGCTTTTGTTCATGAGTTATATCTATTAATATTTGCTGTACAGAAATTAAAACAAATTTGAAAAATATTAATTTTAAGAATTTAAAATATGCTATTTAAAAATAATGAAAACCCACTGCATGTTTTCATAACATATATTTATGAAAAATAACTATTTCCTAAAAAGTTAGCGAGCAGCGGTGGCCTTGTTTGTGCAGAAGCCACCGTGGTGCTTCCTGGCCATGCAGCCTTCACTCACCGTGTTGAAGTACTCGACGCCAGTGGCTTCAAATGCCCTCGCCACAGCTTGGGTTGTGGCCACGCAGGCCACAGGGTGGCCATTGCCGATGGACTTGCCCATGGTGACAATGTCAGGGACAAAGTCTTCCCCCTGCAGCTGGAAGGCCCAGAAGTGCTTGCCCACTCGGCCAAAGCCCACTTGAATCTCATCTGCAACAAAGACCCCTCCGGCCCTGCGGATGTGCCTGTGGCAGAGGACACACAGCTGATGGGGGACTGTGGTGAGAGGGGGCAGCCCGGGAGTTGGGACTCTTGAGTTCTGACTCTGCCAACAGTAAGGTGCGCAGGCCTTAGGCAGATGGCTGGCCTTCTCAGAGCCACTATTTCCTCAAGGACTTGACTGAAAATTCCAGCAAATAGTCCAGGCTGAGGTCGGAATGTGGAACAAAGGCTGGGAAACCCCACTGCAGCCCTGCCCTCCCTGGGGCAGCCTCTCCCACGTACTCACTCCGCCACTGCCGGGAAGTAACCAGCAGGGGGAACGATCTGCCCTCCCACACTGGGCAGAGACTCCGCGAAGAACGCTGCGATCTGTGGACGAGAAGGGAGTGCCACCGTGGGGGGGCTGGGCGGCAGGCTGAGGGCGTCCTGCTGACGCTGGCTCAGTGCTGGCGCCCAGCAGGATGAGCTACTGTCCTCGCTACGCCCTGACTTCAGGCTCCCATCATGTCTCACGGTGTGTGACGTAGCTTTCTTTCAGGCCTCAAACCAACTCTTAGCACCTGGATGCCTCCAGCCCGCTTGCGCTTAGCATGCCTCAGGTGAAATCTACCAGCCTCTCCCGAATAGGCCTGCTCCTTCCCTTCCCCCACACGGTGAGTCCCATCCCTCCCACCCAGGACAGCAATCTGGCCCTATTCTTGATTCAGCCTCCTCCTTCACCCACCAGTCAGCACAGCCTCTGACTGCTCCTGTGACATCTCTGCACCCATTCCTTCCCCTCCGCCTGGACAGACCTGCCAGCTTCTGCCCTGGCCTCCTGCAGTGCTTTCTAACTGGACCTCTTCCAGCCCATCCTGCACGGGCCACCAGGTGACGCCTCAACCAGACCCTGAGCTCATCACTGCCCTGTTGGAAACCCTTCGATGACCCTTTTGCTTACAGAAATGACAATGACAAAACTGTGTTTTGCCTTGGAGCCGCTTCAGAGGCTACTGCTGGGACGAAGGGAGGACGGGGGTGGGAAACTGATCCCTGACTCATGCTGCCACCAGAGCGATCTCTTTCCTGGTTTTATATAAGTAGGTGCAGATCATCTGAAACGCATAGGCCAGGCTTCCCAAATCCAGCTCTGCCAGCCTCTCCCAGTTGTCTTAGCTGTATGTCCTGTGTTCAGCTGTCACTCCTTCAGCAAAGCCCCCTAGAGCCCTCACACCAACTGCTGGCCGCCTTCTCTCCACTGTCGCCACGGCTGCTGCTCTTCCAGGGTATACGCCACATCTCTCCTGTCTCTGCCCCACCCTCCGTCTCCACTGTGCTGCCCTGGGTGGGTCTCCCCATCGCTGAGCCGGGCCAATACAGCCCGACACCTGTCACTGTCTTCATGTCTCTGGCCCTGTTCAGGTGCATCCCTTGGTCTTATTACTCTCCCTCTTAAAACCCTGTAAAGGCTCCTCGGCCAGAGGGGCACTTGCATCCTCTGGCCTACAGTCCTGCCAGCCTCTCCAGGTTGATATCCTGCCTGCCCAGCCTGGCCCACACTCATGCGGTGCCTGCAGAGGCTGCCCGTCTGTTGAGGATGCCTTTCCTTGTCTACACCCCACCCTACCTGAGTGGGTAACTCCTACTCACTTTCTATCACTGAAATCAGGCAGCAACCCCTCCACGGGCCTGCCTTCACACCCGCCCAGTCCAGCCTGGGCCCCTGGGCTCCAGTAATGCCTGGGACATATCTCTGCCTAAATTCTCTGCTGAGCACTTAATCCCCTGCTAGATTCCCACAGACAGGCCCTGGTTCCGATTTCTTTCAAGATTCCCAGGACCCAGCCCTGGGCTGGCAACACTTGCCGCTTCCTGGACCAGACCTGTGTGGATGTGGTTACCTTCCTGCCCTTCTCCTGCGCACTGCTGACCACACGTTTCACCTCGCTGGCGTAGGCCACAGCCGGACTGGGGTGGTCCTCCCGGTAGGGGCCCCGGTAGGTGTCTGGGAGAGGTGCCTGCGGGGAGTGACAGCACCACGTCACCCAGGCTCGGGCGTGAGCACCGGCCTGTTGCCCACTGGGGCAGCGCATACCACGTGGACCCACTCCTTCTGGCCGTCCAGGTCCCGGAACTTGTAGGGACTGATGTCGATCAGGGAGCTCAGGTGACCGTGATAAGCACTGGGGAGGAGAAGGGAGAGGGCTCTCAGGTCCCGGTGACACGTCCTCCCTGGCCTGGCCCTGACAACTGTCTACCCACATCAGAGACACTCGGGAAGACCAGCCTTTCTGACACAGCCCCCAAGCCCTAGGGCCGGGAATGAGCACGGCCCTCGGAGTCAGCAAGCCTTCCGGCAAGGCTGCTTACTAGCCATGTAACGGTGGCCAGTCACGTGCTCTTGGGGTCCAGTTCTCTCCTCTGTAAAGTGGTGGCGGTGGGGTTTCTCCTTTGTGGTTATAATGAATGTTAAATGTGACAATCTTGGGCTGGATCTTATGCACAGGAGAGACTCAATACTGTTGGAACTGTTCTGAGAGTTAAAATGTGGGACCAACTCTCATCATCTTCTAAAGCAGTCTCTGCCCCGCAGAAGAGAATACTCTTCCATACTCTGCCGTCACAGAAGGGACGCCCAGAGTAAAGAATTGCCTGGGGAGGGTGCAGGGGTGTCTCTATGGCCAGGTCCTCATGCTTCTCTCCAGAAGCCCAGGCCCTTCACCTTTCCTAAGGCACCCCAAATCAGATCCTCGCCAATTCCCAATAAGCGGCGGGCCCAAGCACTGGAAACAGCACTTACTGGTCCAATACCACCACATCCCAGTGTCCTGTGTACTGGCGCGCCAGCCTCAGGGCCAGGTCATTGGCTTCTGACCTATGGCAGAAAAGTTGGGCACTGCTTGGACAGCTGTCCAGGGCCTTTCCCTCCTGGATAACTGCTTCCTACAGAGAAAGCAGGAGGGAAGGAGGAGCCCTTCCAGGAGCAAGAAGATTCTCAGGATACCATCTGTTAGTCATTCATTTACTCATTTGGTAAATATTTATCAAATGCCATTTGTTGCAATGTGGATGGATCTAGAGATTATCATACTAAGTAAGACAAAGAAAGACAAATACCATATGATATCACTTATATGTAAAATCTAAAAAAATGGCACAAGTGAAATTATTTACAAAACAGACTCATAGACTAAGAAAACAAATTTATAGTTACCGGGGGGGAAAGGGATAAATGAGGAGTTTAAGATTAGCAGATACCAATTATTATACACAAAACAGATAAACAGCAAGGTTCTACTGTACAGCATAGGAAACTATATTCAATATCTTGTAATAAATGATAATGGAAAAAACCTGAACCTTCTGATGGCTTCTCAGTGCTCTTAGGATAAAAACAGATTCCTCACTTGATGATAAAGCCCTGGGTGCTGGACCTTGCCTCCCTCCCCAGTGTCTGCTCCCATCCTGTGCCCTTCCTCACTGGCCGCCTTTTGGCTCCTCAAGTGTGCCAGGATGCCAGTACCCTTCCTGCCACAGGGCCTTTGCACAGGCCGTTCCATGTGGCGACCAACCATGACAAAAGCACTTCCAATGGAGCGAGCAGCAGCACCCTTCCTTCCTCCTCACCTAGTCATCTCCTAGTCAGCTCTTAGCCTAACATCACTTCTTCAGGGAGGCCTTCCCTGACCTTCTCAGGGCATGCCAGGTTCCCTCATTGCTTCTATGCCTCATTATTCCCGGTACTTTTCTGCCAGACAATGACCCTTCTTATGATTTTGTATTTCTCTGAAGAACCTTTGATGTTTGTGTTCCTTATGGAGCAGGGGTTTGGGTTGTAGCTCCCAGCACTGTGCCTGTGTACTCATAAGCACAGGTGCCCGGCACACACTTGGTGGGCTGCCTCTCCCCACACTCAGTGGGCTACACTATCCTGCACCCACGTAAGCACATCTCTTTATCACTGTCTCACCTTTCTGCTGGGGGCTGGCTGAGTGCACTTACCCAGAATTCAGGAAATAAAACACACAGAGCTTCTCTGGCAGGGTCTCTGACAGCCTCTGCGCATAATCCACGATGTTGTCGTGCAGGTATCGGCTGTTGGTGTTGAGCACCTGGTTCTGTTCATGGGCTGCTTGGACCACAAGAGGATGACAGTGCCCAACTGCAAGAGAGCCACCTCCATCACACAGCTGCCAATCCCACCACACCTGGCCTCCCCCAGCCCCAATCTGTAGACCCAACTAGTGGAGATGCAGTTACGGAGGGAGAGGTGGTGAGGAAAGAGGGAAGCCTGAAGACAGACGGGCCAGACAGAGATGCTAGTCTAGAAAGGGAGACCAAGAAAGGGGTCCCTGAGATTCTGGCAGAAGAAAAACTTCTCTGGCAGAAATCTAATCTAGGAAATCCATGTTCTTAAGGAAGCTTGTGGCCTTCTGCTTAACAAAGACAAAGGGTGTGGGGTTTGGGGGATGGAGAGGGGTACGGGTGTTTTTTGGTGGGCTGGACTTCACCAATCAGTAGGGCGGGAGGTAATGACTGCCAAGGGCCAAGGATTATGAGAACAGTATTGAGGGCTCACCAAGTGCCAGGCACACTCTAAGCAAGTTACATGAATTAACTCACTTAATTCTCCAAAAACACCTGGAGGTGTGCACCTAGTGTTAGCGTGTCTATTTCGCAAATGAGCACAGAGACTTAAGAAATTCGCCAGAGATTACAAAGTCAGCAAGCGGAGAACAGGGATATGAACCCAGGCAGTCTGGAATTAGAACCTGTGTTTTTAACCTCTACTTTATTAACCTTCAATTTGCCTGCTGATTCACTGGACTCCCTTTTCTTCCATCAGCTCTAGTGGCCTCATCTGGATAACTGCATTCCTACTTCAGTTTCCTTGTCTAGGACCAGAGATTACCCTCAGGGCTTGGCCAGGGCCCTGTTGGGTTGCTGGTCATGGCCGGGCCCACTGCTGTTCTCTGAGCTCACGGTCACTCCCAAGCAGAACTAGACCCCCAGACCTAGGTCTCTGACCCATGCTGGTTTAGCACAGCTACTGCTTGGAAACTTCTGCTACTCTGGAAAGTCTAGGCCTTCCCTGCACATGGATGCTGGCTAAGCTGAAGCTGAGTTCTCTGTACTTCTCTGCAACCTGAGGCTCACCCCTGGACCAGGTTCTCAGTCTTGGCGTCCTCTCCTGCCCCATCAGCCAGGTATGATACTGACCGTGAGCCACATTGTTGATGCAATCGATGTATTCTGTCCCCTCTTCATCGTACATGTACTGCCCTTGGCCTCTGACAATCTTAATAGGATCCTCAGGAAAAAAGAGTCTGCAGGAATTGCTGTGGGGACATGCAAGGAATGGACAGCCATGTCTGAAGACCTGAAGAGAGAAATCCACCCACCCCAGGCCTCCCCCACCCCTTCCCCACTTCCGGAAAGGACAAAAGCTTGAAGGGCAAAATGCTGCCTCCCTGCCTCCGGAGCCCACAACTCCACTGGTGGCTGGAAAGGAGAAAAGGGATGGGATAAGAAATTGCTAAAACTTTAAAACAGTTTCTTAAGTCATTTGAAGGCTATGTGGCTTCATTCATTCCCGTATGTGCCCACTAGTCTCTTAGGTCCCAGAAAAGGTGCCTGCCTCAGACCCAAACAGAATCCCTATGACAGTGTTTCTTCGCTGGGAAGGGTGAGAGGAGGGCCACCCGGCTCTAGGGCCCCAGACGACAGCTGCCCGCTGGGGGCCAGCCCCAGGCTCTAGCCCGAGGCTGCCTCCTGCCCCACGTCCCACCGAGAGCCCCTCTCGCACAGGTCGAAGGCGGACTTTCTCTAAGGCTGCCTGTGAGCCGACCCTCCACCCCCACTTCGCCTGGACTTCCAGTCCCTTCCCGGGTCACTTCCCGGGGCCCGGCAGCGGCTGCGGGTGCGGACAGAACGCTGCACGGGAAGTCCCGGCGGCGGCGGCCCGCCCCGGCCGCGCGCCGCGGCGTCTCGGGAGCCCGCGGAGCGAGGCGGATGGGCCGGGCGAGGCCGCGCGGGGCGGAGGCCCGCGGGCTTCGAGCCAGACGTGCGTGCGTCGTGCGTGCGTCGTGCGCGCGCGCGCGCCCCCTCTCGCACCGCCGCGTCTGTACCTGAGCAGCCGCCGCCGCAGGGCCAGCGTCGCGGCCTTCCCACGCGGGTCGGAGGCCATGGCGCGCCGGGAGCCGCGCCGAGACGCGGCGCCGAGGGGTGCACGGGAGGCGGGCCCCGAGCGGCCCCGCCCACAAGCCCCGCCCCCGGGCCCCCGCCCCCCCGCCCCCCGCTCAGGGGGCTGCTCGGGGTTCCCTTCGCCCTGCACCCAGCTAGTGCCTTTCGCGTTGGTTCCTTAATTCGTCCCGCTAACAAACGTGGCGTGCGTCCCACCCCTGCCAAGTTCTTTAGGCATAGCCGCGCGGGTGCCATGTTTGCGCTCGCCTCGCCGAATGCGGGCGGGGACTGCACCTCGAGCCTCGCCCTCCGCGCCGCTGCGGTTTCCCTGCCCGGGAGGGGACCCCCGGTGACCCTGCCGCTGCTCCCGCACCCGAGGTGCGTGCCTCTTGAGTTTCAGCAGGCCTCGCTCGGGGATTCGGGCTCAGTCCCTGAGCCGCCCTCCCCGTGCATAAAATGGGACGATGCGCCGTGATCGTTCCCTGGGCAGGTGTGACGGGCGCCCAGCCTGCTGCACAGCCGGAGCCTCGGGGCAGGTGAAGCGCAGGAGCAGGACGCGGGGCTTCCCAGCCCCGTGAAGGAGCCGGAGGAAGGGCAGAAGGAGGGCACAAGGCCACTGCTGGGGCCGGCGGAAGAGGTCACGGGCACGACCTCCAGGACTCCTGCTGGAATCCAGGCAGGGTGAAGCCGAGGTGTAGCAACGTTAAGAGACTCTTACAGTGCTTAGGCGGGAGGGGAATTGGAGGGACTCTGGAGCCTTAAGCATGGCCAGTAAAGGGAGCGGGCTTTGCTCTCAGACACACAGCTAAGTGTGCCTCAGAAGCTGGACTCCCAACTCCAGAGAGCGAGAGGAAAAACATGGGAAGCTGGGAGAGCAGAGAGGTATCCCCTTCTGGGGCTCTCTGCCTTGGTGAACCCTAGAACAAGGGCGCGAGGTTGCAGCCTGAGCGGGGTGACTTGGGCAGGCTGGGGCAGGGGAGGCTCCTGCCGTCCCTCCTGCCACCTCTTCACGATTCTCAGCTCTTTGCTTTGCCCCCTCGTTGCTGATTTCTTCATCTTTCCCCCGTGCAAATGTAAAATGTTTAAGGCATTTATTAATGAACATTTGGAGTTTCTTTATTGTGGTAACATGTACATAACATAAAATTTACCATTTTTAACATGTTTAAGTGTACACATTCAGTGGCATTAAGTTCCTCACATGCACCCATCACCACCATCCATCTCCAGAACTTTTTTGTCTTTGCAAACTGAATGGAGTTTCTTCTTTTAAATTATAAAGCTGAATTGAACCTTAGGTATGACTTCGTGAAAAAAAAACCCCTCCCAAGTTAACCAAGAGAGGTTGCTTGTGACCAGCTTTAAATGCAATGTGAATGTTTGTGTATGTTTGTGTACGTGTTTTGTGTGTGTGTGTGTGTGTGGCAGAGAGAGACTGAGAGTCCTGTGTGAAGCCCATCTTTGGCCCTATCTTGAGCCCAAACACAAGCCTATCTTGTGGCCCAGAGCAGCTCAGAGAAGTCAGGTTGGCACAGAGACTTTTTCTGCCTCAGGGCAGAGGGTGAGAAGGCCGCAGTTGGGCCCAGTTCACTCCCAGGATGTCCAGGGTCAGGAGGTTGGAGGTCAGACCAAGCTGGGCCATTTCCTGGGCCAAGAGTATCTCCAACAGGGGCAGGACAACTCCAGGAAGACTCCCGTTCTTCCTGTTCAGAAGAGCCCACTCTTTCCTTCCTCTGGCCCCATGCGAAGCACGCCTCTGTCCATCGTCTCATGCCTGACCTTTGAGGTGCTACTGGAGGCCAAGAGGGCAGGGGGTGGGAGGAAGTAGCTGAGTCAAGACTTGAAGCCAGGGCAAGCTGTTTCTCAACGCGGGCGTTACAGACATTCTTAGATGATTTATCATTGGGCAGGACTGTCTCCTGCGTCTCAGATGTCTGCTATCCATGGCCCTACCCACCAGTACCAGGAGTGTTCCCCCGACCATTGTGATGACTGAAAGCATCCCGTGCATTTCTAGCTGTATCCTGGGGACGAGGAGGAAGGAGGCCTGGGCAAGCCCACTCCTCTTGGGCCTCAGTTTCATCTGCAAAAGGGGAACAGTCATCCATGTGATTAGTTTAGCTGCCGTGGCACACAGCGGGGCTCAGTAAACGTGCTTCCCTCACTTCTGGAAGGGGCTAGTGTGGGGCACAGCTGCCCTCTTGGCAGGGGGACATGAGCCCCTCAATCCCTGAAGCTCAGCTGCAAGGCAAGGTGCTCCCCAGTGTCTCAGCTGGGACCTTAGCAAGTCATTCACTCTTCTGTAGTTTCTTGACCCTACTCTAAGCTCTTAGAGTACTCTGCACTTTAAATTTTAATGTTTGCAGACCTAAGAATACACAGCATGAGGCCACAAGAGGGCAGCAGTGAGCCATGAATGGCCCTGTCCCGCTGGATGGCACTGGAAAGGACCTCCTGGATTATCTGGGGAAGTCGGGGTACATGTGGCTTCTACCCTCATGAGGATCTACCTGCCAGTCACCCAGCATCATGGCCCTGCCCACAGACTCCATGCCCTGCCAAGCAATTTCAGAGAGACAAACTGGAGGATACCCAAGAGCCTGGGTCCCGTCCTACACCTGCTACCACGTCCTGGCTGCGTATCCCTGGGCAGGGGACTTACCCCTCGGAGCCCCACTTTTCCCACATGTAAAGCAGAAATAGTGACACCAACCAAAGCGGTCTTGTCTTTCACAGGGTTGGAGAGGGGATCCGGTAAGGTACCTGGGTGCAGGGAGGAGCAAATTACAAATTGTAGTGTGCAGTGGCTTGGTGCGGTGACGCCAGAACTCCAGATGACACTTGGACGCCCAGTAGCCTCCATCAGTCATCACAGCCTCACCATGTTTCTCTTTCTTTTCACACTATGGCTTCCCTGGTGACCCACACGACTTCCACTTAGTGCCAGCAACTGAGGGGAACAGAAGTGGGGGCTTTCTTTCTCCTTAGCCAGCAGGTGGCTGGGCCTCTTGCTTAGCGAGGAGGCCACATAGCGGGGTCGGGGGGGAAACTACCCATAGTGTGGCCTCCTTGGGCCTCAGTCCTTGGAGGAAGAAGGCTGAGACACTGTGACTGAAGGCCTCTTCTTGTCTATACCGCCCCGGGTGTGCTCGATTTTGCCGTCTGAGAAATGGGCACATTCACTGAGTCCCTCTCTTGGGACTGTTGTAAAGACCAGCTGGGATGAGAGATGTAGAAATACGCTGTAAGACTGTGGCACTGGCTTTGTCTTGGAGTGGGGAGGAGAGAGGGAACTCACGACTGTGGTCGCTTCTGGGCGCTCCACCTGTCCTAGGTTCTTCATGTGTTCTGCACAGTTGCTTCTCCCCAGACCACAGTCTGAGTGTAAGCATCGACGAAGTGACAGGTTGAATTTTCTAGGACGGCTGATGCAAGATCGCCTATCCCACATTTTCTCTTTAAAATGCAATGTCAACAGTTATCCCTTGAATGAGGGTGAACCTGTGATCTTGGCAGAAAGTGACACCATCTGACCTTTGAGGCTTGGCCATAAAAGGTGACAGAGGTCTACCTGGGAATCTGGCAGCCATGCTGTGAGGAAGCCCAGACCACACACACACACACACACAGAGGTGTCCTGGCCATCGGGGGTCCCAGCTGACAGCCAGCATCAACCAGCAGGTGTGGGCAAGTCTGAGCCACAACCACCCAGCTGAGCCCATTACCTCAGAACTGTGAGAGACAAGTAGAAAGGCTCACTGTTTTAAGGCAGCAGATTTGGGGGTGCTTTGTTATGCAGCAGTCAGAGGCCATCCGGTCAGAGGACACACAGGGGCTTGGTAATTCGGGTGACTAGACAAGGGGGCTCGGGTGGCAGCGTGGCAGGGCTGTGCCTTGAGTCTTTGTCTTCACAACGCCAAACCCATCTTTGCCCTGACTCTGAGCTACTTCCTCTGGTTTCTGGGGTGGCTCCAGCCCAGGGACAGTCCCCTTATCCCTCCCCACCTAGCAAAGGCCAGGCTGAAAGCTCGCTTGGTGGTGGTGCCAAGGGCAGTCTGCAAGGACAGGCACAGCCAGACGCGCATCTGTGGTTTACTACACGCAACAGTATCTGTCTACACAGGGGGCAGGCAAGTGGCCGGGTCAGAGGTGGTGGCTGGGAACCCTTGTCAGAGGTGGGGCAGCTGCTTCTCAGAGGGTCACTAGCTCGGGTCACAGGCCACTTACTCAGGCCTGTCTGGAACGAGCCCTGAGGCTCTCTTCATCTGCACATTCATTTTTGGCCAGAGTTCCCCTGGCTGGGAGACTTGGGGCCAGTGAGACCCAAACTCTGAGCTGGAGGTCCATCTCATCAGGCTGGCAAAGTCCCATCACGTCCCTGCTCTGGAGGGGCATGGAGACAGACAGGAAGCGGCAGACACGCAGCCTGGGACCTGCTGCCCTCCACACTCGGGGATCACAGGGCTCCCCGCAGCTGGGCCCACACGGTGGCGATCATAGCGCTGGGCCTCTCCTCCTGGCCACAGGATGCTTGTCCTCACGGCAGGCGGGCTGCTTCCTGAGGCCTGCGGAACTCGGTGGGAGCTCCACCTGCTTGGGGTGCTTCCCACAGCTCCCAGTGTCTGGCTGCAAGTGCTGGGCATCAGTCCTGCCCTGCCCTGATGAATCAGGGCCCGGGCGGCGGGCCCAAGGGGTGGGCAGCTGGCTGTGGCTGAGTGCCGAGGCCAGAGAGGCCCGGAGCAGCTGCCTTGGCCATCAGTGCCCTGAACCTTTTCCTTTTTGGATGGGGTGGGCCCTGGGCAGCAGGACAGCCGGAGTCTCTGCTGATCAGGTGACTGAAGGCCTAACCCGGCCGGCGTCTTTGCAACCTCTCCTGGGCCCGGATCCTTCCCGGGAAAGCCAAGTCCCGCAGGTGGCCCTCAGGTACGCCGTGCCCCCGCTGGGCCTGTCCACCTTCCCACCAGCTTCACACGCTGAGCGTTCTAGGGCTGGGCCGGGCACACTCTCAAATGTTAAAAGGCCACAGGGATGGTGGTGCAGCCCGTGAAAAAAAGATCAATATATTACTGTTTTGTTTTTACAAAAATTAAAAATGTCCACATGGATCTGTACAGGTTGTCAGCTGCGTGCTGGGGATCACTGGAAAAGGAGGGAAAAGTGAAGGTGAGGCGGCACAGGGAGGCCCCGGAGGCCCTGCCCTGGGCCGAGCTCTCCCCACCCTGTCCACTTCCTCGGGAGCAGGTGTGCACCGAATCCCTTCCTCCCAGGCTCCTGGTTCCCACTCCCTCTGGGGGTTGGAGTTTAGACAGAGTCTCAGCGGGTGCTGATGGCTTTGCACTGGCTGGGCAAGGAGCCCTGAGTGACCCACAGGCTGGGCTGTGCACAATCACCCAGGACCACAGCCCCAGGCCCTGGGCCCCAAGACAGGAGAGTCAGAACTAGAGTCATCTGGGGAGACCTGGCTGTTCGGTCGCAGCCCGGGGAGAGGCAGACACCCAGCCCCAGGGGCCCCTTTGGTCCCAGCTCCTCCCAGCCTGCCCTGGACACTCTTCCCAGCAAGGTACCTTATGCCAGCAGCCAGGCACGGGCAGCCCGTCGGGGCCCTGGAAAGGAAGAAGGTTTCAGTGACAGGGATGGGGGCTGGTCAGATTTCTGTGTTCCACACACTCCTGCCCCGGGTGTTGGGAGCTGCAGCCCTGGGAATTGCCAGGTGAGGCCACTGGACCCACTGAGGCAGGGCCTGATGTCTGCCCTGTCCAGCTGGTGGAGAGTCACAGGGCACAACAGCCTTCACTGTCCTTGTTCCAAGTGCACCCTCGTGGGCTTTGCTGGGACATGGGTGCTGTGGGCAGAACCAGGACACCGTGGAGTACCGGGCATCGTGCAGGACGTCTGTGGGCTGGAAGCAGGGCCTGGCCCCGGCCCTACCCAGGGGCTGCATGGCTTTCCTGCCTGGCAGCTGTGACAGTGGCTCTGCTCCTCACACTGGGGACCTAAGAGCCTTCAGGATGTGTTTGAGGACAGTCCAGGAAGTGGGATTCCCCTCTGGCCTGTCCTGGTCCCTGTGTCTGGATCCGAGTGGCAAACAGGGTAGGCTGAGCTCAGGGTGGAAGCTGGGCTGGGGCGGGGAGGTGTGTGTGGGCAGGTTGGAGTGGGGACTGTCACAGGCAGGGGGGTGGGTTTTCTCAGACGGCCCGGAGGTGCGGAGCCAGAGAGGGACAAAGGCAGACCCTTCGTCAGTCAGCCTAGCTTCCCTGCGGGATGCTGTGGTGGACAACAGTTCACTCCATTCGGAAGCACGCGGGCAGACGCCAGACACCAGACACGGGGAGCATGCCCCCCAGAACTCCCGCGCATCCACCGGGGACACAGGCTGGGACCTAACAGGAAGTGGGGGGAGGGGCAGACATGGAAAGGAAGGCGGGATGGAGGAAGGTGGGGCAGGGCAGCGGGCACAGGCCTCCCAGAGCACACAGCACAGCACACAGCACAGCACAGCACAGCACACCGCAGGCCAGACCGCGTACCGCAGGGCAGGGCCCGCTGCCCCTCGCCAGGCCCCTGGAGCCCGGCGCCCCGCGCCTGCCTCCGCATTTAGGATTGTCCTGTTTCAAAGACAAAGGCTTAATGACTCAGAGGGAAGTCTTGGCCCAGGGCCCGAGCTGCGAGGCTGGGCCACCCGATCTGTCTGCTATCCCTGGCCCTCTCAGTGTGTGCCTTTCCTCCTCAAAACCATCTGGAGGTAGGGTTTAACATCCCCACTGCACGGATGAGGAGACTGAGGAATGGAGGACTAAAGTAACCCACCCGAGGTTAGGGGGCTGGGCCTCTGGGGTCCCCCGCCCTGACCCCCTTTGGAAGGGGGCCATACACATCACGGCAGGAGGCTCCTCTCTCCATGCCCCTGGCTGCGGTGGTCGGATGTGAGTATCTGGTCAGTTTCAGTATGGAAACTCAGCTGTTTTGTTTCTCCTGACTTTTCCGAGTTCCACTGGAGGAGTCTGACAGCTAAACCCTCCCTGCCTTCTAGAAAAAGAGAACTGAACTTTGATGATTTCAGGCACTGGGTCTGGTGGACCATCAAAGGATGTTGTAGAAAAGCAGGGAAAGAAAGGCTGTGGAGGCAAGGGGCTCTGGGGCACGTGGAGGAGATGCAGGGGTGGGTGTGGGGCTGCCCAGACTGGCAGAAGCCTCCTCTGGGACAGGACAGACTCCCAGAGAGGTGAGGGCGGTCCCATCCCACTTCACGCCTGAGGAAGATGAGTAAAGAGGCGCAGTGACCTGGCCGGGCCTCCATTTCTGTAGAGGGGTCCCCAAGCCGCGCCCATGGAGGGGTCAAGCCCAGGGCAAGGGGCGCATCCATGACTGCAGAGACAGAAGGGGTGGGCCCAGCAGTGTGGGCATCCCGGGGCGGGGCCCGTGGGACCTCAGGGACTTGCAACTGAGCTCTGAGGACAGGGAAGGCGGGCGCTCCACCCTGGCAGGAGGCGGCGGCGAAGACCTGGGTTGGGCTCCCACCCTGCTTGGGCTCCCACCCTGCACTAACACATACCACAGGACACGGCTGGTCCAGGCCCGGGGGTCCTGGCTCGCCCTTCTGGCCTTTCATTCCTTTCCGACCGGGGACGCCGCGCTCCCCCTGTGCAAGAAGGGAGATGGGGGATGTTCCTGGCTGCCAAGCCCAGGGCGCCTCCAAGGCCTCTCAGAGAGACGGTCCTGGGGGTCTGGCAGCCACCCCTGCCCTGCTGCCCCATCCCAGCCTCCCTGCTCCTCCTCCTCCCCCCATCCCACCTTCTCTCTGCCTGCTTCCTGCCTCCCGTGTCCTTTCCTTCCCACCTGCCCCTCCTTTTCTTTGCTGGCCACCCTCCCTCTGTCCTCCTGTCCCCCCCTCCTCTCCAGCTGTCCCCCACCTTCTCTCTGCTTCCCCCACCTTCTCTCCACGCTCGCTCTGGTCGCCTTTCTCTCCTCGGGGTCCAGGGAAACCCTGACAAAAGGATGAAAAGTTAAACGTGCAAGTGAGGTTTGCAGTTCATCTCTGCCCCTTCCCTCCATGCACATTCGTGGTACAAGCTGGCCTGGCCCCAGCTCCCAGGTGGCACAGAGGCTGGGTACAGGGCTGATTTAGAGAAAAGCGTGCGTTTAGGACACCAGCACTGCTTCCTCTGAAAGGAGAACTGCTGGTGTTTCTGGAGGGAAGCTCTCAGGCAGAACAGCTACCAAGGGCTTTCTCTAAGGTCCAGTGCAGCAGGCACTGGCCCAGGCTTGGCTGGGGACACAGACCCAGGAAACTCACGGACGTTTGTGTCACCCTCTTCAGCAGATCAAGAAACGGTGACCTCTGTTCTCTGCCCTTGGCTGAAACTCTTGTCCACCCACCCATCCATTTGTCCATCTGTCCATGTACCCAACCATTTCTAAGCATCCACTAGGAACTGGGCTGCGGGCTGAACGCTGGGGACAGAAAAACAGATTTGACGTGTTCCCTCTTGTGTTCTTTTCGTAGTTTACTTTCTATATTTTACGATGTATTAATATCCTTGAAATTTTGCTGGCCGGGGAGAGCCTGCCTCTCCCAGGGCTAGCCAATTCTTAGGGAGAGCAAAGGGCGAGTCTGGGAGCATGGCTTTCAGAAGCAGACCAGCCGGTCCCCCAACCTGCCCCTTTAACTCTCACACACTAAGTCAGCGTTTCCCCCACCCCAAATCGTCCAGGGCCAGGGAGCAGGCAACGGGAGAACACCCCCATCACCCGAAGCCTGACAGGATTATGCAGACCAGCCAGCCCCAAACCGTTTACCTGCCCTGCCCTGCCCTGCCCGTGGAAACCCCAGTAAAAGCCCTGGCCTAGGCTTTTCCCTCAGTCCTTTCTGCCTCCCGACCAAACCTGGTGCTTCTCCATGTGGCCCTGTACTGCAGAGACAAGAGAGGGCGAGAGGTTCAGCTGCGCTGACACATCTGAGCCCTGGGTTGGGATTCTTCAGTTATGAGTCAGTTTAAACCAGTGTAAATTGGGTTTTCTGTCTCTTGCAACCAAAAGACACTTGACCCAATGAGTGCTGGGTTTATACTTCTCTTCCTCTCCTTCCCATAATGCTGCCCTAGCTGAAGCCTCGTCACTTCTCACCAGGATATTTCAACAGGCTCCTCACTGCTCTTCCCACCTCCCTGCTCCAACAGATCATCCTTCCATCCTCCATCCATCATCTATTCATTTATTATCCATCTGTCCACCATCCATCATCTGTGTATCCACCTATCAATCATTCGTCTATTGTCCATCCATCCATCCTTCATCCACCCATCCTCTGTCCATCCTCTACCATCCTCCATCCATTATCTATTCATCTATCATTCATCCATCTGTCCATCCATCATCCACCCACCCATCCTCCATCCTCTATCTATCATCCATCTATCAATAAAGCACCTTCCCTGGGCTGTGCATTGGACATAGCACTGGGGACACAGAGGAGACCCATCACTTGTCGTCCCAGCCATGGGGAAAGCCAACCAGACCAGATTACTGTGTGGGCAGTATGGGGACAAACGCAACACAAGGGAGGGGCCTGGTCACAGTGAACGCTGAGGTACTCACATCAAGTCCTGGCTCTCCGGGTCTGCCCTGAGGGAAGACAAAGAGGAGATGTGAGGGGGCCGAGGAGGGGGCACTGGGAGAAGAGCTGCTGGCAAGCTCAGTCCAGTGGCTGGTCCACAGAACCTGAAGTCTGGCCTTGGGGACCAGCGGAGCGCAGGGGTTGCGCCCCCAGGGCTGAGTGACACCACAGGCATGGAGCCACATTCGGGGGAGCATTAAAGGAAGCCAGTTACCTTCTCTCCTTTGGTTCCTGGCAGCCCAATGAGGCCTGGCGGGCCAGCTGGCCCCTGGGGGGAAAAGGAGTGCATTAAGAGGCATGACAGTCACAGAGATTAGCACCTCAAAGGACAAATAAGGCTCATGACACTCACAGGCAGGCCGCTGGGGCCTCTCTCGCCCGACACGCCCTTCTCTCCCTTTGCTCCGTCCAAGCCCTGGGAGTAAAGGGGAGACATCAGTTAGGGGGCCAGACAGACGGCAGGACACGGGGTTTGGGGCCTAAGTGGGAACCGAAGTGTGCAGGTCAGAGGGCAGACACCTTCCTGTGCCAACAATCGGGAAGAGCTGCGGGCATGTGGACTTTTCAGTTTCCCACACACGGGCTCCGTCAGTAACCGTGGAAGGCGGCTGTGGTCACACCCACTTCACAGATGAGGAAAGAGAGGCACAGGGACCGGCAGGGACAGGCCCAGCCACACAGCCAGCAAGTGGCAGGGCTGAGTAGCAACTGGGATTCTGAGCCCCAGGCTTGGACCCCATCCCTGCCAGCAGCTGCCTCTTCTGAACATGATCTGGGGAGGCCTCGGGACAAAACAGAACCAGAAGCAGCACATCTGGTCAGGCCACAAGCTCAGCCCCACTGGGCTCTGGGATTCCATGACTCGGAGGCCCCCTTCCGCGTCTGAGCTGGGGAGGCAGAGATGTGCCCTCCCCCAGGGTAAACGTGAGGGATGCAGTGAGCCCAGCTGGCTTCCCCGCCACAGGGCACATGGGCAGGCCACACTCAAGGTTTTAATTTAAGAGTAGAAGACATGGTATTATGTAATACATGCCGAACCCAAGACTTTACATCCAGGCTGCGGGCACTTGGGAGACAGATGTGCACGTGGGGGGGCAGGGGGGAGGGGGCAAGGAATGGAGATGTCAAGTGTGGGGTCCGGGGAATCCCAGCTCTGAGGACATCAAGGAGGTTATTCCACAGGCGACTGGGAACAGTCAAGCCCCGGGAAGGCGCAGGGCTGGGCTGGGGCCGGTGTGGGGCCCTGACTTTGCCTACTAGCAAGACCTTCTGGAACCATCTAGGCCATGAGCCTGCAGAGGGTAGGGGGGGTCTCATCCACGCTCCAAAACTTACCTTGGGACCCTGAATTCCCTGAAGGCCCTGGGGGAGGAGGAGAAAGCAGATCAGAAAGGCCATCGAGCTGGGTCCAGACCTCCGGACCACAAAGGCTTGCAGGCCATTCACTGGCCCCTGTGACCCCGCCCTCTGCCGCCTCCCAAGCCCAGACCTGGGGTCTGCCCTCCCGGCCTGATGCGCCCCCTCCCCAACTGGGGTATCCTGTCCTCCCTGGGCCTGAGCCCACACCCTCTCCACATCCCAGCTGCTTCAAGCCAGATGTTCTTACCATGGGGCCTGGGGGACCGGGCGGGCCTGGGGGCCCTGGCTCCACTATGATTTGGGCCTAGAAAGGGTCAGAGGTGGATTATCGCCCCATTATCCCTCACCTGCCAGCACTTGAGCTCGTCACCCATTGGAGGAGCACACCCTCGGGGCTGAGCCACCCAACTGAGGCTCCCCCCTGCCCGGAGGCAGGCACTGCCGGGGGAGGGACCCAGTGCGGGCCTTTGGGTTCAAAGACAGGCCCCAGGCTCCCCTCCCCCTCCCTCACTGCCCTGCGCGTGGGCAGGCCAGATGGCCCTTGTTGTCCCAAAGCTCGGGGCCCCAGCGGCTGGGGCTGGGTGTTGCTCAGAGACCCTCAGCAGCCCCTTACCAGGCTCTCCTGTAGGCTGTCAGGTGCCGGCTCTCCCTTCTCCCCCTTGGGGCCGTCGGTGCCCTGCAGGACAGGGCGGCCTTGAACCCTTTCTGTCCATCACCAAAATCACCGCCCGCTCAGCACCTCCCCTTCCTTCCCCCATAAGGCTTCTGGGCAATAAGCCCGGAAGGCTGTTGGCTTTTGCAGCTGAGAACAGTTTTTCCTAAATCGGAACGTGCACGTTAACAGCGGTATGAACTGTTTCTCGTGGGGCAGCGGGGCAGCCAGGGGCTCTGGGAGCAAAGACCCGGGGTTCAATCTCTGGCCCCAGCTCTCGGCTGAGCGAGCCTTGTGGATGGACAACGGGTGTGTAGCGGTGGCCGCCCGACAGTGGTGACAGCGAGTGTTTACCAGGTGCCAGTCAACCACTCTCTGCCCTGCTCCTGTGTTCCCTGGTGGGTGTGGGAGATTATCACCCCCATTTTAGAGCTGAGGAAACTGAGGCCCAGGGAGATTAGGGCACTTGAGCAGGGTTCCAGAGTCCGTAAGAAATGGAGCAGGATGCAAGCCTGGGCGGTCAGAGCTCCTGGTCTAACCACCGCCTGGCCTACTGCTCCCACCCGGCAGGACCTCCTTATTTCACCTTTAAGTAGGCCTCGGAGGGGTGGGGTGGGGTGGGTGGAACCTTCTATGGAGTCAGGGCAGCCCAGAGCATCTCTTCAAAGGCCCAATGGGCCGGGGTGGGCTGAGACCAGGACAGCGGGGCCCCAGCCCCTGGCAGGTGCCATGGTGGGCATGCATCCACCTCGGGCCTCCCACATGGAGCAAGCACGGTGGGGCCCACACAGCCACGTACCGGGAGGCCTGACAGGCCCATCTCGCCTGCTTCCCCTTTAGGTCCGGCTGGCCCAGCCTCTCCTGGGTCTCCTTTCTGTCCTTTGGGACCCTAAAAGCCACAGAATAAGGTGTCAAAAGGCATTTCTCCCCTCCTCACACTGGCGGATCCCCAGAGCTTAGTCTGGGCCAAGCCAGACCCCTGCTTCCTCCTTGGGGGTCCTCTCCTCTTGCCCAGGTGGCAAATGAGCTGAGTGTCCTGGACGGGGACAGGGAAGGGGCACTCCCTACCCTGGCCTGCCTCACTGCAAGCAGGGGTGCAGGCTGGGGCAGTGGGGGTGGAGCGCTGGGGCTGGCAGCCACTGAGAGGGCACATATGGGGTTCGAGGCCAACCCTGTGCTCACATCTCAGGAGCCAAAAGCGGGAGCCCCCAACCCCACATACAACCAGCCATGCCCCAGTCACCCAGCCCCTGCACTCCCCCATTCAGCCAACTGTGTAACATCGTGGCGTGCACACACCAGGGACCCAGCACTACAGACACACTCATGAGTGTCAAGTGACACCCGTGGATGCTGTCGTGTCTACGTGGGATCCCACAAGCACGTGTGTACTCACAGGCACACTGATAACAGCCGTGACACTACTAGCTGACATTTGAAGGCTCTTTGCTATTGCATGCCGGGCACTGCTCTGACGTGTTTTCCATACACAGTTATTTTACCCTCACGGCAGCCCTGTCAACCATC
This sequence comes from Vicugna pacos, assembly GCF_048564905.1. Classification (NCBI taxonomy): domain Eukaryota; kingdom Metazoa; phylum Chordata; class Mammalia; order Artiodactyla; family Camelidae; genus Vicugna; species Vicugna pacos. The sequence continues at coordinate 7,868,544 of NC_133008.1, read as the reverse complement.
TTCACTGCGGGTGAGGCACCGAGGCTGCCAGAAAGTGAGCAGCGTGCCTGAGGCCCACGGGCAGCACCAGGGTTTGCACAGAGGCTCAAGTCCACTCCGTTCTGTGGCCTTTCTCTGACTTAGCGCAGGCGTGTGCGCGCGCGCGCGCACACACACACACACACACACAGTCTGACGCCAAGCACTAGCATCACCAAGGAAATGAAAGGCCAGAGACCTTCTCTCCATCAATTCCGGGAGCCCCGGGAAGTCCAAGTTCGCCCTGGAAGGGAACAGACAGCGAGAAGGTTCACAGTGTCCTGCAGCCCCCAGCAGGGATCTGTGGCTGAGCTGCCTCCCCTGACCAGCACCCTGGCCCTGGGTCGGGTCCCCACGGTTGGACCTTCAGGGAGGTGCCCACTGGGTGCCCAGCACAGTGCCAGGCACCGGCCACCCTCTCTCCCCCGTTTCCTCAGCCCCTACGAGCAGCCCGTGGCTATAAAAGGCTGGCAGGTTATAGATTTGGAAGCTGAGACTTGGAGAGTTAAGTCACTGCTCCAGGCCACACAGCCTAGGGATGATGGCCTGGACCAGACCCTCCCTGATTTCAAAGTCTGCAGCTCCCTTTCCTGAGCCAAGCGGGCAGGTGTAAGAGATGCGCACAGGCTGGAGGAACAGCTAAGTAACCTATGGGACTTTGTGACGTCATGAGGGGCCTGTTTATGGATGACTCATGTGAACGAGGTTTCCCAGGGAGAAGCTAGGGCCAGGAAGAAGGCCCCAGCTTGGTCAGGAAGGAGCAGGCCATGTTCTCTGAGCGCTGGGAGGGCAGGCTGTTGCGCTGGGAGAGAAGACGGGCAGCGTGGCAGAGAGGAGGGGGGCAGGCCCTGGGGACAGGGGCCTGGGGCGCCACACAGCTGCTCCTGCACTGACCTTGGCTCCGGGCAGCCCTGGCAGCCCTGGTGGCCCCGGTGGCCCAGGAGGACCCTGTGTGTGAAAGTCAAGAGGTTAGTGTTTAGGCGGGGCCTCCCCATGACTGCCCGTCCACCCCTCCATCCCGAGGCCACGTCCCAGCCCAGCTGGACTGCAGCAGTGGCCCTTACGGCCCTCTTCCCACCCAGTCAGGTCAGGCCTGTGTGTCGGGGGAGGCCAGGCAGGCAGCACCAGGCATCAGGTAAGATACCAGGGTCTATGCCCCGGGGCGCCCAGAACCCCTCTGCCCCAGAGCCATTCCCCACCTCCATATAGATTTCTTCACAGCACTCTCCTGCTCAAGATCCTGGGATGGCTCCCCATTGCTTCTAGAATCAGGCCTAAATCCTCTGCTGGCATTCAAGGCCACCCCAAAATTGAATCCCCAACAGTGACCTCTCCTATGAACTCCGCCTGCCACCTGCTGGGCCTGGGGCGCCCCTTGGCCTCACAGGTAGGGGATCACTTCCCAAGTGTCTTCACTCCCCAGCTCCCATCTTGACCCTGGCTTCCCGCAGGACCCCCTGCCCACCATGGCCTGTCATCACCCCCGACACTCACTCCCCCTTACAAAGGCTGCAGCCACCCAGCTTCCAGCCTAGCAAGCTCCAGGCCCCTTCCCTCTGCTTTCTCGCACCAACCTTCCCCTTCTTGTTGGTGCCTCCACTGAGATGTCCCTCACCTTCCAACCTTCCTCCATTCCACCTGTGCTCCTCCGTGCCCAGGCGCAGCACCTGCCTCCCCGGGGACCTCCCTGCCGTCAGCCGCTCCCACTTTCCACACCACTTCCCAGCTAGCCTCCCACCTTGTGTTTTTCAATTTCACCCCTCTATGTCTGCCCATGGCCTGTCAAATCCAGCCATCATCCCTGTCTGGCATCTGAAATCCACTTCCCGCCTCTCTGTGCTCATGGAGCTTCTCCAGGCAGCTCCCAGCCGGTCTGGGACAACCAGGCCCACGCACACCCTCGGGCCGCGTCACATCACACCACACCACACCACACCATGCAGGTCTAGGCAGGCGCAGTTCCACCAGCCTGTGTTCCCCAGGAGGCCCTGCCTCCTGTCCCTGAGGGGCGAGCTTCCCTTTTTGCCTTGGCCTCTGGGGAGCTCAGGGCCCCGTCAGCCACCTTCACAGCAGCTTCTCAGCATTGTGTGCATCTCCACACAGCACTGATTTCCTTATCAGGCACCTGGTGAAGTTGGGGTCCTTGAGTTAAGCTGCCCCTGGTCCCTTGTGCAGAGAAGTGAAGTATTTTTACACCAAGTAAGTGGCTATTCCCCCAGGAAATGAACAGCAAGGGCCTATCAGGGCCCACCGGGAAGGCTACCTTAAGGGCATCCAAGATCCTGCCATCGTAGTCAATCACCACCGTGTCTCCTTGCTCGCCCTTGAGGCCTGGGGAACCCTGAGGTGGGAAGGGAGGGAGAATGTCAGGGAAGAGCTTGGTAGGCGCCTCACCCAGAGGACTTAGTAACCCGGCTGCACACAGGCCTGTGAGCCGTGGGCCAGTTCTCACCCGGCTCCTGGCTGGACCCCAGCCCCGCGTCTCCTCCTGTTCCCTCGGGCACTGGCACGCTGGCTTACTGACTAAGCACTCCAGGGCCAGGCAGGGGGCGACACGAGGGAAGGGGGAGGCCTGGGGCCAACTGAGGAACAGCCCCAGCCGGGTCTGGGGGTGGCTGTAATTTACCATGTGGGAACTGAAGCCCACTGAGGCCCATCTCTGAGTCCTCAAGGGAAAATGAAGAGCCTGATTTTGATGTGAAGCTCTGCAGATTTTTAAACGAACAAAGCACCCAATCCCCCCCAAACACTGTAGTAATTAAAGCCTGGCCAGCTGGCTCTTGCCCTTACACCACAGTTTCCTGACCTCAGGTAAAGGCTGCAGACACCAGGCACTGATGCTCCCATTCACTTCCGGTTCTGAGCGCACATCCAGCCACGCACATGTCCACACGTATGTGTCTGCTCGTGTGTGTGTCCACATGCGTACCCATCCTCATGGGCACGCGTGCCGCCACGGGCCCTGCCCTTTCCCTTTGAACCTCCCCTCCCCACCCAGCACTTCTCCACTGGGAGAGCAGCTGGGGCTGGGAGCATTTTGGTCCGGCCTGAGGTCAGCCCCGTGCACAGGACAGAGAGACCCAGGCCAGGGCCTCACTTGCCAGCTGCCTCCACGGTCACGGCCTTTCTGGAACCGTAGTGTGTACACTGAGTTCCCACACTTGATGCTTAATCAGTCCCGGGCTACCTGCATGACCAGGCTGCAGGCTTAGATCTGTATTTTGGAGGAGGAGGAAGGCAGCCTCTGGGAGTGTGAGGGGATGCGATGGCTGGAGGTCACAGAGCCAAGAAAGAGGACGGGGATGTGGTCCTAACGGTGTGTTGACAGGGGCTCATCACAGAAGATCTGGGACCAGCTGCGGTGGCTGTGCCAGCAACAGGGCTGAACTGTGATGGGGGCTGCGGGGAGGGTCCCACGGCGGTAGGGTAACGCCATGTGTGACAGATCAAGGTCTATTAAAGGTCTGAATATGCCCAGAATGAGTCTAGGAAGACAGACGCTTGCCTGGGGAGGAGAGGGGGAGGGGAGAGAATGGGGCCCTTATTTTCACATCCAAAGTTGAACATTTTCCCAAAAGCATGTATTATGAAATTAAAAGCAAAAAAATCACCAGTGAATTCTTATTAAAAAAAAAAAAGACTCTCAGTTCTGGGGTCTCTGGGGGACAGGGGCTTCGGAAGGAACCAGGCCCCCGGACCCCAGGGTTGTGGCCGGAGGAGAGCCGCTTACCCGTGGCCCCGCGGCTCCGACGGCTCCCGGGTGGCCGGGCTCCCCCTGCGGAGACACAAGGCTGCAGCCAGGCGTGCACAGCTGAAGCCAGAGGTTCCCCCGCCCCCTCCAGTCCCCTCTTCCAAAGGGCGCAGGGCTGATTGAACATGACTGGCACCCCAGGGATGGGGCTCCCTGAGGTGGCCTGCGAGACTTCCCTCTGACCCCATGTTGCATAGAGATGGGCCACTGAGGCCCGAGAGCCCAAGGCTTCTTAGCCACACAGCGGGCTTGGAGGGAGGCCTTGTCACTCACCCAGACCCACTGCCTCCCGCCCCCCCCCGGGCCAGCCTCTGATCGCCAGTCAGACAAGTTCCCTGGTCCTGGATTCCCCCGGACTCCCAACTTGAAAGAGCAAATTAGAGGTGAAGCCACATCTCCACCCCACGAGGGCGGCTTCGGGAGCCAAAGCAGCAAACTGAGACGTCACCTTGGGCCCTGGGGCTCCATCCGGGCCATTCTCTCCCCGAGGCCCCGCGCTCCCCGCTTCGCCCTGCAACAGAGGTGTGTGCGCCGTGAGAGAGCGCTGAGGGAGGCTGGGGGTCTGCGGGCTTCCAGAGTGTTCTGAGAATGTGCCTGCGCCCACCCAGGGGTAGGGGGTGGTGGGCTCAGCTCAGCCCAGGGGACCGTCTGCTCTGGTCTTGGGGCATAGCTGGAGCAGCTCAGGGGCTCAGCTGGTTTGGAGGCAGGCTGGCCAGGATTTGGTGGGGTCTTGAGAGGCTGGGGGAGCAAGGATGACACCCAGTCCCTGGCCTGGGGACAGGGCAGAGTGCGGCCACCTGAGACAGGAACCTGAAGACTTGGGGGTGTGAGGGAGGGGAATGGCCTGGACGACTGGCCAGGCTGGTGGGGAGTGGGACCCTGGCCTTCCTGCTGCCTCTCTCTGGCCTGCCCTGGTCATCAGCCTCTGTGCCCATCATGTGAAAGGGCCGAGTTGGGGCTTTACTAGGCAGGCAGGAACCCGGGAGGTGGGAGGCAGGGGGACCACCAGAGGAGGGGCATGTACCTACCTTGGGCCCTGGTGGTCCAGGGACCCCTGGCTGGCCTGGTGCCCCATCATGCCCCTGAGGAGAGAACAGCAGAGGCTGAGCCCTTGGACCTGGACACACAGGCTGGGCCTCTGGCAGCTAGTTGGCTACCCGCCCCCCCAAACTCCCCAGCATACCTGCCCACCCTTGGCGGCAGTACTGGTCACACTGGGTCGGGGCAGTGACACCCTCCCCTCCTCATCCCTTTAGGGCAGGGATGGGGTCAGATCTGCCTCTGTTCCCTGTGTCCAACCAGCCCAGAACACGCCTCAGTAGGTGTGCGCAGAAGGAATGGATGGGGGCGGGTGAAAGAGAGGGAATTCACTTGTTCCATCAACAAACATCTCTGAGCACCCTCTGTGGGCCAGGCAGAGGGTCAGAGCAGGCTGAGGGCAAAGAAATATCCAGGTAAATGCATAGTGCCACGTGGGGAAGAGAATAGAAGAGAATGGCAGGACAGAGAGGGACTCAGGGAGGGTGTGCTCCAGCAGGTGGCTGGGGACAGTCCTCTGGAGGAGGGGACAGTTTTGCTGAGGCCATCAGGAGGAAGAGGAGGCCCGGCCCTGGGCAGCGGTGGGGGACGATCAATCTGGGTCACTGGTTCCCAGACTTGAATGCAGGTCGGCATCACCCAGGGCGCTGCTGGGACAGAGCCCGGCCCACCCCCAGCGTCTGGCTCAGTGCCTCTGGGGCGGGCCCCAAATGTGCATGTCTAATGAGCCCCCAGTAATGCCAATACTGCTGGTCCAGGGACCGCACTTTGAGAACCACTGTCCAGCACCCTGATGTGGGAACAAATCTGATGCATTTGAATAACTGGATATATTTTTTAAGAGTGAGTGAGTGAGTGAATGAGATCCTGACTGCAGAGACAGAGACAGAGCAGCCACGCACGGTGAGGTCCCGGGTCTGGTCCTGCCATGCCCAGCCCTGGTCTTTCCCTCCAGCCACTTCCCACATCCCCACCAAGAAGCTCCTCCAAGGCCCCCCCACCTTCTTTCCAGGAACATCGGGCCCACTGAGGGGGAGACCGCGGGGATGCTAGAGAGAGGTCATAGCCACTCAGACACCAGGCACACCGCTCCCAGCCCAGAGACCCCGAGCCTCGCAGAGAGATGTGAATAGGTGGTGGGGCTGACAGTCCAGGACTCCACTCTGACATGGTCCCTCCCAAGCTGAGTGACCCTGGGTAAGTCGCTGCTCCCGAAAGCGGGGCTGGGATGCCCCCAGTGTCGGAGGAGGTGGTTGCGAGATTAGAGAGAAAGTACTGAAGGCCCCTGGCTCCTGGTAGGCGCTCACTAAAGGGGGTTTCTCTCCCACCCTTCCCTCTTGCTCCGTCCAGGGATCTGGCTCCTTCAGGGAGAACCATGGCCTTTTCTAGCCTGGCAGGCGCTGCTCCAGGAGCAACTAAAAAAGCTGACATCTGGAGAGGGCTGCAAAAGCTAACGTTGTTTTACTATTCAGTCCTCACAACCTGGTATGAAGGCGAGGCAGGACAGGCTTGTCATGCTCCCATTTGATAGATGAGTAAACTGAGGCCCAGAGAGATGAAGTCACTTGCCCAAGGTCATGGAACTTGGAGCTCCATCTCCTAACCCTGTGGCTTTGGCTTCAAGGAGGGGGTGGGAGAGGGAAAGGTGTTGGGGGGAGGGAGCCAGCACCCCCCCAAGGCCTGAGACCAGGAGTGAGGAGCACTTACCTGGGGCCCTGGGGGTCCACTCAGGCCCTGGAACGAGAAAAGAGAGGGTGTTAAATGTGATTCTGTAGGCTGCTCCTGGGCTGGTTTCCTTATCATCCTTATCATCGTAAAAGGTGACAAGTCCCAGAGAGCAGGCAGGGCTGTTGCTGGAACCCAGCTGGGCCGCCCATTCGTGTGTCTCGGACGGAAATCTGCATTAGATCTCAAGCAGCGACAGTGGACTGCAGACTCCCTCCCAGGGACATGGGGCTGTGAGAATTCTGCCGGGGCTGGGGTCATGGTCCAGCCGTGCCCCACTGCTGGTGGGGACAAGAGTGCAGGTTTGTGCACGTGAACAGCAGTGTGGACAGCCACACGTACAACCACAGTGTGGGTGTGTGTGGGAGGGGGCTTCCAGGCCAGCAGCTACAGTCCTGCCAGCCCAGGCCTCTGAAATGCCCTGGATACTGACCGTCTCGCCGTCTTGTCCAGCTTCTCCTTTGGGACCCTGAGGAGGCATGAGAAGAAAGCAATGAGGGGAGGCGGGCACTGCACGGCTGACTGAGCCCACATCTCCTGCCAGACCCTGGGATGGGGCTGCAAGTACATTCCCTCATTCCAGTCTCACCAAACCTCTGAGAAGGGGGTTTCATTGTTCCCACTTCACAGATGAGAATGTTGAGGCTCAGGGAGTTAGTGCCCAATGTGACAAGGAATGGGTGAGCCAACAGGGGGGCTTCCCTGACAACGGACTCTGGTGGTAGTCTGGTGGAGGTGCCAGCTCTGCACTGGGTGGGGGGGAGGGCAGCTTGCTGTCCCTTTAACCCACATCAGTGTTACAGAAAGGGGTAGTTCAATGAGGTCTGGCCTCCAGAGTTTGGATTAGGACCAGGGGAGGACAACTGAAGCTTAGTTATCACTGGCGAGAAAGAGAAGGGGAAAGGGAGAAAGAGAAAAAGAGACACAGAGAGAAACAGACACGAGGGAGAGAGAGGGAGGGATCGGGGGAAAGAGGTTGGTAGAGATTTGCAGAGAAATTAGCCACATACGGTCTCAGGGTCAGGACTGGGACTGAGATTACAACCAAGGTCGGGGTTCGGGTCTATGAATCCATCTGGGGTTACAGCGCAGGGGTAGGAGTTGGGTTCGGAGTCAGGGTCAGAGTCTGGAGGGTTGAGAGTTAGAGTCTGGCTAACAGTCTGAACTGGGGGTGGGGATCAGGATTTGGGAATGAGTTTGGGGTCAAGGTCTAAATTGGGTTAGGGGTCTGGTTAGTGTCAGATTGAAGGTTTGATTGGAGTTGGAGTTTGGGTTGGGGCTGGGGCTGGACTAGGGAAAGGGCTGGGGTTGGGGCTGGCTCCGGGATCCGGGTTTGGGGTTTTGGTGGGTTCAGAACCAGGTCCATGCCCTCTCTTACCATGGGGCCTGGTGCTCCCCTGGGGCCGTCTTTCCCGGTGTCTCCAGGAGGTCCCCGGGCCCCAGGGGGTCCAGGCGGCCCTGGAGGCCCAGCAGCTCCTTCCTGCCCCTGGTCTCCCTGAAAGAGACAGGGCCCAGCATGACCCTGTGGGCGAGGGGAAGGGGTCCCGGCCTCCAGAGGGAGGCCTCCTCAGATGCACGGCCATGTGCCTTCCCCTTCCCTGCCTTCAGCAGGCTCCCAGGAGAGGGCTTTGTCGTTGGGCTTCTTGTCACTTCTTGGTGGTCACATGAAAAGACAGGTCCCTATACCTCAGCCTGAGAGGCCAACAGGGCCTTGAACTGTCCATGGCAGGTGCCACCTCTCCAGCTCCAGTGCCTGAAGCCCAGCTATGGTGTCGAGGTGACAGATGGGGCACACAGGCGGTGGGACAAGGCACCAGTGCCCACCCAGGCCCCTTCCTGCTGGGACAGGGACTGCACACCTCCT